>NC_044556.1:7741342-8039335 GCF_007565055.1 Rhinopithecus roxellana
TATACAGACATGCACACACACACACACATATATACAGACATGCACACACAAACATACACACATATATACAGACATGCACACACACACACATACACACATATATACAGACATGCACACACATACAGTATATATACTGTATATATATACACATATATAGTATGTATACACACTATGTATATAAATATAATGATATATATTATTGAGAAATAGTTCATATACTATAAAATTCACCCCTTTAAAGTGTTTAACTCAGTGGTTTTTAGTATATTCACAAAGTTGTGCAACTATCACAAGTATTGAATTCCAGAATATTTTCACCACCCCCAAAAGAAGCCCTGTCACCATTAGCAGTCACTCCTCACACTCTCTCCCCCAGCCCCTGACAACCACTACTCCACCTTTTTCCCATGAATTCACTTCTGGACATTTCATATAAATGAAATCATAAAATGTGCAACCTTTTGTGTAGGCTTATTTTGTTTGCATACTGTTTTGGGGGCTCATCCATGATGTTAAATGTATTGGTATCAAAGTTTGAACATACTGGATGCAGTGGCTCAGGCCTGTAATCCCAGTACTTTGGGAGACTGAGGCAGGAGGATTGCTTGAGCCCAGGAGTTCAAGACCAGTCTGGGCAACATGGCAAGACCTTGTCTAAAAAAAAAAAAAAAAAAAAATTAAGCCAGGTGTGGTGGTGCATGCCTGTAATCTTAGCTACTGGGGAGGGTAAGGTGGGAGGATTGCTTAAGCCTGGGAGGTTGGAGTTGCAGTGAGCTGTGATTGCACCACTGCACTCCAGCCTGGGCAACAGAGTGAGACCCTGTCTCAAAACACAAAAGATTTGAACTTGTGTGGCCTGCCCTGTGCCTCTGCTCCCCCGAGCATGTGCCTGGGAATCCCAGCAGTATACTAGCACCCTCACGTGTGGATGGCCATTCCTGGGAAGGCACTCAGAGTCACACACACAATTCATATTTAGTGACCAGCCACTATGTATGGGCCTTGCACACGCAAATCCTCAACCCACATGTTGTTTATACACCTGGCTCTCTAACGTCCAGCCAGGGCCTGTGCTGATACCTCTGGCCCAAACACTCTTCCCTGCCTTTCCCCTAGATAACGCCTACTCATCTTTTGCTCACATCTCAGATGCCACCTTCTCCAGGAAGCCCTCCAGACAAGACCTGAAATAATCTCTGTACTATCTCTGTCCACCTGCCCTTCTTGGTACTTGCACCATTTTTTTGTTTGTTTGTTTTTTTGAGACAGAGTCTTGCTCTGTCACCCAGGACAGAGTGCAATGGCATGATCTTGGCTCACTGCAGCCTCCATCTCCTGGATTCAAGCGATTCTCCCACCTCAGCCTCCTGAGTAAGTGGGATTACACACACCCGGCTAATTTTTGTAGTTTTGTGGAGATAGGGTTTCACCATCTTGGCCAGGCTGGTCTTGAACTCCTGACCTTGGGTAATCCACCTGCCTCAGCCTTCCAAAGTCCTGAGATTACAGGCATGAGCCACCATGCCCAGCCCCTGCACCCATTTGTAATGACATATTTATAACCCTGTTATTTGCTTCTTGTCTATCTTCTGTGTGAGGCTGCAGACTCCCAGAGGGATGGGAGAAGGTCTGTTTTTCTCACCCCCAGATCCCTAGTGGCTAGCCCAGAGCCTGGGACACAGGTGGCACTTCATAAATGCTTGTGGCATAAAGACTCAATCACGTCTGTATGACAAGAGGTTGAACTGCTGTTGACCTTCTGTGTCCATGCTCCAGGACAGACTGTTTCGTCCCTGAGGGACACACGTTGGTCTGCCAAGTGCTGGGTCCCAGCCAGGTACAGTGACACCACTCAGCTCAGGAAGGCTGGAACCTGGCTCTGTGGAGGCGGTCAGCTGTGTGGCCTCAGGCAAGTTGCTTCACCTCTTTGCGTCCAGTTTTCTTACTGGTGCAATGGGAATGCCAATGGTGGTACCCATCTCTCTCGGGGCTGTTGTGGACATTAAATTAATTACATTATGCAAAGGATTAGAACGGGGAGAAGCTTGCAGAAAAATTAGCTATTATTGTGTGAGATAGTATGCAACTGTACACCGCACAGTGTTTTCTGCCTGTACACGAATATCTGCATAGCTGCCTGTTAATATGGGTTGGAATTTGTCTCTGAATCGCTGCACGCTGCGGTGTGTTGGGCCATGAGGACTTGTGCTGCTACATGGGAACACAGCAATATACGTACACGTGTGGCTGCTACTACAATTCCTGACATCCTGGGAATGAGCCCTGGACACCCAAAACTCCTGACCAATTGGAGACCCATGATTGTACCTTCCTCATCACCCCAACTCGGAAGTCCATAGCTGCTGATTCTGCTCACCTCCTGCCCAGAGTGGCCCCAGGGCACGACCTCTGTGGCTGGTGGTTTGGGAGTCTATTTATTATTTTTTGAGACAGTCTCACTGTGTTGCCCAGGCTGGAATGCAGTGGCATGATCATGGCTCGCTGCAGCCTTGAACTTCCAGGCTCAAGCAATCCTTCCACCTCAACCTCCCAAGCAGCTGGGATTAGAGGTGCCTGCCACCACGCCTGGCTAATTTTTGTATTTTTAGTAAAGACAGGGTTTCGCCATGGTGGCCAGGCTGGTCACAAACTCCTGACCTCAAGTGATCCACCTGCCTCAGCCTCCTAAAGTGCTGGGATTACAGACGTGAATCACTGAGCCCTGCCATTTTTAAATTTTTTTCCTAAGAGATGGGGCCTCCCTCTGTCACCCAGGCTGGAGTGCAGGGGTGCCGTCACAGTTCACTGCAGCCTCGACCTCCCAGACTCAAGCAATCCTCCCATCTCAGTCTTTCCAGCCTCCCAAGTAGCGGAAACTATAGGCATGTACCACCATGACTGGCTAATTTTTATTTTTATTTTTTGTAGACACAGGGTTTCATGATGTTGCCTAGGCTGGTCTTGAACTCTTGGCCTCAGGTGATGCCCCCATCCTAGCCTCTCAAAGTGCTGGGGTTACAAGCCTGAGCCACCACACCCTGCCTGATTCATTGAATATTTATTGAGTCCCTACTGTGTGTGAGGGCCTGTTAGCCTTAGAAAAACAAGAGAGAACCAGATAAAGAGAGGCATCTGTGTGTATGGGTGTGTGGGTATCTGTTGCATGTCAGTGTGAATTCTCATTCAAGTGTCTGCATGTGTGGCTGGACAGACACGGTTGGGTGTTTTTGTGTGAGGATGTTATGGTTTGAATTGTGTCCTCTGCAAAAGATGTGGAAGGCTAGGCATGGTACCTCACGCTTGTAACCTCAACACTTTGGGAGGCCAAGGCAGGAGGATCTCTTGAGGCCAGGAGTTCGAGACCAGCCTGGGCAACAGAGAGAGAGACCTTGATTCTACAAAAAATAAAAAAAGATATGGCCGGGCGCGGTGGTTCAAGCCTGTAATCCCAGCACTTTGGGAGACTGAGGTGGGCGGATCACGAAGTCAAGAGATTGATACCATCCTGGCCAACATAGTGAAACCCTGCTTCTACTAAAAATACAGAATTTAGCTGAGTGCGGTGGGGTACACCTGTAGTCCCAGATACTCGAGAGGCTGAGGCAGGAGAATGGTATGAACCCAGGAGGCAGAGGCTGCAGTGAGTCGAGATCGCGCCACTGCACTCCAGCCTGTCGACAGAGCGAGACTCCATCTAAAAAATAAAAAATAAAAAAATAAAAAGATATGCGCCTGGCATGGTGGCATGTCTCCAAAAACACTGAATGAATCAAAGCACACACCCAGGGCCACCTGGTCTCAGACACACAGATGTGTGCATTTACATAGCAACACCCCTAGTCATGGGTGAACGTGCATCTGCAACAAAGCAGTCCGGAGCAGAGACAGGAAAGAGACGATGGCACCTCCCTGAAAAGTTACCTGCGGTGGGCATGTAGGGCTGAGCCCCTTAGGGAACTGTGAGAGATGTGGTCACAATGGGGCAAGAGAGCGAGTGGGGGCATCCACTTATTTTATTTTATTGTTTGTGGCAAAGTTTCGCTCTTGTTGCCCAGGCTGGAGTGCAGTGGCACGATCTCAGCTCACTGCAACCTCCACCTCCTGGCTACAACCGATTCTTCTGCCTCAGCCCCCCGAATATCTGGGATTACAGGTGCGCACCATCACACCTTGCTAACTTTTTGTATTTTTAGTAGAGATGGGGTTTCACCATGTTGGTCAGGCTGGTCTCGAACTCCTGACCTCGTGATCTGCCTGCGTCGGCCTCCCAAAGTGCTGGGATTACAGGTGTGAGCCACTGCGTCCAGCTGGCATCTACTTATTAACCAACTGCATCCCCCCTGTTTGAGGGGTGTTCTGGGGTGTTGACTCCCTGGTACGTCCTGCCTACCCAGAGGAGGTTCTCGGTGGGTGTCTGTATGCAAGTAGGTGCCTGCACACAGTAGGTGCTGCATGTCTCTGGGTGTCTGCACACAGTAGGCATGGCACGCAGGTGGCGCTCTGCACACAGTAGGCCTTGCATGCAATAAAGACGCTGCACACAGCAGGTGTTTGCATGAAGGAGAGGGGCTGTGGGCAGCAGGCTTGCACACCTTTAGAGAAAGACCCCAGGCAAAGAGACACAGGAAGCTGTTGGACTGTAGGAAATTGTCGGAAGCCAGCTACCAGGTGGCCAAGGGGACATAGGAGCATCTGCCACGCCCTTTGTGCACTTTGAACAGTGGTTCTCAGCCTTCAGGGTGCATTGGCAACCCCCTGGGTACCCCCTCTTTTGTTTTTAAAGTAGAGACAGGGTCTCCCTATGTTGCCCAGGCTGGTCTGGAACTCCTGGGCTCAAAGGATCCTCCTGCCTAGTACTCCCAAAATGCTAGGATTACAGGCGTGAGCCACCATGCCCGGCCCCTACGCACACTTTCAAGTAGTGGGTTGGATGTCGTGACAGGGGACCCTAGACCGGTCTGCTCTTTTCTGGGACACAGCGAAAAGAATGCAGAGGCTTCCTGAGCCATCACTCTTCCTTACTTTCTCCAGGGACCCCTTCTCTCTGCAGACCACCGCCGAGAGGCGGGCCCTCAGAGCCCCAGAACTCCCTGCGGCTTTCCAGCTCGAGGCCTTGGCCCCTGTGATCTCCACCTCGTGGTCCCGGCAGTGCCCAGGCAGGGCTCCGGGGAGGCGAGGGAGGAACCAGGGTGGCTCTCCTTGGAGGAAGCAGAGAGTCACGGAGTCCTGCAGAGAGAGGCTCAGGGCGCTGCACGTCACTTTCTCCAGCCCCCACCCCAGAGCCTGAAGCATGCTCCCCAGACATGTAGGTCACGCGACCCACAGCATTACAGATCCCCAGGGACCCAGGATGGCCCCCCCCCCCCCCCAGAGACCCAGAACGCTCCATAGCCACACAGTGCGAAGGTCAAGGGCCTCCTCCACAGGTCGCTGGGCCAGGGAGACCGCAGGCACACGGGACAGCCACACCAGAGCCGCATCTGGAGAAGGGGTGGGGGGTTTCCTCTCGCCGCTCCTCCCCATTCTTTCCCTACATTGTTCCGTTCCGTGCTCCCAGCTCCCACCCCACCCCCTCCACCCTGACGCCGGCCGTTCCCAGGCCCCGGAGCCGGGGTGGAGTGGGGTGGGGTGGGGTAGAGTGAGGGGCCTCGTGAAGAGCGCTGCGGGCCAAGACCCTCTTGCGCATGTGGCGAGAGCGCACGAGTGTGGGAGCTTCGGCCAGAGCTCACATGCGTGCGCTTGGGGAAGTGTTTGGGCCGCTGTGTACACAGCAGGCACGCCATAAACGCCTCTTGAATGGCTCCGTGCGAGGGAAGGGAGGGAGGGCAGAGTTCAGGCCCTACAGAGAGGGAAGGGGAGGGGCGGAGGCCTGGCTTTAGGTTTGAATCTCCGCGGCTTACTAGCTCCAGCAGCTCAGCAAAAACGTGACTCAGTTTCCCCCGTCCATAAAAGGGAAAGCCGAATCGCCCTCCCACGTGTCGAGGTGAAACTAGGCAGTGCACTAAGGCGCTTAGCAAAACGCGCTGCCTTGAGAACCCTTATTACGCCTTCCTTTCACCCCACCCTCTTGCCAGACACTCTGGGGGTGGAGAGGGGCACTGACCCAGGCCCCAGGCGCCCCTCCCATCCTCCCTCCCTAGCAGGCAGGAGTCCCGGCTTTCCCGTTCCTTAAATTGGATAATTGGAGACAGAGGCGGGTGCTCGAGACGGAGAAATCCCCAAGTGGGCGAAAGGCAAGGGGCCTGTCCTCCTAGTTTCCCCGCACTGGGGGCCCCGACCCTCGCCAGCGCTCCCTCTGGTGCGCCCTGGGCGCGCAGTCTGTGCGCTCGGGAGCCCCCAGCGCCGGCCGTCGACCCCCTCCAGAGCCCGGCGGTGCCAGCCTCCCTCTGTTGCCCGCCAGGCGCGGTGTCTGCGGCAGTCCGGGCAGGAGGGGTGGGGGGGTCCGCGCTGGCGGCGGCTCCGGCGGCGTCTCCCTCCTCCAAGCCCCTGGCGGCGGGCGGCCGGGCCGAGGGCGGGGCGTCTGCACAGACCCTCCTTTTGTGAGCGGCGCCTTCCCCGGGCGGCCTGGCGCGCAGGGCTCGGGCACTGCGCCAGCGCCCGGAATAGCCTCCCTGCCCGGCCGCCCGCCCCACGCCCCGGCGGAGCCGCCTGACCTGCCCGGCCGGGCGCGGAGGAGCCTGGGGCCGCGGTGGCGCAGGAACCGGGTGCGTGCTCAGCTGCACGGGGCTGCAGCAGCTACTCTCCGCTGGGCAAGGCACTGGCCTCGTGCAGTCGGTCCTACTGTGCGCAGCCCCTCTCTTGCGTGCAAACGCCCGCTGTGTGCAGATTTCCGTCTTCGTGCAGGGCCTACTGTGCGCCGCACCTCTCTTCCATGCAAAGCCTACTGTGTGCAGAACCCCACTTGCCTACAATACCTACTGTGTGCGACCCCTCTCCTGCGTGCAAACGCCTGCTGTGTGTGACCCCTTTCTTGCATGCAAGGCCTGCTGTGTGCAGAGCCCTATCTACCTGCAGGGCCTACCGGGTGCAGTCCCTCTCCTGTGTGCAGACGTCTACTGTGTGCACATCCCTGTCTTCGTGCTGGGCTGACTGTATGCAGCACCTCTCTTCCATGCAAAGCCCACTGTGTGCAGAGCCCCACCTGGCCGCAATGCCTGCTGTGTGAAGACACCCAGATACATACAAAACCGGTTGTGTGCAGGCATCCACCGACATGCAAACACTGCACCTGCACTCCTGCAAACACCCACCGTGCACAGGCACATACTGACAAACACTCATGTGAGGAACGCCCATACTTCCAAACAGCCTTGGCTTTTTTTTTTTTTTTTTTTTTTTTTTTTTGCTGTGGAGTCTCGCTCTGTCGCCCAGGCTGCTGTGCAGTGGCATGATCTCAACTCACTGTATCCGCCCCCTCCCAGGTTCAAGCAATTCTTCCGCCTCACCCTCCCGAGTAGCTGGGATCACAGGTGCCCGCCAACACACCAGGCTAATGTTTTGTATTTTTTAGTAGAGACGGGGGTTTCACCAAGTTGGCCAGGCTGGTCTCGAACTCCTGACCTCAGGTGATCCACCTGCCTCAGCCTCCCAAAGTGCTGGGATTACAGGCGTGAGCCACCGTGCCCAGCTTAATTTTTGTTTTGTTTTGTTTTGTTTTGTTTTTTTGAGATGAAGTCTTGCTCTTGTCCCCCAGGCTGGAGTATAATGGCACGATCTTGGCTCACTGTAATCTCCACCTCGAAGGTTCAAGAGATTCTTCTGCCTCAGCCTCCTGAGTAGCTGGGATTACAGGCACCTGACACCACGCCCAGCTAATTTTTGTAGTTTTAGTAGAGACAGTGTTTCACCATGTTGGTCAGGCTGGTCTCGAACTCCTGACCTCAGGTGATCTGCCGGTCTCAGCTTCCCAAAGTGCTGGGATTACAGGCGTGTGAGCCATGGTGCCTGGCACAAACAGCCTTGTCCATGCAAGCACAAGCACTCACATGTGTCTAAGACCCTGCTGTGTACACCTGCACTCTGACCTGCACTGCGTGTAGCCACCAGGGAAATGCAAATATTTCTTTCTTTTTTTCTTTTTTTTGAGACAGAGTCTCGCTCTGTCACCAGGCTAGAGTGCAGTGGTGCGATCTCGGCTCACTGCAAGCTCCACCTCCCGGGTTCACGCCATTCTCCTGCCTCAGTCTCCCAAGTAGCTGGGACTACAGGCGCCCGCCACCATGTCCCTCTAATTTTTTGTATTTTCAGTAGAGACAGGGTTTCACCGTGTTAGCCAGGATGGTCTCAATCTCTTGACCTCGTGATCCCCCTGCCTCGGCCTCCCAAAGTGCTGGGATTACAGGCGTGAGGCACCGCACCCGCCGGGAAATGCAAATATTTCTAAGCTCCAATGCTCACTCCACAGAATCCCAGGCGTGCGAATACCTGCGGTATGCAGAGATCCATGAGGTGCCAGCACTGGAGCTACGGAAGCCTGAGCGTGCTGATTTGGGGTAGGAGTAGAGTGCAGGGAACTCATCTGTGTGCAGTCCTTTTCTCTGGGCCCTTTGTGTGCGCCTCAGTTTACCCCACCTGGGTAAGAGACTCCGCCCTGCTGGAGTCTCTTCCGGTTCTGACTTTGAAGGGCTCCAAGGCTTTGGGGGAAAGGGGCCGCATCCCCTCTCTCCTGTGTGCCTCTGGGTGGTGGATTCAGGCTGGCAGGGCTGGGGGCTGGGCCTCCAGGCCCTTCCTGGAAGCCCGGAAGGCAGGTGCAAGGGCAGGCAGTCTCCATGGGCAGGGCGCCAGACCTTGGCTTCCCTGAAACTGGGCACAGCAGCTGGGAGAGGTTTCCGGCCCGCCTGGCCCCACCTGGCCCCCGGCACTTTCGGAAGATGGGCGGGGCAGGCAGACAATGCCAAGGAGGGGCGAGGCCCAGCCTGCACAAGCGTCCCTGGTGAACCTATGCGCACACACGCGTGTGCATGTATGTGTGTGCACACGTGCATGGGCCATGCTGATGTGAGTTCTGTACCCCACCTGCAAACGGGTGTGCTTGTGAACACGTGCAGGGTCACCTTGGCACGTGAACTGTGCAGCACGGGCAATGGCCCGGGGGTGGGGGGTAATTCACTCATAGCGACGACAGGACAGAGATGTTTGTCTGCTTTGCTCACTATGCGTCTCCAGCACCCCACAGCTGGAGAACTCGGTAAATATTTGCTGAGTGGATAAACGAGTGAATAAATGAACACATCATTTTGCAAATATGTACTGAATGTTTCTATTCTGCATACCAGGCATTTGCACATCTTCAAACAACAAAAAGATCCTGGGAACCAACATTCTAGACATCCACAGGGGTGGACGTAAGCCCACACCTGCACACACCTGCGAGTACACGCTCATGTCCAGGAAACACCTGAGTCCACTTTGATTTGTTAACTTCCAGAAGCCAGAGCCCGGTGCACACACACAGGCCCTCATGCAGAGACACACATTTTGTTTTTTCTTTTCTTTCTTTCTTTTTTTTTAAGATGGAGTTTCGCTCTTGTTGCCCAGGTTGGAGTGCAATGGCGTGATCTTGGCTCACCTCAACCTCCGCCTCCTGGGTTCAAGCGATTCTCCTGCCTCAGCCTCCCAAGTAGCTGGGATTACAGGCATGTGCCACCACGCCCAGCTAATTTTGTATTTTTAGGAGAGATGGGGTTTCTCCATATTTGTCAGGCTGGTCTCGAACTCTCGACCTCAGGTGATCCGCCCGCCTTGGCCTCCCAAAGCACTGGGATTACAGGCGTGAGCCACTGCGTCTGGCCTCTTTTCTTTTCTTTTTTTTCTTTTTTTTTTTTTTCTTTTTTTTTTTTTTTTTTTTTGAGATGGAGTCTTGCTCTGTTGCCCAGGCTGGAGTGCAGTGTTGTGATCTCGGTTCACTGCAAACTCTGCCTCCGGGTTCAAATGATTCTCCCACCTCAGCCTCCCGAGTAGCTGGGATTACAGGCGCACACCACCACATCTGGCTAATTTTTGTATTTTTAGTAGAGACGGGGTTTCACCTTGTTGGTCAGGCTGGTTTTGAACTTCTGACCTCAAGTGATCTGCCCACCTTAGCCTCCCAAAGTGCTGGGATAACAGGCGTCAGCCACTGCCCCCGGCCAGCATTTTGGACACACAGATTTCCCCTCTCTCCCCCTGCAAGCCTCTACCTGTGCTACCCACCCCAGTCATCTCCTCCTGAGGTATCCGTCCTTCCATGCCTGAAGGGGTTCACGGGAGTGTGAGGAGTCCTACACCCCACTTGTGATTTTCCATCATTTGAATTCTCCTAGGGCTTAGACCATTGCCTGCAGGAAGCTCCAGAAACACTGGATTAGAACTGCACAGGTGGGGAGGTGATGCGCATATACCCTAAGAAACTATCCTTCCATTTCACAGCTGGAGAAACCGAGGCCCAGAGACGGGAGGGTCTTCCTGTTGAGCTAAGAAGAGAAAGAGAGAGATGATAAGAAACAGATGTCCTGACTGGGCGCCCTCGATCATCTCCTCTTGCAGCCAGAAACAGTAGGCTCCCACTGCCAACAAGGGTGGGAACAGGAAGGTGGGGGACCCGGCTGGGAGGAGGAGGTGGGAGTGAGGCCCTGGGGGAAGGAGGAGCCTATGTCTTGGAGACAGACACAGAGGTGGGCGGTCCAGAGACACCCACCTCCTCAGACAGGCACGGGCCCTGGCAGCTGGTGACAGGAGACACAATCTGGGTCCCATAGGCACTGTGTCCCTCCTGCTGCAGATCTTCCTCTCCGGCCTCGGATGGGGATTCTGGGGGCTCCTGAGGCTCCTGCATATGTTTTGGCATGAGTATGCATACCTGTGTGTTTGTGTGTGTTGGGTGCACATGCATTTTATTTTTATATTTTATTTTATTTTATTTATTTTATTTTACTTTTTATTTTCTGAGACCGAGTCTTGTTCTGTCACCCAGGCTGGAGTGCAGTGGCACTATCTCAGCTCATTGCAACCTCCACCTCCAGGGTTCAAGCGATTCTCCTGCTTCAGCCTCCTGAGTAGCTGGAACTACAGGTGCATACCAACATGGGCGGCTAATTTTTTTGTATTTTTAATAGAGACGAGGTTTCACCACGCTGGTCAGGCTGATCTCGAACACCTGACCTCAAGTGATCCGCCCACCTCGGCCTCCCAAAGTGCTGGGATTACAGGCATAGCCACTGCGCCCGGCCTCACTGAGCACGTTTTGAAGGCAAGTGCCTTCCTCTGGACTGCTGAACTTTCATTCTATGAATGGACCTCCGTTGACCTGTTCCCCTTTGAATGGATGGGTATTTGAGTTCTTCCCAGTTTTTGGTGATGAGGACTAAAGCTGCTGTGTGCCTTTACCTCCTGGTCTCTATATGGTACTAAGTTGTTCATTTCTTTCAGATAGCACCAAGAGAAGTGAGGTTGCTGGGTCCCTGTAACCTTATAGGGTAAATACTATTATTACAAGCACTTTATTGATTCGGAGAATAGACGCTGCCAGGCCTCCTGTCTCTCGCTTGCACACAAAGGCACATACGGCAGACAGGGACATCCATCACTCACCCATCACTCACTGCAGACCCTCCAGGACCCACGCAGAAACCCAGGGCTCCCCCACGGCGCACGCAGCACCCAGGCTGCCCGCCCTCCACCCAGGGCCGCGTCACGCCCGACACCCCCGGAACAGACGCCTATGAGGCCTGCAGCTCCAGACGGGCTGCAGACACACAGCGATTTGTTCATCTTTCCAGCCACCCCGTCTGGTCCTGACAGTAATTAGCTCCCAGACTGGTGGGGAGACGGTGAACAGGCTGAGAGTCATCGCCGCGGCTCCACGCCCACAGGCCACGGGCACCGGGAGAGAGGGTGAATGAGTATGTGTGTGTGAGTGTGTGTGTGTCCAGAATCTGTACTCTCCAGCCAGGGCTCCCCACCCTCCTGCAAAGGGCCAGCGCGGTGCACGGGTACCCACCGCGCCTTCCACGAGGGATCGTGCATACGCATACCCACCGTGCCTTCCACGCGGGATCGTGCACATGTATGCCTACCATGCATTTCACGCGGGATTGTGCACACGCATGTCCACCGTGCCTTCCACGCGGGATCGTGCACATGCATATCCACGAACTCCTGCAGACCTACAACCACCAGGCCTGCCCACGCATCCCTGCAGACCCAGTGTGGAAGCCTGCTTGTCGGCGCCCTGCGCATCCCGCGTGAGTGGAGTGTGCACGCGTGGGGGGCGGGTGAGTGCGGGGCAAGCGCACCCGCACTGGGCTCGCGGAAGGTGGAGAGAGACCGTGCGCATTCCCGGAGCTGGCGCGGGGGTGGGGTCAGCAGCTCGGGAGAAGGCCCCGCCCCCCTACCGCCTGCCCGGAAGACCCACGGCGGCGGGCGCTGGCGTCACAGGTTTCCACTGGGGCCTCGGCGCGGGGGCCGGGATTCCCTGGCGCAGGAACGCCCGTGACGGCGGCGCCTGCCTGCGTCGGCCGCGCTTGGAGGCTCGGGGTTAGGGATGACATCAGCCCCTGCGTTTCTGGAGTTGGCCCGGGCGGGACGGGGACTTGGAGAAAGAACAGTGACACCCACTTTCGTTGACTGCCAACCTATGCAGAGAGCTTAGTGCGTGTCCGACCGTGGGCTGAGCGCTGTGGTGCGAGTGCCGTTAATGTCCCCATTGCACAGATGGGGACACTGAGGCCGGCGCACTGCCCGCCCCGCCGGGCCCCCAGAGTGAGGGCCCGGGGCTGGGAGCAACCTTTTCCCAGCGCCTTCTGCAGTGTAGACTCCTACCAGCTTGTCTCCCTCTCTCTTCTGCACAAGCCGGCTCAGAGACGGCCTGCGGGTGTCCTGGCGCCACCCAGCAAGTTGGGAGCTGCAGCCAGCTCTGTCCACACAGTTGGTCTCTGCCCAGCTTTGGTCCCTGCGGTGGCCAGGGGCGGTGCCTGAGCCAGGGCGCCTGGGCTGCCCGGTGGGGTGTGCCCAGCCGCTGCCTTCCTGCTGACGCCGGGGCGAAGGGACCTAAATATAGCCTGGGAGGAGACAAGGGCTATTTTTAGCGCGAGTGGCTCGGGCCCTCCCAGTTCCCGGGTTAGGAGCCCTATGGTCCAGAATTTTGGGGAGGGGCGAGGGCGAGGGGGAGCCCCTTTCCAGGGACCCCACACCCGCGTGGGCCTGCCCCTCTGCCCACAGCTGGCCCTGGAAGACTCCAGGGGAGGAAGGGTATAGAGGGAGGGCGGGGTGGGGGGGGGCTGCTGCATGGGGGTGGCGGGGTTGTCGCAGGTCACCTTTCCTAAACCCCACCTCCTCTCTAGCTGCCGACCCGCCCTGGCCTTCTGTTGGGCTGAGAGACTGCTTTCTATTTTGGGAAGGTGTTGGAATAATTTCCCTGGCTATTTTTAGCAGGTTCGGGGATTCCTCCACCCAGGCTGGCCGCCCTGCGTCTCCTTCTCCTCTTCCTCCTCCCGGCTGACCCAAGGCTGGCCTGCTTCATGGAGGGCATTCAGGGATACTGTGTATCCCAGACCCAGAATGGGGAGACCCCTATATTTCCTGGTTGGGGGAGGGAAGGGAACTCTGAAGGGCGTTCCCACGTTCCAGGTGAGCAGGACTTTCAGACCTCCAGGAATCCATGACATCACGTATCTGAATTCTGTCTCCAGGACAGGGTGGGGCGACCCAGGAACCTCCGACCTTTCACCTCCTTTCAGGATTGTCACGCGAGAGTGGCCTGCTGAGAACAGACCTTGACTCCCACATCCTCAGGCTAGGAGCTCCCACGTTCCCAAGAGGAAGATCGGTGTGATGAGGGTAAACTGAGGCACAGAGGGGCCGTTCGGATGGGACATATCTTGCGCTCATTCCCTGATGGTTTCATTTCCTTCCACATTCTACCTTTGTTTTTGAATTTTTAAAAAAAATTTTTTAAATTTTAAATTTCATTTATTTATTTATTTTTGAGACAGAGTCTCGCTCTGTCTCCCAGGCTGGAGTGCAATGGCGGGATCGCGGCTCACTGCAAGCTCCGCCTCCCGAGTTCACGCCATTCTCCTGCCTCAGCCTCCCGAGTAGCTGGGACTACAGGCGCCCGCCACCTCGCCCAGCTAATTTTTTGTATTTTTAGTAGAGACGGGGTTTCACAGTATTAGCCAGGATGGTCTCGATCTCCTGACCTTGTGATCCGCCCGCCTTGGCCTCCCAAAGTGCTAAGATTACTGGCAATTTTTTTATTTTTAAGACAAGACGGAGTCTCACTCTGTCGCCCGGGCTGGAAGAGTATACAGTGATGCAATCTCAGCTTACTGCGCAACCTCCGCCTCCCGGATTCAAGCAGTCCTCCTGCCTCATCCTCATGAGTAGCTGAGATTACAGGCGTGCAGCACTATGCCCAGCTAATTTTTGTATTTGTAATACAGACGGGTTTCAGTATGTTGGACAGGCTGGTCTCGAACTCCTGACCTCAGGTGATCCACCTGCCTTGCCTCCCAGAGTGCTAGGATTACAGGCGTGAGTCCCCGTACCTGGCTTTTTTTGTTTGGTTTTTTTTTTTGAGACAGAATTTCACTCTTTTGCCCAGGCTGGAGTGAAGTGGCATGTTCTCGGCTCTCTGCAACCTCTGTCCCCACCAGGTTCAGGCGATTCTCCTGCTTCAGCCTCTGAGTAGCTGGGATTACAGGCGCCCGCCACCATGCCCAGCTAAGTTTTGTATTTTTAGTAGAGACGGGGTTTCACTATGTTGCCCAGGCTGGTCTTGAACTCCTGACCTCAGGTGCTCCACCTGCCTCTCCTCCCAGAGTGATAGGATTACATGCGTGAGCCACTGTGCCGGGCTTTTTTTTTTTTTTTTTTTTTTTGAGACAGGGTCTCACTGTGTTGCTCAGGCTGGAGTGCAGCAGTGCCATCATAGCTTATGGCAGCCTCGACCTCCTGGGCTCAAGTGATCCCCGCAACTCAGCCTCCTGAATAGTGGGGACTATATAGGCATGTACCACTACAACTGGCTAATTTTTGAAAATTTTTAGTAAGAGACGGGGTCTCACTGTGTTGCCCAGGCTGGTCTTGAACTCCTGGGCTCAAGTGATCCTTCCACCTTGGCCTCCCAAAGTGCTGGGATTCCAGGCATGAGCCAGCCCTCATTCTGCCCTTTAACAGCTAAGCAACATTGGGGCAATTACTTCACCTGTCTGTGCCTCTTTCAGGAAAGGGGGTGACAGTCACATGGACTAATGGTAAATAGGTAAGTGAATATATGACAGGTCTTAGAACAAGCTCCTGGCAGGATGGAGCTGAGGGTCCTCGAAAGGACATTGGGATATGCCTGGCTGTAGCAGAGAGGAACATCACGGGTGCTGGCTGGCTCCACATTTTTTTTTTTTTGAGGCGGAGTCTTGCTCCGTCACCCAGACTGGAGTGCAGGGGCGAAATTTCGGCTCAGTGCAAGCTCTGCCTCCCAGGTTCACGCCATTCTCCTGCCTCAGCCTCCCAAGTAACTGGGACGACAGGCGCCTGCCACCATGCCCGGCTAACTTTTTTTTTTTTTTTTTTTTAGTAGAGACGGGGTTTCACTGTGTTAGCCAGGATGGTCTCGATCTCCTGACCTCTTGATCTGCCCACCTTGGCCTCCCAAAGTGCTGGGATTACAGGTGTGAGCCACCGTGCCCGGCAATTTTTGTATTTTTCATACAGACGGGTTTCACCATTTTGGCCAGTCTGGTCTCAAACTCCTGACCTCAGGTGATCTGCCTGCCTCGGCCTCCCAAAGTGCTGGGATTACAGGCGTGAGCCACCGCGCCCAGCCCTGGCTCCACATTTTGAGAGGACCCACCCCTTACTTCTCCCACTCCCTGAGGCTGGCGAGAGTGACCCCCGTTTCAGATCAGGAAACTGAAACCCTGGGATAATTTCCCAGGCCCAGAGTCTCATGACAGGTGACACACAGGAGGCCAGCACAGTCCCCTGGCTCCCGGGCCATATTCCACAGCTGCTCTGCATTCTTTCCCCGGCGCCCTCACTCATGCAGCAAGCATTTGTGGGTACCGTATGAGTTTCCTCCCACTGCTGTAACAAATCACTGCAAACCCAGTGTCTGAAAACAACGCGGAGTTATTATCTGACAAGCCTGGAGGCCAGGAGTCCAAAATCAGTCTCACTGGGCTACAGATCAAGCTGTGGGCAGGGCTGGGCCCTCCTGGAGGATCCAGGAGAGAACCTGGTTTCCACCTTTCCCAGCATTTGGAGGTACCTGCTTCCCTCAGCTTGGTGCCCCTTCCTCCACCTTCACGGCTGGCAGTGTGGCCTCTCCCAGTCTCTGACTCTTACCCCCCACCTCCTCTTATTTTTTATTATTATTTTAGTGGAGTTTTGCTCTTTTTGCCCAGGCTGGAGTGCAATGGCGCCATCTCGGCTCACTGCAACCTTTGCCTCCCCGGCTCAAGTGATTCTCCTGTCTCAGCCTCCTGAGAAGCTGGCATTACAGGTGCGCACCACCACACCCAGCTAATTTTGTATGTTTAGTAGAGACGGGGTTTCTCTGTATTGGCCGGGCTGGTCTTGAACTCCTGATCTCAGGAGATCTGCCTGCCGTGGCCTCCCAAAGTGCTGGGATTACAGGCGTGAGCCACTGCACCTGGGTTTTTTTTTTTTTTTTTTTTTTTTTAAGAAAATTGTTTTCATTGTGCAAGTTGATTTTTTTTTTTTTTTTTAAAGAGATAGGGTCTTGCTCTACAGCCCAGGCTGGAGTGCAGTGATGCAATCATAGCTCACTGAAGCTGCAAACTCCTGGGCTTGAGGAATCCTCCCACCTCAGCCTCCCGAGTAGCTGGGAGCATAGGCACTCACCACCATGTCTGGCTAATTTTTTAAAATTATTTTTTGTGGCCGGGCACGGTGGCTCAAGCCTGTAATCCCAGCACTTTGGGAGGCCGAGACGGGTGGATCATGAGGTCAGGAGATCGAGACCATCCTGGCTAACACGGTGAAACCCCGTCTCTACTAAAAAATGCAAAAAACTAGCCAGGCGAGGTGGCGGGCGCCTGTAGTCACAGCTACTCGGGAGGCTGAGGCAGGAGAATGGCGTGAACCCGGGAGGCGGAGCTTGGCAGTGAGCGGAGATCCGGCCACTGCACTCCAGCCTGGGCGACAGAGCGAGACTGTCTCAAAAAAAAAAAAAATTATTTTTTGTAGAGTGGGGGTCTTGCTGTGTTCCCCAGACTGGTCTCCAAACCCTGGGCTCAAGTGATCCTCATGTCTTGGCCTCCCAAAATGCTGGGATTTGTGAGCCACGGCACCTGGCCTGCATGTTGATTTTCTATGAGTATATTGCTTCTCTCCAAGGGCGGATGGCCTGACTGGGATAAGACCCGTGAACGGATAGTAAATGTGGGTTAGGCATTTGGCAGGAAATGCTTGTGGAATTCAGGAGACGACTGTCATTGATCTGTCCCTTATGGCAGCTGGATATCAAGTACACTGCAGAATCTTAAGACCATCAGCCAGTTTTATTTATTGGATGCTTATTAAGTACGTCATGCTTATTTAATATCCTCACAGCCACCTTAATGCTAATATTCATCCTCACCTTACAGACGAGGAAACTGACGCCGAGCCAGGAGTTCTCGAAAGTTCCTGGCCGGGCATGGTGACTCATGCCTGTAATCCCAGCACTTTGGGAGGCTGAGGCGGGCGGATCACCTGAAGTCGAGAGTTCGAGACCAGCCTGACCAACATGGAGAAACCCCGTCTCTACTAAAAATACAAAAAATTAGCCGGGTGTGGTGGTGCGTGCCTGTAATCCCAGTTACTGGGGAGGCTGAGGCAGGAGAATTGCTTGAACCCAGGAGGCGGAGGTTGCAGTGAGTCGAGATCTCGCCATTGCACTCTGGCCTGGGCAACCAGAGCGATATTCCATCTCAAAAAAAAAAAAAGAAAGAAAGTCACTCAGCCAAGTTGGTGGCAGAAGCTACTTAGCCGGTTCTGTTTCCATTTGGCCTTGCTGCTGCCTCCTGCTTGAGTGCTTGCAGGGGCTGTGCAGGCTCACCCTGAGCCATCCCCTTGTCCTGGTCCTCCAGCAACAGTCTTGGGAAGTCAGTGGGTTCCACAATCCTGGGTCCAAGTTCAGTGCAGCTCTCTCACCCTCAGGTGTCTTCTGCAAACAAAGAACCTCCCAGAGCCCAGAGAGGGAACCCCAAAAAAAGTGTGCTGGCCAGGAAAGAGACCAGACGTGAACTGTACTTCCTCCCTCCCCCTGCTGCAGATGACTGCACCAGAGGTGGTGGGGAGGAGGCTGCCAGATAGACAACAGGAGCACGTCGGAAAAGGGCGGCTTCCACCACTTCCTCCCAGTGTGGGGATGTGACTGGGAGAGCAGCTCCATGACCCAAGGATGGGACTTTGGCTTTCTTTTATCCCCAGGTCAGCCCGTGACATGCCGTCTGCTAGATGGCTGTCTGCAGCTCTGACCCTGTAGTTTTGCCCAGATTGTCTGTCCCATGAAACTTTCGGACTCCGGCCTGAGAATTCCTCCTTTCTTCTTCTTCTTCTTTTTTTTTTTTTTCGAGACAGAGTCTCGCTCTGTCACCCAGGCTGGAGTGCAGTGACGCGATCTCAGCTCACTGCAACCTCCACCTTCCGGGTTCAAGCGATTCTCCTGCCTCAGCCTCCTGAGTAGCTGGGATTACAGGCACGTGCAAGCACGCCCGGCTAATTTTTTGTATTTTTAGTAGAGACGGGGTTTCACCGTGTTAGCCAGGATCTCCTGACCTCGTGATCCGCCCGTCTTGGCCTCCCAAAGTGCTGGGATTACAGGCGTGAGCCGCCGCGCCCGGCCTGGAACCGTTTCTTTCTCAGCCTTGGCTTGGAGTTCTCCCTAGGGTGATAAATGTTGGCGAGAAAGAGTGGCACATTCTTAGGGCCGGCTCACCCGTGAGGCCCTACATCGCTCTTTCCACTGTAAACCCTCTGGTGGCTGCTACAAGTCAGCCACAAGTGCACTGCAGAAAGCGCTGAACCTGACGTGGCCACCCAGGGGGAGGCCCCAGCCCAGGGACTTTGCTGTGCCTTCCCAGGTCCCTCGTGGGATTTTTTCTCTTTCCTTTGGATCCCTGGCGGGAGTCAGGGGAGTGTGGGAGGGTGTGGAATAAACCCTGAGTCCGCCTCATTGGCTGCCTGGGCTCCAGAGCCCTGCCGTTGCTTGTGGAGGACTTTCTGGGAATCACGTGGACGGGCCAGAAGGGCTGGGAACTGGAGAGCAGGCGAGGATTCTGAAAGAGGGAAGACCCCAGCGGGAGGGATTTGAGGCTGGAGTGGGTCAGAGACAGAAGTCCAGATGACAGGTTTAAAGTCTCTGCTTATGGCTGGGCGCAGTGGCTCATGCCTGTAAGCCTAGCACTTTGGCAGGCCAAGGTGAGTGGATCACTTGAGGTCAGGAGTTGGAGACCAGCCTGGCCAACATGGTGAAACCCCGTCTCTACTAAAAATACAAAAATTAGCCAGGGGTGGTGGTGTGCGCCTGTAATCCCAGCTACTCAGGAGGCTGAGGCTGGAGAATCACTTGAACCCAGGAGGCAGAGGTTGCAGTGAGCCGAGATTGCACCACTGCACTCCAGCCTAGTCAACCGAGTGAGATTCTGTCTCAAAAAAATAAAAAATAATAAAAGAAGTCTCTGTTTAGATAAGATGCCTTTAAATGGCTCTTTTACCCTTTAGTATGAAAACAAACTTTCTAATTATTATAAACAAAATATGTGCCACGTGGAGGCTGGCTGTTGGCACTCACTATCCCCTTGCTTGACATCAACTGAAAGATAAAGTATTGCCTCCAGCCCTTCCCACAACCAAAGAGAAGGCACAACGCCGAATGCATCTCCTTGGATTTGGGAGGCAATGTATGCTTAATGTGGCTGTGCTTGTCTGGCCTGGTTGGGGAGGCCATCGTGCCCTCCCTTTATGAATCTGTGCTCTGTGGCATCTGTGGCGTGGACCCTTCTTTGCTTTGCAGAGGCAGGATGTCTGCATTCTGCATTGTACCCAGCCCAGTCCAGCGTTTACATTAGAGGTCACTCTTGGAGGTCTATGTTCTGTGGGTTTTACCTAATGCATGAGGTTACATATCCACCATGACAGTGTCACATAGAGTAGTTTCACTGCCCCCCAAATCCTCTGTGCTCCACCTATTCATCCTTAACCCCACTTCCTTCAACCTGGGTTTTTTTTTTTTTTTTTTTAGACGGAGTCTCATTCTGTCACCCAGGCTGGAGTGCAGTCATCTGGGCTCACTGCAACCTCCGCCTCCCGGGTTCAAGCGATTCTCCTGCCTCAGCCTCCCGAGTAGTTGGGATTACAGGCGCGCACCACCACGCCTGGCTAATTCTGTATTTTTAGTAGAGACGGGGTTTCTCCATGTTGGTCAGGCTGGTCTCGAACTCCCAACCTCAGATGATCCGCCCTCCTCGGCCTCCCAAAGTGCTGCGATGACAGGCGTGAGCCACCGCGCCCGGCCCACCACTGATCTTTTTACCATGTATAGCTTTGCCTTTTGCGGAATCTTTTCCAGTTGGAATTGTAGTGTGGAGGCTGCTTCACTTGTTTCCTGGTGTATTCCAGCTTCCAGGGGCTGCTTTTACAACTCTGCTTCGCATCACTCTAGCCTCTTTTGTTTCTGTTGTTATGTCTCCTTCTCTGACTGACCTTCCTGCCACCCTCTTACAAGGACCCTGTGATGACACTGGGCCTACCTGGATAATCCAGACAAGATCTTTGATTTTTTTTTTTTTTTTTTTTTTTGAGACAGAGTCTCGCTCTGTCGCCAGTCTGGAGTGCAGTGGTGCAATCTCAGCTCACTGCAACCTCTGCCTCCCGGGTTCAAGCGATTCTCCTGCCTCAGCCTCCCGAGTAACTGGGATTACAGGCTCCTGCCACCACATCCGGCTAATTTTTGTATTTTCAGTAGAGATGGGGTTTCACCATGTTGGTCAGGCTAGTCTCAAACTCCTGACCTCAGGTGATCCACCCACCTCGGCCTCCCAAAGTGCTGGAATTGCAGGCTTGAGCCACTGCGCCGGCCAATCCAGGCAAGATTTTTTTTTTTTTTTTGAGACGGAGTCTTCCTCTGTCACCCAGGCTGGAGTGCAATGGCACGATCTCAGCTCACTGCAACCTCTGCCTCCCAGGTTCAGGTGATTTTCCTGCCTCAGCAGGCATGCGCCACCACGCCCGGCTAATTTTTGTATTTTTAGTAGAGACGGGGTTTCGCCATGTTGGCCAGGTTGGTCTTGAACTCCTGACATCAGGTGATCCACCCACCTTGGCCTCCCAAAGTGCTGGGATTACAGGTGTGAGCCACCGCGCCCAGCCAATCCAGACAAGATGTCTAATGTAGTCACATCTGCCAAGTCCCTTTTATCTCGTGTAAGGTATTCACAGGTTCTGGGATTAGGACACAGGTATCTTTGGGGGCTGTTACTCTTCTGACCACACAGCCTGTGTACAAGGTTTGCTTGTTTTAGGATTTCACGTGAATGGAATCACACCACCTGTCCTCTTGTGGAAGGCTTAGTTCACTCAGGCTAAAGTTCCTGTGAGTCATCCATGATGGCACTTAGCAGTTTGTTCCTTTTTCTCGCTGAGTGCTATTCCGTGGTATGAATGGATCACAGTTTGTTTATCTACTCACCTGCTGCCAAATGCCTGAGATGTTTCCTGTTTTTTTTTTTTTGAGACAGAGTCTTGCTCTGTCGCCCAGGCTGGAGTGCAGTGGTGCGATCTCGGCTCACTGCAAGCTCCGCCTCCCGGGTTCACGCCATTCTCCTGCCTCAGCCTCCCGAGTAGCTGGGACTACAGGCGCCTGCCACTGCGCCCGGCTAATTTTTTGTATTTTTAGTAGAGACGGGGTTTCCCCGTGTTAGCCAGGATGGTCTCAATCTCCTGACCTCCCGATCCACCCGACTTGACCTCCCAAAGTGCTGGGATTACAGGCGTGAGCCACCGGGCCCGGCACAGACATATGCTTTTATTTCTCTCGGTTAAACACCAACGAGTGGAATTACTGGGTCATGGAGCAGGTATGTTTAGTGTTACAGAGAAACTACCAAGACCGTTTTCCAGAGTGGTGGTGCCATCTCACACTCGCACCAACAAGCTCTGGGACTTCTGGTTGCTCCATATCCTCATCAACACGTCTTTCAGTTTTAGCCCTTCAGGTGGATATTGGGTGAGGCTTTTGTTTTGTTTTTGGTTTTATGGTAAAATACACACAGTATGAAATTAACCATGTAAATGCCCATCAATCAACAAATGGATAAAGAAACCCAGCCGTAAAAAGGAATGAAATAATGGCATTCGCAGCAACCTGGATGGGATTAGAAACTATTCTGGCCGGGGCGCAGTGGCTCACGCCTGTAATCTCAGCACTTTGGGAGGCCGAGACGGGCAGATCATGAGGTCAGGAGATCGAGACCATCCTGGCTAACACGGTGGAACCCCGTCTCTACTAAAAATACAAAAAAACTAGCCGGGCGAGGTGGTACCCGCCTGTAGTCCCAGCTACTCTGGAGGCTGAGGCAGGAGAATGGCGTGAACCTTGGAGGCGGAGCTTGCAGTGAGCTGAGATC
This sequence comes from Rhinopithecus roxellana, assembly GCF_007565055.1. Lineage (NCBI taxonomy): Eukaryota > Metazoa > Chordata > Mammalia > Primates > Cercopithecidae > Rhinopithecus > Rhinopithecus roxellana. Next base: position 7,763,953 of record NC_044556.1, read on the forward strand.
CGGCCACTGCACTCCAGCCTGGACGACAGAGTGTGACTCCGTCTCCAAAAAAAAAAAAAAAAAAAAGAAACTGTTCTTCTTTTTTTTTTTTTTTTTTTGAGACGGAGTCTCGCTCTGTCGCCCAGGCTAGTGGCACAAACTAGGCTCACTACAAACTCTGTACCACACTCCCCCACGATCCCCCACCCCCGCGCATTCAAGTGATTCTCGTGCCTCCGCCTCCTGAGCAGCTGGGACTAAAGGTGCCGGCCACTAGTCCAGCTAATTTTTTTGTTTTTTTGAGACGGAGTTTCACTCCTGTTGCCCAGGCTGGAGTGCAATGGCGCCATCTCGCTCACTGCAACCTCTGCCTCCCGAGTTCAGGTGATTCTCCTGCCTCAGCCTCCCAAGTAGCTGAGATTACAGGCATGGGCCACCATGCCCGGCTAATTTTATATTTTTAGTAGAGACAGGGGTTCTGCATGTTGGTCAGGCTGGTCTTGAACTCCCAACCTCAGGTGATCCGCCTGCCTCAGCCTCCCAAAGTGCTGGGATTCCAGGCGGAGACACTGCACCCGGCCAATTCTCCAGAACTTTTTCCTCTTCGCAAACTAAAACTCCGTCCCCACGAAACACTCACTCCCCATCCCCCTCCCCAGCCCCTGGCACTCGCCCTTTTACTTTCTGTCTCTGTGACTCTGATGACTCTGGGGACCTCATAGAAAGGTAAGTTTTTAAATTTTTTAATTATTATTATTTCTTTTTTAAAAGTATGAAATGCTTCATGTCATCCTTACGCACGGGCAATGGTAATCTTTGTATCCTTCCAACTTTTTGAATACGTGCTGCTGAAGTGAGCACATTATAAGGGGAAGGTTTTTTGAGATGGAGTTTTTCTCTTGTTGCAATGGTGTGATCTCAGCTCGCTGTAATCTCTGCCTCCCGTGTTCAAGTGATTCTCCCGCTTCTGCCTCCCGAGTAGCTGGGATTACAGGCATGCGTCACCACATCCGGCTAATTTTGTACTTCTAGTAGAGACAGGGTTTCTCCATGTTGGTCAGGCTGGTCTTGAACTCCTGACCTCAGGTGATCCACTCACCTTGGCCTCCCAAAGTGCTGGGATTACAGGAGTGAGCCACAGCACCTGGCCAGTTAAGGCTGTACATGTTTAATGACTTCAATCTGTTGTGACATTTTTTTCCTGTCCTAAGAGCTTAAGCAAACCCCTTCTGCACTATCTGAAAAATATTTTGGTGGGTGTATGAGACAGGGCCAACTTCATGGGTGTGCGACTTGTGAGTCACCCAGGGCCCCATGATCGGAAGGGCCCTGTGGTCGGAAGGGCCCCACACTTGGTTTAATGCTGTCATTGTCTTGACATTCTTAAACACTTTTGAAAAAGGGCCCCGCGTTTTCATTTTCTACTGAGCCCTGCAAATTTTGTGGCCGGTCCTGGGATGAGACCCTCTGATGCTCCCCTGCAGAGCCTCTCGACCTCACCCACTCACGGGCTAGCTCCCGACAGGTGTTGACGGATGTCACTCAGGTGTGAGCTCTGCACCTGAGCTCCCCTCTGCACACAGGCAGCCACAACCAGGCAGTGCAGAGGTGAGCCTGTGGCCAGTGAGGAGACAGTGAGTCAACCTCCTCCCGCCTGCTGGGCCCTGAGACACCGCCTCCGTGAGCTTGTGGGAACAAGGGCGCCTATATTAACCCAAGGCTGAGGCAGTGACACACCCTCTTATGGGCCTGCTGTCGCTCCCTGCTTCATTATCCTGGTCCCACCCTCTCCTACGGAGGATCAGACCGGACTGCCCCAGCAAACAAGAGCACATGAGCTTTCTGTCTCAGGCTCTGGCCTCTGGGGAACCCAAGCTGTGGTTGGCTGAATAGCGGCCCCCAAAGATGTCCTTGTTCTAATTCCCAGAACACGGGGGTGTGTCACCTTCCATGGCAACGGAGACTCTGCAGGTGCGATTGGGTGAAGGACTCTGAGATGGGAGAGCAGCCTGGATGATCTGGGGCACCCAGTGTCCTCACAAGGTCCCTCATAAGAGAGACTGGAAGAGGCTGTGCTCCTGGCTGTGAAGGTGGAGGAAGGGGCCCCACACCAAGGGATGTGAGCCCCTCCACGCCGGGAAAGACGAGGAATTGGATTCTTTTTTTTTTTTTTTTTTTGAGACGGAGTCTCGCTCTGTCGCCCAGGCTGGAGTGCAGTGGCGCGATCTCAGCTAACTGCAAGCTCCGCCTCCCGGGTTCACGCCATTCTCCTGCCTCAGCCTCCCGAGTAGCTGGGACTATAGGCGCCCACTACCACGCCCGGCTAGTTTTTTGTATTTTTAGTAGAGACGGGGTTTCATCATGTTAGCCAGGATGCTCTCGATCTCCTGACCTCACGATCCGCCTGACTTGACCTCCCAAAGTGCTGGGATTACAGGCGTGAGCCACCGCGCCTGGCCCTTTTTTTTAAAATTTAATATAACTTAATTTTAAGTCTGGGATACATGTGCAGATCTAAATGATAGTCTAGGCGAAAATATTTGCAACACCTATAACAGATCAGAATTAACAAGCCCGCAGATTTGTTACATAGGTAAACATGTGCCATGGTGGTTTGCTGCACCTATCAACCCGTCACCTAGGTATTAAGCCTCACGTATTGCCGGGCGCAGTGGCTCACGCCTGTAATCCCAGCACTTTGGGAGGCCGAGACGGGTGCCTTGCTTGAGGTCAGGAGTTCGAGACCAGCCTGACCCACACGGTGAAACCCCATCTCTACTAAAAATACAAAAATTAGCCAGGCGTGGTGGGCGCCTGGAATCCCAGCTACTCAGGAGGCTGAGGCAGGAGAATCTCTTGAACCCGGGAGGCGGAAGTTGCGGTGAGCTGAGATTGCACCACTGCACTCCGGCCTGGATGACACAGCAAGACTCCATCTCAAACAAACAAAAAGCTCCCACATGCGCCAGCTCTTCATCCTGGAACTCTCCCTCTCCCTCCCCCTCACCTCACCTCACCGCCCGACAGCCCCAATGTGTGATGTTCCCCTCCCTGTGTCCATGTGTTCTCCGTGTTCAGCTTCCACTTATAAGTGAGAACATGCGGTGTGTGATTTTCTGTTCCTGGGTTAGTTTGCTGAGGATAACGCTTCCAGCTCCATCCACGTCCCTGCAAAGGACATGATCTCATTCCTTTTTATGGCTGTGTAGTATTCCATGCTGTATATGTACAACTTTTTTTTTTTTTTTTGAGACATAGTCTAGTCTCACTCTGTTGCCCAGGTTGGAGTGCAGTGGCTCGATCTCTGCTCACTGCAAGCTCCGCCTCCTGGGTTCACGCCATTCTCCTGCCTCAGCCTCCGGAGTAGCTGGGACTGCAGGCGCCTGCCACCACGCCCGGCTAATTTTTTGTATTTGCAGTAGAGACAGGGTTTCGCCATGTTCGCCAGGATGGTCTCGATCTCCCGACCACGTGATCCGCCCGTCTCGGCCTCCCAAAGTGCTGGGATTACAGGCATGAGCCACTGCGCCCCGCCCAACTTTTTTTCTGTTTTTGAGACAGGATTTTTTTTTTTGTCACCCAGGCTGGAGTGCAGTGACTCGATCTCAGCTAACTGAAACCTCTGCCTCCCTGGTTCAAGTGATTCTCCTGCCTCAGCCTCCCAAGCAGCTGGGACTACAGGTGTGCGTCACCACGTGCAGCTAATTTTTGTATTTTTAGTAGAGACAGGGTTTTGCCATGTTAGCCAGGCTGATCTCGAAATCCTGACCTCAGATGATCTGCCTGCCTTGGCCTCCCAAAGTGCTGGGATGAACAGGCATGAACCACCCTGCCCAGCCAGGATGTATCATTTTAAATCTTAGTTTGTGGAACAGTTTTCTAACTAAACATGTCACAAAACCTAGAGAATCTAGAAAGGAACGTGTTGATCAGTTTTGGGCGCCAGAGATAAAAACCTAAATGATAGTCTAGGAGAAAATATTTGCAACACCTGTAACAGATCAGAATTAACAAGCCTGCGTAAAAAGTGTCTTTAATCCAAAAGAAATAGGCAAGTGATTTATTTAGGAAATAAACAGGTCAGGTGCAGTAGTTCATGCCTGTAATCCCATCACTTTAGGAGGCCAAGATAGGAGGATCACTTGAGCCCAGGAGTTGGAGACCAGCCTGGGCAACACCGTGAGAACCCATCTTTAAAATTTTTTTAAAAAATTAGCTGAGCGTGGTGGTGCTTCCCTGTAGTCCCAGCTACTTGGGAGGCTGACGTGGGAGGATTGCTTGAATTTGGGAGACCAAGGCTGCAGTGAGCTATGATAGCACCACTGAACTCCACCCCTGGGCGACAGAGCCAGCAGACCCTGTCTCAAGAGAGAAAAAAAAAAAAAAGGAAACAAAAAGTATGAATAGGCATTTTACATATGAGGAAATAACGCATGTCTTATAATTCTAGGGACAGGTACACACACATATGCTCGAATGCACACACACATATAAGTGTATGTACAGAAATTAACATGTAAGTTGGGTGCGGTGGCTCATGCCTGTAATCACAGCACTTCGGGAGGCTGAGGCAGACGGATCACCTGAGGTCGGGAGTTCAAGACCGGCCTGACCAACATGGCGAAATCCCGTCTCTACTAAAAATACAAAATTAGCTGGGCGTGGTGGCACACGCCTGTAATCCCAGCTACTCGGGAGGCTGAGGCAGGAGAATTGCTTGAACCCGGGAGGTGGAGGTTGCAGTGAGCCGAGAACACACTACTGCACTCCAGCCTGGGCGGCAAGAGCAAAACTCTGTCTCAAAAAAAAAAAAAAAACAAAAAAGAAATAAACATGTTCGTAAGACACTTTAATGAAAGATGGTGTGTAAAAGTAGCAAAACTCAGAAACAATCTAAATGTCCATCAATAGTATATATATATATATATATTGTTGTTGTTGTTGTTGAGATGGAGTCTTGCTCTGTTGCCCAGGCTGGAGTGCAGTGGCGTGATCTTGGCTCACTGCAAGCTCTGCCTCCCGGGTTCAAGTGATTTGCCTGCCTCAGCCTCCTGAGTAACTGGGATTATAGGCGCCTGCCACCATGGCTGGCTAATTTTTTTTTTTTTTTTTTTTGGCATTTTTAGTAGAGACACAGTTTCACCATTCTGGCCAGGCTGGCCTTGAACTCCTGACCTCAGGTGATCCTCCAGCCTCAGCCTCCTAAAGTGCTGGGATTTCAGTCGTGAGCCATAGTGTACAGCTAAGCATGTAAATTAAATTACTCTGGAGTTGTTAAAATGCACTGATGCTTTAAAAATTATTTTTTTATACCTTTTTTGTTTTCCTTCATAAAAATGCACTGACTTAGCAAGCTGTCGGTCATAGGAACTCAAGTGAAAAAAAAAATAAATAAAAGCTAAGCTAGTATCAGAGCAGTCTGTGTTGAGTGAGTCCAGTTTCAAAAAACAAATGGCGGCCGGGCGCAGGGGCTCACGCCTGTAATCTCAGCACTTTGGGAGGCCGAGACGGGCGGATCACGAGGTCAGGAGATCGAGACCATCCTGGCTAACATGGCGAAACCCTGTCTCTAAAAAAAAAAAAATACAAAAAACGAGCCGGGCGAGGTGGCGGGCGCCTGTAGTCCCAGCTACTCGGGAGGCTGAGGCAGGAGAATGGCGTAAACCCGGGAGGTGGAGGTTGCAGTGAGCTGAGATCTGGCCACTGCACTCCAGCCTGGGCGACAGAGCGAGACTCCGTCTCAAAAACAAAAAACAAAAACAAACAAACAAAAAACAAATGGCAAATAGCAAGTGTTGGTATGAAGCAGTGCCGATCTCCATTACAGAAGACGGTCTTGGGCACGTGTGCAGGAGCCCGACGGCCTGGCTGAAAACTGTGGCCAGTCCTGGCCCTACCACCTTCTAGCTGTGGACTCAAGGGAGCTGCTTCCCTTCTCTGAGCCCATGTTTATTCATCTGCACCATCAACGCGCAGAACCATCGCCCTTACCTCAGGGCCTTTCCGGGAGGATCAGATGACACAATGCAAGGAAATGAACCATTAATGCTACTTACTGTCACTACTTTGTTCTGATGCCCACGTTTGCTTACGCCTAAAATTTTGAAGGATTTGCCTCAGCTGTGAACAAACGGTGGCTACAGGTGCTGAGAATGGGTCTGAGGAATGGCATGGAGGGATCTTTTCTTTTCTTTCTCTTTCTTTCTTCTTCTTTTTTTCTTTCTTTTTCTTTTTTCTTTTTTTCTTTTCTTCTTCTTTTTTCTTTCTTCTTTCTTCTTTCTTTTTCTTCTTTCCTTTCTTTCCCTTCCTTCCTTCCTTCCTCCCTTCCTCCCTTCCTCTCTCTCTCTCTTTATTTCTTTCTTTTCTTCTTTTCTCTCTCTCTCTCTTTTTCCTTTCTTTTTTTTTCTTTGAGAAAGAGTCTCGCTCTGTCGCCCAGGCTGGAGTGCAGTGGCACGATCTCGGCTCACTGCAAGCTCTGCCTCCCGGGTTCACGCCATTCTCCTGCCTCAGCCTCCCGAGTAGCTGGGACCACAGGCGCCCGCCACCACGCCCGGCTAATTTTTTTATATTTTTAGTAGAGACGGGGTTTCACCATGTTAGCCAGGATGGTCTCGATCTCCTGACCTCGTGATTCACCCGCTTTGGCCTCCCAAAGTGCTGGGATTACAGGCCTGAGCCACCGCCCCGGGCCTCTTTTTTTTTTTTTTTTTTTGAGATGGAGTATCGCTCTGTTGCCTAGGCTGGAGTGCAGTGGTGTTATCTCAGCTCACTGCAACCTCCACCTCCTGGGTTCAAGCGATTCTCCTGCCTCAGTCTCCTGACTAGCTAGGATTATAGGTATGCACCACCACGCCCGGCTAATTTTTTTTTTTTTTTTTAGTAGAGACAAGGTTTCTCCGTGTTGGCCAGGCTGGTCTTGAACTCCTGACCTCAAGTGATCCACCTGCCTTGGCCTTCCAATGTGCTGGGATTATAGGCATGAGCCACCACGCAAGGCTGGATATATTCTTTTCTTTCTTTCTTTTTTTTTTTTTTACTTGCAAGTAAAAAAAAAAGGTAAATTAAGGATGACTTTAAAAGAAATTTTTTTTTTTTTTAGTTGGAGCTTCACTCTTGTTGCCCAGGCTGGAGTGCAATGGCACGATCTCAGCTCACCACAACCTCTGCCTCCCTGGTTCAAGTGATTCTCCTGCCTCAGCCTCCCAAGTAGCTGGGTTTACAGGCATGTGCCACCACGCCCGGCTAATTTTTGTATTTTTAGTAGAGACGGCGTTTTTCCATGTTGGCCAAGGTGGTCTCGAACTCCTGACCTCAGGTGATCCACCTGCCTCGGCCTCCTAAAGTGCTGGGATTACAGGCGTGAGCCACCGTGCCCGGCCTAAAGATGACTTTTAAATCCTGTATTATTTTATATAACTTCTATAATGATTATATTTTGTTTTGGGAACCAGGAAAAGAAGTGGTAAACCCTTTTGGCTTATTTCCCATGTCTTTTTTTCTATGCATTAAAATAAAACAAAACAAAAAACCAGTTGCTAGTAATGTGTACGATTTTGCATGTAAGTTTTTCTGTGACTATATTATTAGGTTGGTGCAAAAGTAATTGCGATTTTGCCACTAAAAAGGTGGAAACCGCAATTACTTTTGCACCAACCTAATATTTAAGCATCTTCCATGTCCTTAAATACCAATCATAATGGATACATACAAGGTGGTCTGTCCAGAAAAAGGAATATTGCTCAGCCATGAAAAGGAACGAAGCTCTGACATAGGCCCGCACCTGGATGGACCCTGAGGACATCATGGCCAGGGAGCGGTGCCAGATATAAAAGGCCACACGATACATGATCCCATTTATGTGAAATGCAAAGGACAGGCTAATCCAGAGAGACAGGAAAGGGATTTGAGGTGGCCTGCGACTGGGGAGGGCAGAGGCTGACTGCTGATGCGGATGGGACATCTTTGGGGTGATGATAGTGTCCTGGAACTACATAGAGCTGATGGTTCCACAACTCCTACATTTTACATTTTGTTTTATTTATTTATTTATATTTATTTATTTATTTATTTCTGAGATGGAGTCTCGCTCCTGTGGCCCAGGCTGGAGTGCAGTGGTGCCATCTCGGCTCACTGCAACCTCCGCCTCCCAGGTTCAAGCGATTCTTGTTCCTCAGCCTCCTGAGTAGCTGAGATTACAGGTGCCTGCCTTTACTCCCAGCTAATTTTGGTATTTTTAGTAGAGACGGGGTTTCACCTTGTTGGCCAGGCTGGTCTCGAACTCCTGACATCAGGTGATCCGCCTGCCTTGGTTGGCCTCCCAAAGTGCTGGGATGGCTGGCATGAGCCACCATGCACAGCCGCCAAAGCACTTTCTTTTCTTTTCTTTTTTTGGAGACGGAGTTTCACTCTTGTCGCCCAGGCTGGAGTGCAATGGTGCGATCTTGGCTCACCACAACCTCCGCCTCCCAGGTTCAAGCAATTCTCCTGACTCAGCCTCCCAAGTAGCTGGGATTACAGGCATATACCACCAAGCCCGACTAATTTTGTATTTTTAGTAGAGATGGGATTTCTCCATATTGAGGCTGGTCTCGAACTCCTGACCTCAGGTGATACACCTCCCTTGGCCTCCCAAAGTGCGGGGATTACAGGTGTGAGCCACCATGCCCGGCCCACCAAAGCACTTTCTAGGAAGGCTGTACCCACTTAGAGGTCCTTTGGCGGCATGTGACAGCTTGTATCCTCCTGTGTTCCTGCCAGCATAGAGCCCAAAAGCTTTTCTTAATCTTTTTTTTTTTTTTTTTTTGAGACGGAGTCTCGCTCTTGTTTCCCAGGCTGGAGTGCAGTGGTGCAACCTCGGCTCACTGCAACCTCCGCCTCCTGGCTTCAAGCAACTCTCCTGCCTCAGCCTCCCAAGCAGCTGGGATTACAGGCACCTGTCACCACACCCAGCTAATTTTTGTATTTTTTTTTTTTTGAGACGGAGTCTCGCTCTATCGCCCAGGCTGGAGTGCAGTGGTGCGATCTCCGCTCATTGCAAACTCTGCCACCTCCCAGGTTCCTGCCATTCTCCTGCCTCATCCTCCCTAGAAGCTGGGACTACAGGTGCCCGCCACCACGCCTGGCTAATTTTTTTGTATTTTCAGTAGAGAGGGGTTTCACCATGTTCGCCAGGATGGTCTCGATCTCCTGACCTCGTGATCCGCCCGCCTCGGCCTCCCAAAGTGCTGGGATTACAGGCGTGAGCCACCGCGCCCAGCCTAATTTTTGTATTTTTAGTAGAGACAGGGTTTCACTGTATTGCCCAGGTTGGTCTCAAACTCCTGATCTCAGGTGATCTGCCCACCTTGGCCTCCCAAAGTGCTGGGATTACAAGCATGAGCCATTGAGCCCGACCTTCCTTTTAGATTTTCTTTTTCTTTTTTTTTTTTTTTTTTTGAGACGGAGTCTCACTCTGTTTCCCAGGCTGGAGTGCAGTGGCGCAATCTTGGCTCACTGCAACCTTTGCCTCCCAAGTTCAAGCGATTATCCTGCCTCAATCTCCCAAGTAGCTGGGACTACAGGCGCCTACCACCACGCCTAGCTAATTTTTTTTTGCATTTTTAGTAGAGACAGGATTTCGCCATGTTGGCCAGGGTGGTCTCGAACACGACCTCATGATCTGCCCTCCTTGGCCTTCCAAAGTGCTGGGATTACAGGTGTGAGCCACTGTGCCTGGCTTTTTTTTTTTTTTTTTTTTTTTGAGATTAGTCTTAATCTGTTGCCCAGGCTGGAGTGCAGTGGCATGATCTTGGTTCATTGCAGCCTTTGCCTCTTGGATTCAAGCAGTTCTCCCGCCTCATCCTCTTGAGTAGCTGGGATTATAATCACGTGCCATCACACCCGGCTAATTTTTGTAGTTTTAGTAGAGACATGGTTTCACTGTGTTGGCCAGGCTGGTCTCGAACTCCTGACCTCAAGTGATCCGCCCGCCTCGGGCTCCCAAAATGCTGGGGTTCCAGGCCTAAGCCACCACACCTGGTCCCTCCTAGATTTTCTAAGTACAAATCCTAAAGCCCGGGGGCCTGAGCGTTCCTGGTTTGTGGTGCAGCCCCCAGGGGTCCCCTCCTGTTACCTCTTCCCTGGGCCAGTGAAGGGAGGGTGGACGGGATGGTGTGGGGCCTTGGGTCCTCATGCCTGGAGCCAAGCCCGGGGCATTTGCTTGCATGCTAAGAGCTCCCTCTCCAGCAAGCCCCGGGCCAGGGAGAGAAGGAACAGCCCAGAGCCAGGAGAAAAGGGAGAGTGAGGCTGTTTATTGTGTATGAATTCACATCGTATCAACAACTCCACAGAATATTAAAACACTGCGAGAAAGTGGGTGCGGCACACCTGGAATTTTAAAAAAGTCAGAAATAAAAACAACCAGACATCCCAATGCAGATGGCATAGAACCTGCTAGAACCACAGGTGGCGGCTGGAAACAGGAGACAGGTCTTTACAAAGATTAGATCGGCAACGGTTCCGTGGACAGAGAAGGAGGCGCGGTTGGCCGGCGTATGGCTTCTGTGCAGAGGGCCCGAGGACTTTTAATAAGTGACCCCTTGAGGAAGGGCGTGGTGGCTCCACCTCCGCCCAGAAGCCCCCTCCCTGGTCACTCACGCCTGGGCAGGTGTGTGATGGTCCCTCCTACCTGCCCCAGAGCTTGGGCAGGATAGGGCCTGTTAACTTGGAGATGGATGCGTGGCCTGGAGGCCTAGCGTTGCACCCCGGACATGGTGGCCGGCCTGTCAAAGGGACCACGCAGAGAGAGGGAAAGTGGAGCACCTTCTGCCCCGGCCCACCCGCCCTGTTTATGTCCCCAGAGGCCAGAGGTCACAGCTGAGCTATCTGTGCTTGGCCTGGGGTTACCCCTGGGGCGGGTGGGAGAGGGGTGCATGTTCTGGCTCCTTCCTGGAGAGAGGAGGGCAGGGTAGGCGGAGCTGGTCCGGGAAGGTGCCCAGGTGGGTCACGACAGGGTCGGGGCCTGGCCCACTGTGGCCCTTCACCTGGCAACTGGTTTCTCACTCAGGACCGGGGAAGGCCCGTCAGAGACCCAGGCGGCAGAAGGAGAAATGGCCTTCTTGCTCCCACCCGACGTTGCCTTGTGTGTGCGTGGGTGGGGGTGAGTGTCCTTAACTCTCTTTTCCCCTGGCGTGGCTGAGACGCTGGTGTCCCCAAGGCTAGAGCTGCTGCTGCCACCCCCGCCCGCCAGCCCTGCATCTGGAGGTGCACGCACGCTCCTGGAAATGCCCATAAAACACGCGTTCACCCCAGGGATTCCCGGCAGAAAAGCACGCACGGCGCTTGGTGTGTGCGCTTGTCTGCAAAAGTATTTTCCACACTGTGGTCACTGAGGTTTACTCTACAAGAAAAAAAAAGGGAGAATTTTTTTTATCCCCCAAGCTAGAAAACTCACAGGCTTCTGGCAATGGCCACCTCCCTGGGGTCCGGGAGATGGTGGGGCCCAGATAGCTTAGGGAACCCAAGGCCCTGTGGATAGTGAAGGAGAGGCCAGCCTGTCCTTCCCCTCCCTGAGCCTCAGTTTACCTAGAATGCTTGGACCCCAGGCTCTCTGACTTCTGTGCAGGGTCCCGTCTGTGGGGCGGAAGGACATGGCTTTAGGGGCCTTTGCAGCTAAGAGTCCCTGGAAGCCGGGATTTAACCCCACCATTTCCAGCAGCCTAGGAGGCCTGGCTGCCTGGGCTGTGCCTCTGCAGCAGCCTCCGTTCCCCACTGGCATTTCTGGGGTCACATCGTTAGGACACACCAGTGGGACTGGACTTGGCACAGCTGTGCCCCCTCCTCCCTCTGCCCTGGCAGCGGGGGCTTGGGGATTAAGGCCTCTTTTAAGGAAAAATGGGCTGGGGTGTGTTTGTTCCCAGTTACCAAGATGGCTCGTTGGGAAGGGTGGGGGCAGGCGGGGTCTCCCTGCCTGGGGTCCTCCCAGGGTTTCTGGAACAGACTTTTGTCTCTTTCTGCCATTCCTGCTATGGGTGGTGGGGACGCCCACACCCCAAGCCCCGCCGGCTCCCAGCCCAACCACAGGAGGCTGCAGTCTCTTAGTAGCCTCTGGGGCTCTCCTGGGCCAACAGCAGGTTTGGCGGGGAGGGCTCCCCAAAGCCCCAGCCCTCCCGGACCGGCCGTAGAGAGCTGGGTGCCAGGGGTGGGGAGCCCAGCTGTTGCCTGTGGGAGCCGCCCGAGGCTGAGGAGTGAAGGTCACTCTCCCTGCACCTGCAACACACAGAGCCCTCCAACCTTGTGAGGTGGGAACCCCGGCAGTCGCCCCAGGAAGGGAACTGAGCAAGGATCCCCACCCCATGGGCCTGCACAGAGGACCTGGGCAGCCGTCCAGGAACCCTCTCGGCACGGGTCCTTAGATGCCCATTTCCACTGGGACTGGAGGGACAGAGCTGGGCTAGTTTTTTTGTTTTTTCTACTACTTGCTTCTGGGCCAGCCCCGTGGAGGGGGGTCGGGGCGGCCAGGCCTCCTGCGATCAGGGCTGTGTGGGGTCCCGGCGGCTCAGGGTCCGGCTCAGGTGTGGCCCCAGGTGACGCCAGCAGGCCCGGGAGGATGTGGCTGCACCTGCTCCCGTCTGTGCCGCAGAGGAGGACACAGTCGTCTTTCAGAAGCCTCCCCCAGACCCCATGGCATCTTCGATTTCCACTTGCCGCTGGGAGGAGTGACCCGTTCTGGGCCTAACGCATCTCCTGGCCTCAGGCAGTGGTCCCGGGGCGCACGGGGTAGAAAAGCGAAAAGATTGGGTTCGAGCGACAGGGCAATGTTTTGAGCGGACGTTTCGATCTCCGGGAGAACGTCTCACCTCCCAGCATCCTTCAAAGTCACTTCAAGATCATGGAACAACTTTGTATACACGTCAGCACAGGGTAGCCCCACCCGCCCCGCCGCGGCTCCCCAGCCTGCATTTCTGTTTGAGAAATGTCTATGGTGGATGTCAGAGGGTAGAACAAGCCGGAAGAGCCAAGGACGGTCAAAGCCTCTCCAGGCCACACAGATGCCTCGTGCTGAAAACACGCCGGGCGCCGTGGCTCACACCTGTAATCCCAGCACTTTGGAGGCCGAGGCGGGGGAATCACGAGGTCAGGAGATCGAGACCATCCTGGCCAATATGGTGAAACCCTGTCTCTACTAAAAATACAAAAATTATCCGGGCATGGTGGCGCACGCCTGTAGTCTCAGCTACTCAGGAGGCTGAGGCAGGAGAATCACTTGAACCCGGGAGGCAGAAGTTGCAGGGGGCCGAGATCGTGTCACTGCACTCCAGCCTGGGTAACAAGAGCGAAATTCCATCTCAAAAAAAAAAAAAAAAAAAAAATCCCAAAACAGGATGGGCTGGGCTGGTGACCGCTCCCCTTGGGCAAGTCCCGAAAACCCGTTTCTGGCACAGAGGGGACCCTGAAGAAAGGACCCATGGCAAAAATCATGCAGGGGAGTCACACTTGGCAACTCTTCATAGACGAAGCTCCCTCCCGACCCCCACGGTCCATCGTGCGTTCATTGCCTGATGGTACAGTTGAGTGACGGGCTCGACCATCACAATCCAAGTTTAGCCGTATGGAATAACAATTTTTTAAACAGAGAGATATTTCCAAAAAAAGTTCACGATGTCACCTCCCCCACCTCAATTTTACCTCTACTTAAAAACAACGCAAAGCATCTCAGTGACCCCGTGAAGTCTTTTTACAAACGGTCAGTTCTCCCGGAACTACTGCCACCGGGCAAAGTCACCTCCCTTTCCCCCTCGGCGCCGCGTCCACAATCGAAACGGCCATTGAGATTTTTACAAATGGTTACCACGTCACTGGGGGATTTCAGTTGTACCGAACGGGAAGTGGCCGTAAAGCCTCCATCCCGGCTTTGCCCAAACTGAGAGGGCCATGGGGTCGGACCCGAAACCCCATCTACACCTACAAGGTACATTCTACCCCATCCAGGCAGTGGGAACGCCTTTTTTTGGGGAGGAAGGGCGGATTTCTTTTGGAATTAAATGCTTTGGGGACTTGAGATGTTTTGTTTGAGCTGATTACTGAATGATGTCCTGCCTGAGACACAGAGAGAGAGAGAGAGCGAGAGAGAGAGAGAGCGAGCGAGAGAGAGAGCGAGAGAGCGAGAGAGAGAGCGAGAGAGCGAGAGAGCGAGAGAGAGAGAGAGCGCACATACAGAACACAGTTATAAAATGATACAAGGTTTCTTGTCCTTAAAGGGGTTCTCGGAGGCAGGGACGCCGACCAACAGGGGGTCGTTCCGAGCGTGTTGTTCACAGTAGCTCATGAGGTCAGACGCCGCTTTGGAGACCTGTGTTTGGGCACAAGGAGGAGAGAGGGGAGATATAAGAAGAGGCTGGCACACCCAGGTTCACAGCAGCGCCATTCCCAACAGCCACAGGCGGAGACAGCCCAGGAGCCCATCGACAGGGGCGGGGGCAAACAGTGTGGCCCGTCCACACGCTGGAATATTACTCAGCCATGAAAAGGAGCGTGGCTCTGACATAGGCCACAATGTGGATGCATCTTTTTTTCTTTCCTTTTTTTTTTTTTTTGAGACAGAATATCGCTCTGTCGCCCAGGCTGGAGTGCAGTGGCGTGATCTCAGCTCACTGTAAGCTCCGCCTCCTGGGTTCACGCCATTCTCCTGCCTCAACCATCTGAGTAACTGGGACTACAGGCGCCCGCCACCACACCCAGCTAATTTTTTTTGTATTTTTAGTAGAGACGGGGTTTCACCGTGTTAGCTAGGATGGTCTCGATCTCCTGACCTCGCAATCCGCCCGCCTCAGCCTCCCAAAGTGCTGGGATTACAGGTGTGAGCCATAGCGACTGGCCTAAAAAAGAATTTTTTTTAAAAAAAGAAAGGGCCGGACTTCCTTCAGCAAGCGTTGCCAGATTTTGCACACAAAGGGTCAGGGACAGAGGCACCCTGCTTTCGGAGTCCAAGACCTCATTCTCACCCCAAGGAAGGAAGGCCCCGAGAGGAAAACGCTGCCTGCACATTTGACGAGCTTGAGGGAGGTTTCAGGGACACCCAGCCAGGTGGCTGTGCCTGGTGAGGATGAGATAAGCTTGTCTCCATCTTTCTCGTGCAGCCTGAACCCCCGATGACTCTGAACCCCAGAGGGGCAGATGCTTCTGGTCACAGGAGGGACCCCCTGCCCCCCTTCTGCCAGCCTGCCCCAGGCCACACACCCGTCTCTCCTGGCCATGCCTTTGGGGGTGCCGCTGCCACTCCCCGCATAGCTCACCCCAGCAGGGCTGGAGCTGGGGTGTCAGGTGTCCTGGGTCAGGCTAAACGGGGACACGTCCGTCTGGCCCTGGATGTCATCCTGTAACCGGTAACTGTGTCTCTGTAGGACTCAGCGACCTTTCTCTCTTCTCTTTTTCCCCTGAAAGGTGAGAGGGCGATCACAGGGGGAGGATTAGATGTGGCAGCGGTGAGGGGATGATCCGAGAAGGATCCCAGCATCGCTTCACGGAGGGGCCTTTGTTGTCTGCTTTTGAGACAGGGTCTCGCTCTGTCCCCCAGGCTGGAGTGCAGTGGCGCTATCATAGCTCGCTGCAGCCTCCACCTCCTGGGCTCAAGGGATTCTCCCGCCTCAGCTGGGAGTACCTGAGTAGCTGGGACTACAGGAGTGAGCCACTACACCTGGCCGTGATTTTTTATTTTTTATTTTTATTATTTTTATTTTTTTATTTTGAGACGGAGTCTCGCTCTGTTGCCCAGGCTGGAGTGCAGTGGCGCGATCTCGGCTCACTGCAAGCTCCGCCTCCCGGGTTTACGCCATTCTCCTGCCTCAGCCTCCCGAGTAGCTGGGACTACAGGCGCCCGCCACCTCGCCCGGCTAGTTTTCTGTATTTTTTAGTAGAGACGGGGTTTCACCGTGTTAGCCAGGATGGTCTCGATCTCCTGACCCCATGATCCGCCCGTCTCGGCCTCCCAAAGTGCTGGGATTACAGGCTTGAGCCACCACGCCCGGCCAGTTTTTTGTATTTTTTAGTAGAGACGGGGTTTCACCGTGTAGACCAGGATGGTCTCGATCTCCTGACCTCGTGATCCACCCGTCTCGGCCTCCCAAAGTGCTGGGATTACAGGCTTGAGCCACCGCGCCTGGCCGATTTTTTATTATTTATTTATTTATTTAATTTTGAGACAGAGTTTCGCTCCATCAGCCAGGCTGGAGTGCGGTGGCATGATCTCCACTCACTGCAACCTCTGCCCCCCGGGTCCAAGCAATTCTCCCACCTTGGCCTCCCAAGTAGCTGGGACTACAGGCACCCGCCACCACGCCACGGTAATTTTTGTATTTTTTAGTAGAGACGGGGTTTTACCATGTTGGCCAGGCTGGTCTCGAACTCCTGACCTCAGGTGGCCCACCCACCTAGGCCTCCCAAAGTGCTGGGATTACAGGCATGAGCCCCGTGCCCAGCCTGGCCATAATTTTTAGAATAATTTTCTTGTACAGATGAGGGTCTCACCATGTTGCCCAGGCTGGTCTCAAACTCCTGGGCTCAGGCGATCCTCCCGCCTGGGCCTCTGGAAGCACTGGGGTTACAGGCATGAGCCACCTCGCTTGGCCAGGACCTCTGCATCCCAGATCCTCCGTCCTCCTTTGGGCCCCAAGGATACCTGGGACCTGGGCCCCTCAAAAGGCCAGGAGCCTGTGGGACAGCTTTGGGGTCTGGCCCAGCTGGGCAGCCAGGGAACACTCATGCCCACAGAGTGAGCCCGCTGGCCACGGCCTGTGATGACTCGGACCTGGCCTGCTTTCTAGGCTTCTATTTGGGAAGCGGCTGTCCTGGACGACAGAAATAGCCTCCAGACCCTGAAAATAGCTGGCGTTGTGGCTCTAGCACGCGGCCCCCTTGGCACCACCCCCATGCCCGCTGCGCTGGGCTGGAGAGCCCTGAGATCGTTGCCGTTGAGGCTCTGTGGTTCTGGTCGCCGCGTTGGAGCTGGGGATATAAAACCTCAGGCGGGACTGGGAGCGGGGACGGGTCAAATCCTGGCTCCCCGAGGCCCGACATTCAAACGGGCCGTGGGGGCCCCTCCTCAACATCAAACGGGGCAGGATGAGTCACCGCCCTCCGCCCGGGCTGGGGGCTGGCACAGACTCATAAAAGGAAAACCACTTCAACCAGGGCTTTCTCTTTCTTCAGCCTGAAGGAATGCTTTGAATGCTCAGGTCTGTCCTCAGCAGTCAGATTTCTGGAACATTCAGACACCTCGTGGGAGGCAGACCCCTCCCCTCCTGGCTGGATCTGGGCCGGCGGCGGCGTGATGGGGTCTGGGGGGGATTCAGAGCTGCGCTGGAGGGAGGCTCACTGGCTGATCAGAACCGTGTCTGACTCCTGCGCCACCTGGCCAGCGGGGACGAGTCTGTCTGCCCCCAAATGGGAGCAAAGCAAGGGCCAGGCACCCCTTCCTCATAAATTCCCGTGGCCGATAATGACGAGCTGGTGGCAGGTACCGGAGAACTGAGTTCTGAGTGGATACATGGGGTGATGGCTGATTTTATGGGGGTACTAGGGTGGGCCATGGTGCCCCAGAGTTTGGTTAAACGTTTATTTTATTTTATTTTTGAGATGGAGTCTCGCCCTGTTGCCCAGGCTGGAGTGTGGTGGCGCAATCTTGGCTCACTGCAACCTCTGCCTCCCAGGTTCAAGCTATTCTCCTGACTCAGCCTCCCAGGTAGCTGGGACTACAGGCGTCTGCCACCACACCTGGTTAACTTTTTTGCAATTTTAGTAGGGACTGTGTTTCACCATATTGGCCAGGCTGGTCTCGAACCCCTGACCTTGTGATCTACCCACCTCAGCCTCCCAAAGTGCTGGGATTACAGGCGTGAGTCACCGTGCCCGGCTGATTAAATGTTTTTCTAGATGTTGCTGTGAAGGTTGTTTTTTCTTTCCTTTTTTTTTTTTTTTGTTTATAGAATCTTGCATCTTGCTCTGTTGCCCAGGCTGGAGTGCAATGGCATGATCTCAGCTCACTGCAATGTCCCAGGTCCAAGTGATTCTCCTGCCTCAGCCTCCCAAATAGCTGGGATTACAGGCACGCATCACCACCCCTTGGTAATTTTTTTGGTATTTTTAGTAGAGATGGGGTTTCACCATGTTGGCCCGGCTAGTCTCAAACCCCTGACCTCAGGTGATCTGCCCACCTCAGCCTCCCAAAGTGCTGGGATTACAAGTGTGAGCCACTGCGCTCAGCCTGCTTTTTATTTTGTAGGGATGGGGTTTTGCTATGTTGTTGCCCAGGCTAGAATTGAACGCCTGACCTCAAGTGATCCTCCTGCCTTAGCCTGCCAAAGTTCTGGGATTACAGGTGTGAGCCACTGCGCCTGGCATGCAAAAGTCTGATGGTGTTTTTTTTTTGTTGTTATGTGATTCACCTTTAAATGTGTAGACTTCAAGCACAGCAGGTGACCGTCTGTAATGCAGGTGGGCCTCATCTAATCAGTTGAAGGACTTAAGAGAAAAAGCCGGGGGTCCTCCCAGGAGGAAGGCACTCTGCCAGGAGTTCCAGCTGCAGCACCAACTCTTCCCTGGGTCTCCAGCCTGCTGGCCTGCACTGCAGATTTCAGGACTTGCCTTAAAATAAATCTCTCTCGACTGGGCACAGCCTCAAGTGTGATCCTTGTGAGAAACTTCAAATGGGCCGGGCACGGTGTCTCACGCCTGGAATCCCAGCACTTTAGGAGGCCGAGGTGGGTGCATCAACTGAGGTCAGGAGTTCGAGACCAGCCTGGCCAATATAGTGAAACACCATCTCTACTAAAAATAAAAAAAAATTGGCCGGGCGTGGTGGTGCATGCCTGTAATCCCAGCTGCTTGGGAGGCTGAGACAAGAGAATCGCTTGAACCTGGGAGGTGGAGGTTGCAGTGAGCTGAGATCGTGCCATTGCACTCCAGCCTGGACGACAGAGCAAGACTCCGTCTCAAACAAACAAACAAACAAATCCTTCAAACAACATAGACGTGAAAAAAGTAAACAGGACATGCCCTCTCCTCCCGCCCGGGACTGTGTCTCTCAGTTTAATTTGCATCCATCACAGCCACGGAGCTGGACAGAGTGATGCAGATGAGGACGGCAAAGTGCTCTGTCACGATGACCGTCTCCATGGGGCCCCAGCGTGTTTACAAAGCACGTTACGTTGCCGCAGGAACCCGTGAGATAGGTGTTAGATCAGCTGCCTCTTTCTGCCGAGGAAATGGAGGCTCAGAGAGGTTAAGGGAGGGCCCCAAGGTCACACAGCAAGAGGCACAGCTGTGGGGCAAGCCTCTGCCCTCCTGCCGAGCCTCCTGTCCGCCATTTGCGGGGCACCCACGGGCCTCTCCCCTCCTCTTCCTGGTGTCCGCCGGGCTTACCTTGATACGCTCAATCCCAGCTTCTATGCGTAGCTGTTCCACCAGCTTCCGGGCCTGGGCTATGTTGTTAGTGGCTGACATTGTCTGCCATCAGCTCTGGGCCCCGTTGTCCAGAGAGCTGTGGGGGAAGCAGAGGGGTGTGGGTCAAAGCTCAGGTCAGGCCTCTGGGTGGCAGCAGGGGCGCCCAACCTTGGCTCAACCTTCCCAACTCTGGGCACAACCACTTGGCCTCTGGGTGGGGACCAGGGGCCTCGGTGTACACAGAGCTGGTACTCAATAAAAGGATACACAATACAAGGTACACAATAAAAGGTACACAATAAAAGGATCAATTAAAAAAAAAAATCCCTTTGACACCGCCCAGCCTCCTTGGTTTCCAGCATAGAGCCTGGCACACCGTCAGCCGTGACAATCCTCTGTGAGAGTTTGCAGAAGGAGGGATTGAAAAGGGCAAAGGCAGGCCGGGCGCGGTGGCTCACGCCTGTAATCCCAGCACTCTGGGAGGCCAAGGCGGGCGGATCACAAGGTCAGGAGATCGAGACCATCCTGGCTAACACGGTGAAACCCCATCTCTACTAAAAAAAAAAAAACAAAAAAATTAGCTGGGTGTGGTGGCGGGTGCCTGTAGTCCCAGCTACTCAGGAGGCTGAGGCAGGAGAATGGTGTGAACCCGGGAGGTGGAGCTTGCAGTGAGCCAAGATCGTGCCTCTGCACTCCAGCCTGGGCAACAGAGCAAGACTCCATTTCAAAAAAAAAAAAAAAGACAAAAAAGAGAAAGGGCAAAGGGAATAGGTCAGGAGGAATAGTCCTCTGGAGAAGGGAGGACTCACACAGGCTCCCAAGTGGCCTGCCTCAGTCACGTGGCAGGAGTTCCTGCCCTCCAGGGGACGGTGGGGACAGTGGGTGATGCCTGGGGATATCTGTGGCTGTGGGGGGGGGGTGCTCCTGGCATGGAGTGGGTTGGGTGGAGGCCAGGGACATTGCTCAGCTCCCTGCAGTGCCCAGGACGGCCCCATGCCAGGGAAGGATCGACCCTGATGTCCATGGTGCCCAGGGGAGACCCCGGGTCAGGGCAGGGATCACAGCAGAACCCCCAATGACTGTCCTTTGTTTTTTTTTTTGAGATGGAGTTTTACTCTGTCGCCTAGGCTGGAGTGCAGTGGCACGATCTCAGCTCACTGCAACCTCTGCCTCCCGGGTTCAAGCAATTCTCCTGCCTCAGCCTCCCAAGTAGCTGGGATTACAGGCCCCCGCCACCGGGCCCGGCTAATTTTTGTATTTTTAGTAGAGACAGGGTTTCACCATGTTGGCCAGGCTGGTCTCGATCTCCTGACTTCAGGTGATCCACCCTCCTCGGTCTCTCAACGTGCTGGGATTACAGGTGTGAGCCACCTCGCCCGGCCTGTCCTCCATGTCCTTCATACTGAACCAGTCAGGAGCCCACGCTGTTGCTTCTTGAATTCTCCTGGATCAACCCAGGACCTCAACAGGGCAGATGATCACGGGATGTAGAGTCTTTTGGGGGTCCGTGGAATCCCCCAAGGTCTCATCTGGGGGTGACTCTGCCCTGCATGGAGCACTGGGTGATGTCTGGGACATCTGTGGCTGTCATGAGTTGGGGGTGCTCCTGGCAGGGCGTGGTTGGAGGCCAGGGATGCTGCTCAGCACCCTGCAGTGTCCAGGATGGCCCCACTCCAGGGAACGATCCAGCCCCACGTGTCAGCAGTGTCCAGGCTAGAGAAACCTGCTTAGTAGGACCCAGCGAGGGGGTCGGTGCTGATGGGGGTGGCAGGGGCAGGGGCCAGGTTCAAGAGTCCTGGGCAGCTGCAGTCCCATCCGGGCGTTTGTGAACAGTTAATTAAGCCGCGCCCTGTTTCCGTCATAACTCATGGCATTGCTGTCTGTTTTGCAGAGCCAGGCAGCCGCAGAGAAGCCAAGGCAGATTCCAAAGTTTTCAAAAAATGCCTACTTAGTGATAAGAAGGAAAGGAGCATCCATGCATATCACACCGCAGGGGAATCTCCAGGGCCTAGGATGTGTAGCATGGTTCTGTTTCTACAATGTGTTTAAGAGGACTTTTTATAGACAGAGTCTTGCTCTGTCGCCCAGGCTGGCGTGCAGTGGCGCGATCTCAGCTCACTGCAACCCCCGCTTCTCCCTTCCAGTGCTACTCCCACTTCGGCCTCCTGAGTAGCTGGGATTACAGGTGCACGTGCCACCACGCCTGGCTAATCGTTGTATTTTTGGTAGAGATGGGGTTTTACCATGTTGGCCAGGCTGGTCTCAAACTCCTGGCCTCAAGTGATCTGCCTGTCTCGGCCTCCCAAAGTTCTGGGATTACAGGCATGAGCCACCATGCCTGGTCCAGGGACAAAATTTTAGAAATGGAGAACAGATTAACGGTTGCCAGGGATCAGGAAGGCGCAGGGGCTGGGAGGGAGATAGGTCTCTGTATAAAAGGGCAACACAGCCAGGCACGGTGGCTCTTGCCTGTAATCCCAGCACTTTGGGAGGCTGAGATGGGAGGATCACTTGAGTCCAGGAGTTTGAGGCCAGCCTAGGCAACATAGCAAGATCCCCTCACTACAAAAAATTAAAAAATTAGCTGGGCATAGGTGGCACACTCCTGTGGTCCCAGCTACTTGGGAGGCTGAGGTGGGAGGATCTCTTGAGCCTGGGAGGTTGAGGCCAGACTGGGCAACTTAGTGAGACCCCATCTCTGAATGAATACGTAAATAAAAGGGCAACATGAATGATCCCTGTTAGTGCCTCAACTACGGTGATGAATCCACAAGCCCATACGGGTGATAAACGCACAGAGAGCCTCACACACTCACACACCAGCAGGCACAGTACTGCCTACTACGGAACTGAGGGAGGCTGGTGGCTGTGTGACTGTCAACCTCACACCCTCACACACTCACACACCAGCCGGTACAATACTGAATACTGCGGAACCTGAGCGAGGCTGGTGGCTGTGTGACTGTCTAGCTGTGATCCTGCCCATAGCTTTACCAAATGTTACCACTGGGGATGGCCGGGGAATGACACACAGAATTCCTGTACATTCTTTGTTAGCACTGGATGTGACTCCACGGCGATCTCAATAAAAGGATCAATTAAAAAAAAAAATCCCTTTGACACCACCCAGCCTCCTTGGTTTCCAGCAGACCTCCCGCCCCCACTTTTTGGGGGCAGAGAAGGCCCAATCTGTCTGCTCTGAAGGCAGGGCCCACGTGTGGCCGCTCAGAAGGCTCTGATTCCAGAGAGATTCAAAGCAGCCACAAAACATCCAACTCAGGGAAAACCGCCCTTGGTTGGGCTTAAAAATACCTACATTACTCAGTGCTAAAAATACGTGCACACAGAGAACAAATGGGCTGGCCCCACCTCCTGTTTTCCTTGGAAGGCCAGGGGGTCCTATTTAGCATCCACAGTCAGGAGTGTCCACCCAGACCATGGGCCCCTGCTGCCCTGGGCAGCCACCCCCCCAATTTCCATGTGAACATCAGGCCCTGAGCCTTGCTGGCTTTTCTGTTTTGGGCGAAATTTCCTGGGAGATGCTCCCTTTGGGCTGGGTAATAACTCAGGCCTGCCAGAAAGGCCAGAGAGGGCTGTGCTGTGTGTGTGTATGTGCATGTGTGTCTATGTTTATTTGCATGCATGTCAATTATGTGCATGTGACTGTACACATAAGTGTGGGGGTGTGTGCACTCACGTCGTGTGCATGTCAGTGTACACATGTGTATGAATGTGCGTGCACCTATGAATGTATGTGTACTTTGCGTGTGCATGTGTGTGCACGTGTATGCTGGCATGCATGAGTGCATATATGCGTGTGTGTGCACACATATCTGCATGTGTGTGTATGTGTACATGCGTATGTATGGATGTGCATGTCAGCATGCATATGAGTCTGTGCATCAGTGCATGTGTGTACATGAACATGTGTGTACATAAGCATCTGTGTCTATGAGTGCATGTACATATCTACATATGTGTGTGTGTGCGCCTGCATATGAGTGTATGCATAGGTGGGTTTGCATACGTGCATGTGTGTGGGCATGCATGTCAGTGTGCACAGGTGTATGTGAACGTGTGTGGACATGTCACTGCATATGTGTGTGCGCACACGTGTGTGGGCATGCATGTCACTATGTGTGCACGTGTGTGTGGGCATGTCACTGCATATGCGTGTGCATGCACGTGTGTGAGAGTATGTCACTATGGGTGTGTGCACGTATGTGGGCATGTGTATATGTCACTGTAGGTGTGTGGATATCTGAGTGCGTGGGTGTGTACATGCGTGTCTGCATGTGTACATGCGTGCGTGTGTGTGTGCACGGGCGTGCATGTGTATGCTCGTGCTGAGATGCCGAGACTCAGACACAGATTGCATCACCCATGCAGTCGCCTCCCCAAGTCCCCGTCTCGGTGGTGTCACCAGCCGGCAGTGACTCAGGAGCAGCCATGCCCCCAGCTGAGGACTAAGCCAACAGCAGCAGAACTGGCCACTGAGCTGAGTCAGCCAGGAAAGCCCCTCCCAGCCGCCTCCCTGCAGAGGCGCACGGGTGCCCGGCACCCCGACCTGAATGTGCTTGCCGCCCGGGGAAGCTGTGGGAGCGGCGGGAGCAGGCAGCTCCGGGGGCAGGGACAGGTGGTCAAAGCTGCACACAGTCCCCGCAGTCCCCGCGGCACCGTCCTCAGGGTGGGCTCTGCCTCGGTGCACAGGCCCCTTCAGGCAGGCAAGGCTCCAGGTGAGGCTCTCCAAAAATAAAACTTAAGAGGGACGCTGCCCGGCCCTGGGCCGGCCTCCTAGCAAAAGGCTCACAGCCACACCCGAGTCTAACTAAGCCTGCCTCGTGCAGAAAAATCCCACTCGCGCCTGAAAGTCAAGAAGGATGAGGGTCCCCCCCCACCCCAGGGCACAGTGGAAATCTGTGGTCGCTCAAGGAAGGGTGACCAGCCCCGAAACAGAGAGCAGACCTGAGCTGACTAGACACGAGGCTCCAGTGCACGCAAGGGCTGAACAAAACCGCAGGAGAGAAGCTGGCAGCACCGGCCGGGAGGGAGGTGGGAGCACAGGAGCCTCCCGGGGAGCCGTCGACCTCTAACCCCTTGCTCCAGCAGTTACCCCGAGGGAAAAAAATGAAAAATAAAAAGCTACATATAGAAAGGCGTTTATAATTGTGTTACATGTAAGAGTGAAAAGTTAGAATGCAAGTGCTCCATTTCCTTTTTTTTTTTTTTTTTGAGATGGAGTCTCGTGCTGTTACCCAGGCTGGAGTGCAGTGGCAGGATCTCGGCTCACTGCAGCCTCTGCCTCCCGGGTTCAAGCGATTCTCCTGCCTCAACCTCCTGAGTGGCTGGGATTACAGGTGCCTGCCACCACGCCCATTTAATTTTTGTATTTTTAATAGAGACATGGTTTTACCACGTTGGCCAGGCTGGTCTTGAACTCCTGATCTCAGGTGATCCACCCACCTCGACCTCCCAAAGTGCTGGGATTATAGGCGTGAGCCACTGCGCCCGGTCTACTATTAGTTTATAATATAAACTTATGCTATATTATAATACAGTATAATATTATACATTTATTACATATTTGTATATTTTGTTATATGTTTACTCATATATTTATATGTATACTCTATATTTATGTCATTTATCACACATTTATTACATACTTGAAGATTCATTCATGATATATTAATATCAGTTTTGTATTACCAATATATAGTTTTATTAGTATTTAGTATTTGTATTATACACTTATTGCATACATATTTGTATCTTTATTCACCATTTATATAATTTATGCATTATTAATTATATAGTTTGATTTCTATTTTGACATTTACGTTTGCTATTGATTTTGTATTTATAATATATTTAGATTGCTATTTTATATCTGTATATATATATTCATTATATAGTTACATCATCTGTGATAGGTTTATTGAATATTGTTTATCTTAACTTTTTTTTTGAGAGGGAGTCTTGCTCTGTCACCCAGGCTGGAGTGCAGTGGTGCAATCTCAGCTCACTGCAACCTCCGCCTCCTGGGTTCAAGCGATTCTCCTGCCTCAGCCTCCTGAGTAGCTGGGACTACAGGTGTGCGTCACCACGCCTGGCTAATTTTTGTATTTTTAATAGAGATAGAGTTTCACCATGTTGGTCAGGCTGGTCTCAAACTCCTGACCTAGTGATCCACCCGCCTCGGCCTCCCAAAGTGCTGGGATTACAGGTGTGAGCCACCGCTCCTGGCCCTCTCTTTTTTATTTTGAAATAATTAAGGACTCAGGCAGTTGCAAACATAGTCCAGGGAGCCCCGTGCACCCTCTCCCGGTCCCCTCCGGGGCAATGTCATCTGTGACTATGAGATAGTATCAGAACCGGGACGCTGAGGTCAGCCCAATGCTGTGTCTCAGACGGCACCGGCGCCCCCCCACCCCCGCCGCTCATCTGGGGGTGCGGGGGGAGTTTTGGTATCTCACATCCCTCCAGGAAGGTGGCCTGAGTCCCTCTCTGGGGGCATCGCCCCTCTGGAGCTGTGCCCCTACCTGCGGGCCTGTCCTCACTGGGTGGAGGAGAGGAGGTGTGGCCTAAATGTTTGCTGAGCAGATGGCTGGGCAGACAAAGGCCCAAAACTGCGACAAAATTGACAGTGTTATCAGTAAAGAGAGACACAGCCGAGGGCCTCAGTCTGCAAAGCTGGCTGAACTCCAAAGTTCATAAAATCCTAAAGAGACCTGATCTAAACTTGGAAGTTTGACTCACTCCAGTACAGGCCCTCTCCCTCTGGCTGGATCCTTCTCTGGGGTGGGGCCGTCCTGGGCACTGCAGGGTGCTGGGCAGCATCGCTGGTCCCCACCCACCTCATGCCAGGAGGACCTTCCCCCCACCCCACAGTCACAACGAGCACAAATGTCCCCAGACTTGGACAGGTGTCCCCTGGGGGAAAAATTTAGGCCTTTATGGAACTCCCTTATCAGGAGAAATCCTGTAGCTCAGCGTGGTTCCCTTAGGCAAAATGCAAAGAGTGTGAACCCAGCTGACTGGAGGCCCCAAGAAATAAACACTACTGAATGAAAATATGCTGGGCGTGGTGGCTCACGCCTGTAATCCCAGAACTGGGGAGGTTGAGGCGGGTGGGTCATTTGAGGTCAGGAGTTCAAGAACAGCCCGGCCAAGAGGGTGAAACCCCGTGTCTGCTAAAAATACAAAAAAATGAGCCAGGCATGGTCGTGCATGCCTGTAATTCTAGCTACTCGGGAGGCTGAGGGCAGGAGAATCGCTTGGACCCAGGAAGTGGAGGTTGCAGTGAGCCAAGAGCGTGCCACTGCACTCCAGCCTGGGTGACAGAGTGAGACCCTGTCTAAAAAAAAAAAAAAAGGAAACACAGGAGTGTTTCCAAAAGGACTTTTATTAGCATCCCAGAACGCTTTGTGACTAGGCGATGCCCCACGGGGCCGGAGCCTTCCCCCAGATGTGAGCCCCATGGCATTTGAAGGGAGTGAGACCACAGCTCCCACAGAAGAGGGAACTCTGGAAGGCCAGAAATCTGCCCTGGTTCTACCAAGCTGTGTGGCCTTGGGAAAATTGCCTTCCCTCTCTGAGCCCCAGTGACCTCTGTTGAAATGCTCAGAGGGACACTCTCATCTCTGCACCAGCCCTGGCCCCCAGGTTCCTGTGCCAGGAAACGGGAGTTCCAGAGTCTGGCAGGCAAGAAGAGGACCCTCTTCTAGGGACCTGTGGCAACTGCCAAGTATAAACACAGCTGCTGGAAAGACAAGGTGGCTGGAACATCCTGCACCCAGTGAATGTGGACAGGCCGGTTTGCCAGGAGCTCTTGAGAAATCTCCCTCCCTGTGGACTTGCACCCTGTCACCACTCCCCTGACCTGCCCCGAGGCTGGGGTGCAGTAGGGAATTGCAACAGCCCCACCGGCCCTGGAGAGACCTGGGCAGAGCTGGAAGCTGATCATATTAAAAATCAGCGTGGATCGGATTCGGGATGAGCCTCAAACTGGCTGTGCTGAAATTACCTATTTTTGTGTTGTTGGATTTTTTGTTTGTTTGTTTTTGTTTTTTGAGACGGAGTCTCACTCTGTTGCCCAGGCTGGAGTGCAGTGGCATGATCTCGGCTCACTGCAACCTCTGCCTCCCAGGTTCAGGAAATTCTCCTGCCTCAGCCTCCCGAGTAGCTGGGATTACAGGCATGCACCACCACGCCCGGCTAATTTTTGCATTTTTAGTGGAGACGGGGTTTCACCCTGTGGGCCAGGCTGGTCTCGAACTCCTGACCTCAGGTGATCCGCCCACCTTGGCCTCCCAAAGTGCTAGGATGACAGGCATGAGCCACTGCACCCGGCCCATTTTTGTGTTGTTGAACTTAAAGCATGAGCTTGGGCAAATCCCTTCTTCTTTTGAGCCATAGGGTAAAGGTGAGAGGAGAGTCTTGTATGCGCCGTGATTAGTTCCAGAAGTCCAGGGTGATCCAGTCATGCTTGCATCACTTCCGTGTCATTTATGGACTCGATGAGAGACAAAGGGCCTCTGGGGACTGTGAGTTGCATAAGCCTCTGCTGAACTGACAGAACATTCAGGTTTCAGGGAGAGGTGAGGTCATTGCCAGGGATCTTATTCAAGGGATAAAGGCTGACACCTGTTCCTGAAGAGGGACCACATGGTGCATGCCTGGAAGTGGAAAACCTGGGCTCGCATTCTGGCTCTGCTTCTGGTGTCTGGGTCATGGCTTCCTCAACTGGAAAATAAGAGGGCTCCTCTCAAGGCTGAGGATGGGTCCCCATTTGTCATCCTGTGGCTCTAAGATCAAGAAGATCCAGACCTCCTTCTAAACGACTTGGACTTTGGACTAAAATCTCTATGGGTAGATTTTGGCTTGCACAATGGTGGATTAGCTGCTAAGGACAAACCCACTCTCTTGCTGAGGTCAACTAGAAAAGCTGGACAGGGCCGGGCGCGGTGGCTCACACCTGTGATCCCAGCACTGTGGGAGGCCGAGGTGGGTGGATCACTTGAGGTCAGGAGTTTGAGACCAGCCTGGCCAACATGGTGAAACCCCGTCTCTGCTAAAAATACAAAAATTAGCTGGGCGTGGTGGCGCGTGTCTGTAGTCTCGGCTACTTGGGAGGGTGAGGCACAAGAATCGCTTAAACCTGGGAGGCAGAGGTTGCAGTGAGCTGAGATTGCACCATTGCACTCCAGCCTAGGTGACAGAGCGAGACTCTGTCTCATAAAAGAAAAAAAAGTTGGACAGGGCCAGGTGTGGTGGCTCATGCCTATAATCCCAGCACTTTGGGAGGCCGAGGTAGGAGGATCACTTGAGGTCGGGAGTTTGAGACCAGCCTGGCCAACATGGTGTAACCCTGTCTCTATTAAAATACAAAAATTAGCTGGGCGTGATGGCGCATGTCTGTAGTCCTAGCTACTCGGGAGGTTGAGGCACAAGAATTGCTTAAACCTGGGAGGCAGAGGTTGCAGTGAGCTGAGATTGCGCCACTGCACTCCAGCCTGGGTGACAGAGCAAGACCGTGTCTCAAAAAGGAAAGAAAAGCTCAACAGAATGTCAAAGCGTCTGCTCAAGGGCCTGCAGGCTTATTAAGATAATGGAGAATTTCCAGCCAGGATTTAGGGGAGGATCGAAGGACAGCCTGGGTTTGGGGTCACTTTTTCTGGGGTGGGGAGGGTTTGCTGAGAGGCCCAGTGATATTTCTACCAGCTTCACAAGGCCAAGGGTACAGAAATTGAGGTCCAGGGTCTCCTGAGGAGAGAAGCCTTGGTCAATTCCCCCTTGGGGTGAATTGGGACAACTTAATGTTGCACTGTAAGAGGAATGATCACAGCCGGGCGCGGTGGCTCACGCCTGGAATCCCAGCACTTTGGGAAGCTGAGGCAGGCGGATCACCTGAGGTCAGGAGTTTGAGATCAGCCTGGCCAACAGGGTGAAACCCCGTCTCTACTAAAATACAAAAATTAGCTGGGCATGATGGCGGGTGCTTGTAATCCCAGCTAGTCAGGAGGCTGAGGCGAGAGAATCGCTGGAATCCGGGAGACAGTGGTTGCAGTGAGCCAAGACTGCGCCACTGCACTCCAGCCTTGGCAGCTGAATGAGACTCTGTCTCAAAAATAAGTAAGTAAGTAAATAAATAAATAAATAAGAGTAATCATCAGGAAGCAGACAGGTCTTTAGAGCAACTGTAGCTGAGTTTGAATAATCTCAATCCCTGATACTGGATTAGGGTGATTCTAGATTGCTCGTGGCCCCAAATGTCTGGAAGACGTAAACATAAATCCTCTCCGGAGGAAAACAATATCATCCCAGTCCTCAGATTATTTCTACATACAAATTCGCAACGCGATGTCTGGAATGGAAGCAAAAATAACTAGACATACGAGGAGCCAGGACCACATAAACAAAAATCAGCAGAAATAACCAGCACTACAAACAGACCCACAGGGTTTCCATACACTGGGAACTGACAGAGACTTTAAATTAATTGTGCTAATTACGTTCAAGGAAATAAAAAGATGAGATTGGAATTTTAGCAGCAAATCAGAACGATAGGGCAAAAAAGGAGCCACTGGATATGGAGAAAATGACAATATCTGAAAAGTAAGAGCTCAATGGAAGACATAAAAATTAGTGAACTGGAAGACAGAACAGAGAAAAACATCCAGAAAGAAGCAAGAAGACACAAAGGGAAAGAAACTACAGAAGAAAGAGCAGAAGACACAGGAGATGCGCTGAAGTACAATGTACATGTTATTGGAACACCGGAAGGAGGAGAGAGAGAATGAAGCAGGAACAATCTTTGAAGAGATAACGACCAGTAACTTTCTAAAACTGATAAAAAGACCTCAAGCCACAGCTTCCAGAATTCTAGAACCTCAGGCAAAAGAAATGTCCTAAAAAGTGGCAGAGAAATGGTCAATAAGCACATGAAATGGTATCTAATGATTAGTCATCAGGGAAATATGAATTAAAGCCATAAAGAGAGACTGCCTTTCAACCACTAGAGTGGCAAAAATTAAAAAGACTGACAACACTTAGGGACATGGATGCAGCTGGAAACCATCATTCTTAGCAAACTATCACAAGAAGAGAAAACCAAACACCACATGTTCTCACTCATAGGTGGGAACTGAACAATGAGATCACTTGGACTCGGGAAGGGGAACATCACACACTGGGGCCTATCATGGGGAGGGGGGAGGGGGGAGGGATTGCATTGGGGAGTTATACATGATATAAATGATGAATTGATGGGTGCTGACGAGTTGGTGGGTGCAGCACACCAACATGGCACAAGTATACATATGTAACAAACCTGCATGTTATGCACATGTACCCTAGAACTTGAAGTATAATAAATAAAAAAAAAAAAAAAAAAAAAAAGACTGACAACACTACATATTTGGGAGGATGTAGAAGAACTGGATTCATCATCCATGACTGACGGGAGTGTGAAATAGCACAAGCACCATGGAAAATGGTTTAGCAGTTTCTTACAAGGCTGAACGCATACCTCACCTATGACCCAGCAATTCCACTCCTAGGGGTTTACTCAAGATACATAAAAACATGTCTCCATGAAAGGACTTGTACAAGATGTTCATAAG
Organism: Rhinopithecus roxellana; assembly: GCF_007565055.1. NCBI lineage: Eukaryota > Metazoa > Chordata > Mammalia > Primates > Cercopithecidae > Rhinopithecus > Rhinopithecus roxellana. Next base: position 7,794,972 of record NC_044556.1, read on the forward strand.
CTTTGACTCATGACGGCAAAACCTGGAAACGACCCAAATGCCTTTCAATGGGGCAATCAACAAGCCATGCCGTTTCACACAATGAAATGCGACTGCACAATCAAAAAGAAGAAACCACGGAGAGATCGAGCAACGTGTATGATTTTCAAAAATATTTCGTCAAGCAACAGAAGCTGAGTATTAGAGGTGCATGTTATATAATTCCATTTATATAAAGTTCAAGAATAGGCCGGGCGCGGTGGCTCACGCCTGTAATCCCAGCACTTTGGGAGGCCGAAGCGGGCAGATCACGAGGTCAGGAGATTGAGACCATCCTGGCTAACGCAGTGAAACCCCGTCTCTACTAAAAATACAAAAAACTAGCCGGGCGTGGTGGCGGGCGGCCGTCGTCCCACCGACTTGGGAGGCTGAGGCAGGAGAATGGCGTGAACCTGGGAGGTGGAGCTTGCAATGAGCCGAGATTGTGCCACTGCACTCCAGCCTGGGTGACAGAGCGAGACTCCGTCTCAAAAAAAAAAAAAAAAAAAAAAGAGGCCGGGCGCGGTAGCTCAAGTCTGTAATCCCAGCACTTTGGGAGGCCGAGACGGGCGGATCACGAGGTCAGGAGATCGAGACCATCCTGGCTAACACTGTGAAACCCCGTCTCTACTAAAAAATACAAAAAACTAGCCGGGCGAGGTGGCGGCGCCTGTAGTCCCAGCTACTCAGGAGGCTGAGGCAGGAGAATGGCGTGAACCCGAAAGGCGGAGCTTGCAGTGAGCTGAGATCCGGCCACTGCACTCCAGCCCGGGCGGCAGAGCGAGACTCCGTCTCAAAAAAAAAAAAAAAAAAAAGAAAAGAAAAAAAGAAATAAATAAAGTTCAAGAATAGACAAAACTATGGTGATAGAAATGAAAACGGAGGTACAGAGGTTGCTGCCTCTGGCCAGGGTGTTGGCTAGAAAGGGCCATGAAAAAATTTCTAGGGTGATGGAAATGTTCTGTATGTTGGTTGAGCTGTTGGCATACACAGGTGTACACATTTGCTAAAATCCACCAAACTGTATCTTTAAGATCTGCTCATCTTACTGCATTTGAATTGCACTTTGACAAAATCAGTTAATTACAAACAAAAATCAACAAACAAAAGTTGCCAGAGGAAAAAAACAGCAACAGTTAGGTGGACCCAGTGAAAATATCCTTCAAGAATTAGGGGAAAATAAGGGTATTTTCAGATAAACAAAACCAGACTTTCTCACCAACAGACTTGCCTTTTAAAAGGTAAAACTAGAGAAAGATAATTCCAGAGGAAAGGTAGAAAATGCAGGAAGGAGTGAAAAACAACAAGAAAGTTGCAGACAGGAAAGAACTTGATAAAATAATTCTAAAGTTCCAGTGGAAAGATCAACAGGAAGTGAAAACGTCTGTAAAAAACTTGGAACACACATGGATCATCACAGCCTTCAGCTCAGTCCTCACCTCCAACCATCCCACAACAGAAGATGTTCTATGCTTCTGCCTTCACATTTTTATTATATGATTGTTATTCTATTATTTTGGTCATTGGATTCCAGTGATAGGAGTTACAAATATTACTTCAGGAGTTTACTAGTGATACATTAATTGGATTTTGCAATTCTACATGCACACAAAATGAAGTCAGCATCTGAATATACACACACACACTCACACACACACACACACACACACATCCCCCATCCGCTGTGACTGGTTCAATGTCAGAGTGATAAGACTCAATGCCAGCTGCCCCCAGAGACTTTTCTTCAGTCCAGCCAGCCCCTCCCTGGACGTCCACTTCAGCAGCGCTCTGCAACCTCAGGCAGATCCCTGTGTGCTTCACCAATGGCCTCTGCTCCACTCCCCACTCCCTCCATCTCCTCCCAACAGCTACAACGTGCTTCTGAAAATGCAGTTGAATCTGTTTCTCCCCTGCTGAGAAACCACCAGCAGCTTCTAATTCCTTACAAAATCAAGTGCAAAAATCAAGGCTTATTGTTCAATTCCCACCCCCAAGAATTCTTCCCCCAGCTCCAATCCTGTCAAAGAACTGCCTTCTCTGATGCATGGCTCCAGGATCATCTCCTTTTTCACCCTGTGGCCTCATGAGCTCAGCATTTTCCAGATTCAGAAACCCTGTAGGGGGCCACGAGGGAGATGGCTGTCCCCGAAACTATGACCCAGAGAAGGTAGATGGCTCGCCCAGAAGATACTTATTATAAGAAATTGGCTCACATAATTATGGAGGCTGAGAAGTCATAAGATGTACAATTGGCAAGTTAGAGAGACACGAGAACTGACAGTTTCTGTCTGAAAGCCAGGAGGCTTGAGGTCCAAGAGCAGATGTTTCAACTGGAGTCCAAAGGCTGGAAAAACCTATCTGCCAGCTTGAAGGCTGCCAGGTGGGAGGAATTTTCTCTTCCTCGGCATTTTTGTTCTATTGAGGGCTTTAACTCATTAGATGAGGCCCCTGCATTGGGGAGGGGGAGCAATAGGCTTTACACAGCCAATGGTTCATTTCATCCAGAAACATTCTCACAGACACACCCAGAATAACATTTCAACAGATATCTGGGCACCCCGTGGACCAGTCAAGTTAACACATAAAATTAACAGTTACAACAACCTTGGAGTCAATCATTCAGCCCACCACATCATTCTCTCACGGCGCTTGGTTTCTTTTCTTCTAGTACTTATAATGTGATATTTCAGTTGTCCCCTACTGGACTGTAAGCCTCATGAGGCCAAAGATCTGGGGTCTGAGCGCTGGGAGGCTGAGGCAGGAGGATCACTTGAGCCCAAGAGTTTGAGACCAGCCTGGGCAACATGGCAAAACCTTGATTCTACAAAAACAAAAACAAACAAAAACACAAACAAAACTAAACTAGTTGGGTGTGGTGGGGCACACCTGTAGTCCCAGCTACTCATAAGGCTGAGATGGGAGAATCGCTTGAGCCCAGGAAGTGGAGGTTGCAGTGAGCCGAGATCATGCCACTGCACTCCAGTCTGGGCAACAGAGTAAGACCCTGTCTCAAAAAAAAAAAAAAAAAAAAAAGAAAAAAAGAAAAAGAAAAAGAAAAAAGAAGAGAAAGTCTGAGTTGTTCTCCCCAGAACCTGGTATATATAAATGCTCAAGAGACATTTGCTTGGGGCCTGAAGTGGGAGCTATGCCTGTCTTTGCAGATGTCGACCTTAACCCTGGAAGATCACTTTCCCCTGTGACATGCTCCTTCTTTGTGATGTGAGCTTCAAATGTTATTTCTTTTTGGAAGACTTTTTAATGGCTTTTAGCGCCAGGTGACCTTGACTCAGAATTCCTGGAACACAGTACACTCGGAAAGTCACCTGGGCTGTTTGTTGCAGACTAAATATTTGTGTCCTCCTCTGACCTCACCGAGTTCATATGTGGAAATCCTGGGTCAGGTGTGGTGGCTCATGCCTGGAATTCCAGTGCTTTGCGAGGCCAAGGTGGGAGGATCACTTGAGCCCGGGAGTTTGAGACTGGCCTGAGCAACAGAGTGAAACCTCACCTGTACAAAAATAAGAAAATTAGCTGGGTGTAGTGGGGTGTGCCTATAGTCTCAGCTACTTGGGTGGCTGAGGCAGGAGGATCGCTTGAGCCCAGGAGTTGGAGGCTGCAGTGAGTTATGACCACACCACTACACTTCAGCCTGGGCAACACAGTGAGACATATCTCAAAAAGAAAAGAAGGTTGGGCGCGGTGGCTCACGCGTTTAATCCCAGCACTTTGGGAGGCCGAGGTGGACAGATCATGAGTTCAAGAGTTTGAGACCAGCCTGGCCAACACGGTGAAACCCCGTCTCTACTAAAAATACAAAAACATGAGCCGGGCGTGGTGGCGGGCACCTGTAATCCCAGCTACTCAGGAGGCTGAGGCAGGAGAATGGCTTGAACCCAGGAGGCAGCGGTTGCAGTGAGCCGAGATCACGCCATTGCGCTCCAGCCTGGGCAACATGAGGGAAACTCCGTCTCAAAAAAAAAAGAAAGAGAAGAAAAGAGCCTCAGCTTGCTGTTTTTGAAACCGAAGCCACATGTTTTTTTCCTAATCGGAACTAAAGTGAAAGGATTAAAACAGTCGATGTTTTGTTTGTCTTGGAGCAAGAAATATAAGATCTGTGTTTCTGGCTTGCAGACAAGAGCACCGCAGCCCTGAAGCATGTGTGGGTCGTGCGTGTGACAGAACACAGGAGGCCTGCGGCGAGGTCCTGACAGGCAGGACTTTCTCGGGCTGGAGACCTGGTTCTGAGCACGTCCCCTGGACTTCCCTGAGCCTCAGCTTTCTCGGCTGTAAAATTCAGAACTAGAGAGCGGTTTCCCCTGTGCTCCACGACACCCTACGGGTTCTGTGTGGAGGCTGAGCCACCTGGGTACTCAGGAGGGGCTCTCTTGGCCTTGGGGTGCAGTCTGTGCTTCCTGGTCAGACTCCATTTGTGTATGTGTATATTTTATTATACAGATAATAAAAGATGTATACATACACATTTTTTAGAGACAGGTTCTCACTCTTGCCCAGGCTGGAGTGCAGTGGTGCAATCATAGCTCACTGTAGCCTCCAACTCCCTGGGCTCAAGTGATCCTCCTGCCTGGGCCTCCTGAGTAGCTGGGACTACAGGTGCATGCCACTAGGCGTGGCTAGTTTTTTATTTTTTTGTAGAGATGAAGTCTCTACAGCTATGTTGCCCAGGCTGGCCTCAAACTCCTGGCCACAAGCGATCCTCCTGCCTCAGCCTCCCAAATCACTGGGGCTGCAAGCGTGAGCCATGGCTCCCGGCCTATAATAAAATAAATATGGTATAGAATATAGAATAGCTTCATAATATATAAATGTGATCAACATACAATATACTGAGCATGCTCAAAGTGTACAGTTCTGATGGGGCAGGAAGCTAGAGGCAGGAAATTGGCCCTAGAGTGGGGGCTGCGGTGTTAGGTGGGGACAGTGACTGCGGGGCTGATGAGAAATTATGAAAGGTCTTGAGGGAAGTGACGCAGAATTTCAAAAGAACATAATGAATGCACTTTGGGAGGCCAAGGCAGGTGGATCACCTGTGGTCGGGAGTTCCAGATCTCAGCTCACTGCAAGCTCCGCCTCCCGGGTTCACACCATTCTCCTGCCTCAGCCTCCGGAGTAGGTGGGACTACAGGGGCCCGCCACCACGCCCGGCTAATTTTTTGTATTTTTAATAGAGATGGGGTTTCACTGTGTTAGCCAGGATAGTCTCGATCTCCTGACCTTGTGATCCGCCCGCCTCGGCCTCTCAAAGTGCTGGGATTACAGGCGTGAGCCACCGCGCCTGGCCTATTTTTTTTTTTTTTTTTTTTTGAGATGGAGTCTTGCTCCGTCTCCCAGGCTGGAGTGCAATGGTGCGATCTCAGCTCACTGCTACCTGCGCTTCCCGGGTTCAAGTGATTCTCCTGCCTCAGCCTTCCTAGTAGCTGGGACTACAGGCACCTGCCACCACGCCTGGCTAACTTTTGTATTTTTAGTACAGACGGAGTTTCACCATATTGACCAGGCTGGTCTTGAGCTCCTGACCTCAGGTGATCCACCTGCCTCAGCCTCCAGCCTGACCTCAGGTGATCCACCTGCCTCAGCCTCCCAAAGTGCTGGGATTACAGGCGTGAGCCACCGCGCCCAGCCTATTTGTTTTTTTTTTGAGACGGAGTCTTGCTCTGTCTCCCAGGCTGGAGTGCAATGGTGCGATCTCAGCTCACTGCTACCTGCGCTTCCCGGGTTCAAGTGATTCTCCTGCCTCAGCCTTCCTAGTAGCTGGGACTACAGGCACCCGCCACCACGCCTGGCTAACTTTTGTATTTTTAGTACAGACGGAGTTTCACCATATTGGCCAGGCTGGTCTCGAGCTCCTGACCTCAGATGATCCACCTGCCTCAGCTTCCCAGCCTGATCTCAGGTGATCCACCTGCCTCAGCCTCCCGAAGTGCTGGGATTACAGGCGTGAGCCACGGCACCCAGCCCTAGATTGTAAAATAAAGTAAATTATAATAAACTGTTAACTAATTTCAGTATTTAATACTTGTAGTTGAGTTAGTAATTTTTTCATATATTGTATGTTCCTGTGTAAAACTGAACCATAAACTGCATTGCAAAGCACATTATCTTCTGTTTTTTTTTTTTTGCTTGGCAATCAGAATTGAAATTTGTTTGTGATGACAATAAATTAAGGATATTTTCACAAACTGAGAAATAAACATATATACCAATTTTTTTTTTTGGATGGAGTTTCCCTCTTGTCGCCCAGGCTGGAGTGCAGTGGCGTGATCTTGGCTCACCGCAATCTTTGCCTCCCGGTTCAAGGGATTCTCCCGTCTCAGTCTCCTGAGTAGCTGGGATTACAGGCACCCGCCACCACGCCTGGCTAATTTTTGTATTTTTAGTAGAGGCAGGGTTTCACCATGTTGCCCAGGCTGGTCTCGAACTCCTAAACTCAGGTGATCTGCCCGCCTCAGCCTCCCAAAGTGCTGGGATTACAGGCGGGAGCTACCGCGCCCGGCCATAAGCTCAACTTTAGATGCATACGACATCCAAAGGGGAATGGACACCCACTCCACACGGTCCCAGTGGATCCCTGAATGCAGCTCTGGGCTGGAGGCTGGTTGCCGTCCCTCCCCCAGCTGCCCTGCCACATTTGCCAAAGGGTTTAGGGAGAACAACCTAGAGGCCTTGCCCATCCAGTGGCCTAAAGCTCTGCATTCTAAATACACACCATCCCAGGAACTCACACCTCGGAGTAGCGCCTCTCCTGAGAAGGGAAGGGAGAGAAGGGTAAAGGAAAGGACAGGAAAGAAAATGAAAAGAGGAAGGTAAGAAGAAAGAGAGGGAGGGGAGGAGGGAGGAGTGGAGAGAGAGAGGAAGGAGGACGGAGATGAGAGAGGGAAAGGAAGAAAGAACGAAGGAAGAAGATGGAGAAAGGAAGGCTTTCTCCCTTCTTCCTCTCCCTCCCCTTCCTCCTCCTTTCTCTTCTTTCTCTCTTTTTCTTTCTCTTTCTTTCTTTCTTTCTTTCTCTTTCTTTCTTCTCTTTCGTTTCTTTTCTCTTTCTTTCTTTCTTTCTTCTTTCTTCTTTCTTTTCTTTTCTTCTTTCTTCTTTTCCTTTCTTCTTCCTTCTTTCCTTCCTTCCTTCTCCTTCCTCTCCTTCCTCTTCCTCCTTCTTCTTCCTTCCTTCCTTCCTTTTTCCTTCCTTTCCTTCCTTCCTTCCTTCTTACTTTCTTCTTCCTTTCCTTTCCTTCCTTCCTTCCTTCCTTCCTTCTTTCTTTCTTCTTCTTTCTTTCTTTCTTTCTTTCTTCTTTTTTCTTCTTCTTTCTTTCTTTCTTCTCTCTCTTTTCTTTCTTCTTCCTTTCTCAATCTCTCTTTCCTTTTTTTTTTGAGGCAGAGTCTCGCTCTGTCGCCCAGGCTGGAGTGCAGTGGCGCGATCTCGGCTCACGGCAAGCTCCGCCTCCCGGGTTCACGCCATTCTCCTGCCTCAGCCTCCCGAGTAGCTGGGCCTACAGGCGCCCGCCACCGCGCCCGGCTAATTTTTTGTATTTTTAGTAGAGACGGGGTTTCCCTGTGGTCTCGATCTCCTGACCTCGTGATCCACCCGCCTCGGCCTCCCAAAGTGCTGGGATTACAGGCGTGAGCCACCGCGCCCGGCCTCAATCTCTCTTTCTTTTTTTCTTCTCTGAGAAGGGGTCTTGCTCTGTTGCTGAGGCTAGAGTACAGTGGTGTGATCCCAGCTCACTGAAGCCTTGATCTCCTGGGCCCAAGCGATTCTCCTGCCCCAGCCTCCCAAGTAGCTGGGACCACAGGTACACGCCACCATGCCCAGCTAATTTTTTATTTTTTATCTTTTGTAGAGAGAGAGTCTCACTATGTTGTCCAGGTTGGTCTCGATCTCCTGGCCTCTGGTGATCCTCCTGCCTCAGCCTCCCACAGTGCTGGGATTACAAGCGTGAGCCTCCACACCTGGCCTGTGCTCTGAGAATGATTCCTGCTGGGACCCTTGGCATGACCTGTGCAGAGGGTGGGTGCGTGGGACCCTGCTGGGCGGGGGGTGGACGGAATCCAGGTATCCTGGGCTGTAAAGTCAAGAAGCAGACAGCAGGCCTGGGGTGGCTGGAGACCTCGCGGGGACCCTGGGGTTGCTGAGGCTGGAGCATCCTGAGAAGCCCACACCTGCCTGGCTTGTCTCTGCCAAGCAGACAGCGAGGCCGGCTGGGCAGCGGGACAGACTGGCTTTCCCCCTCCCGCGGAGACCTGCCAGGGCAAACCCAGCTCCTTTTTTAGGCCTGTGATGCCACGGCTCCTCTTGGAGGTGTTTTCCAGCTGCACAGGAAGCCGTGACAGCGAGACCCAGAGAGGCTGGCGGTGGCTCTGAATTCCACGCATAGCTCTCATAGTTGGGAAAGTGCCACTCCCGGCTCGATAAACCGACTGGGAGCCACCGCCGCCAGGGCCATCTTCTCACCAGCAGGGAAAGAGCGTGCAGCCGGTGGAGGCTTCTGAGAGCTGGCCGGGTGGCCTGCGTAAAAGGACAGGAATGTCAAGAATGCACCCGGCCTGGCAGAGACAGGGACTTTACCCAGTGGCCGCAGGGCCTGGCGGCCAGAGAGGCGAGGGAGCAGTAGCTACTGAGGGTTCCTCCACCGGCAGGGAAGTTCCTGCATTCCCCAGATCCTGTTAAAAGAGGCTGATCAGATTGGGTGTGGTGGCTTATGCTTATAATCCCAGCACTTTGGGAGACCCAGTCAGGAGAACTGCTTGAGGCCAGGAGTTCGAGGCCAGCCTGGGCAACTCAGTGAGACCCTGTCTCTAAAATAAAAAATTAAAAATAAAAGTTCTTGGGGAAGCGAGGCAGAATTTCAGGAGAACATAATGAGGGCGGAGTGAGCTGGGATGGAACCACTGCACTCCAGCCTGGGCAATACAGCAAGACCCTGTCTCTAAGTTAAAAAAAAAAATTAAGGCCAGGCACAGCGGCTCACGCCTGTAATCCCAGCACTTTGGGAGGCTGAGGTGGGTGGATCACGAGGTCAGGAGTTCGAGATCAGCCTGGCCAAATGGTGAAACCCTATCTCTACTAAAAATACAAAAAATAAAAATAAAAAAATTACCCTGGCATGGTGGTGGGCACCTGTAATCCCAGCTACCTACTCACGAGGCTGAGGCAGGAGAATCACTAGAACCTGGAAGGTGGAGGTTGCAGTGAGCCGAGATCGCACCACTGTACTCCAGCCTGGGGGACAAAGTGAGACTCTGTCTCAAGAAAATAAAAATAAAAATAAAGTAAGAGAGGCTGATCAGGGCTGAGGACTGAGCTGGGAAGAAATGGTGCTTCTGTACCCAGTGCTGCTGGGCCTCCTGTCTGGGGCCGGCTGCAGGGCGGCCCTTCCAAAGAGCTCCCTGTGGTAGGTGCACAGCTGAGCCTTGGCTAGGCTCACGGCAGGCAGCTCTGTGTGTTCCTTTTTTTTTTTTTTTTTGAGATGGAGTCTTGCTCTGTCACCCAGGCTGCAGTACAATGGCGCGACCGTGGCTCACCGCTCTGCCTCCTGGGTTCAAGTGATTCTCCCGTCTCAGCCTCCCGAGTAGCTGTGATTACAGGCGCCCACCACCACGCCCGGCTCATTTCTGCATTTTTTAGTAGAGATGAGGTTTCACCATGTTGCCCAGGCTGGTCTTGAACTCCTGGCCTCAAGCAATCCACCCACCACGGCCTCCAAAGCACTGGGATTACAGGTGTGAGTCATCGTGTCCGGCCTTGGGTTTTTTTATTTGTACACTGAATGTCAATCACTGACAGCCAGCAAGGAAAGGGGGACCCCGTCCTATGACTGTAAGGAAGTGAATTCTGGAAGAACCTGAATGAGCTAGGGACCACAACTGGAAGCTTCGCGTCAGACAGTGGGTAGCTCACATTTCAGTTTCAGCCTGGGACACCCTGGGCAGAGGACCCCATCGCACCATGGCCTCCAGAACCGTAAGCTCAGGCATGGGTGTTGCTTTAAGCCACCACGTGTGCAGTAGTTTGTTATGCAGTGTAAGGAACTGATACGCAAGGCCAGGATGGGACTGGTTGGGGTCTCCAGGCTGGAGGGCCCCCCGGTGAGCAGGCATGGGTCAGACAGCCTGGGACAGCCTCAGCTCTTATTCACCCTTCACGGCTGCTGGGTGTTAGATGCTGGACACAGCATGCTGCACACATCGTCTCTGCTGTTTTCCTTTTTTGTTGTGTGTTTTTTTTTAGTTTGTTTTTGAGGCAGAGTCTTGCTCTGTCATCCAGGCTGGAGTGCAGTGGCATGATCTCGGCTCACTGCAACCTCCGCCTCCCGGGTTCAAGTGATTCTCCTGCCTCAGCCTCCTGAGTAGCTGGGATTACCGGCATCCATCACCATGCCTGGCTAATTTTTCATTTTTATTTTTTTGTAGAGACAGGGTTTCCCCATGTTGGCCAGGCTGCTCTTGAACTCCTGACCTCAAGTGATCTGCCCGCCTTGGCCGCCCAAAGTGCTGGGATTCCAGGTATGAGACGCTGTGCCTGGCCTCCTTTTTTTTTTGTTTTGTTTTAGACAGGGTCTTGTTCTGTCAGCCAGGCTGGAGTGCAGCGGTGCAATCACAGCTCACTGCAGCCTCGACCTCCTGGCCTCCAGAGATCCTCCCACCTCAGCCTCCTGAGTAGCTGGGACTACAAGTGTGCACCACCATGCCTGGCTAATGTTTAATACTTTTTTATTTTGGAGCTGGGACCTCGCTCTATTGCTCAGGCTGGTTTCAAACTGCTGGGCTCAAGTGATCCTTCTGCCTCGGCCTCCCAGAGTGCTAGGATCCCGGGCGTGAATCTGGGCACAAGCTCCCGGCCTGCAGTTTCACAGCCTTGAGATGAGGGTGCAGCATTCAAACCCTGCAGTGTGCCGGGCTCGGTGGTGGCTCAGCCCTGTGATCCCAGCACGGTGGGAGGCCGAGGCACGAGGATCACGAGGTTGGGAGTTCAAGACCAGCCCGGCCAACATGGTGAAATCCCACCTCTACTAAAAATACAAAAATTAGCCCAGCATGGTGGCATGCGCCTGTAATCCCAGCTACTTGGGAGGCTGAGGCAGGAGAATCACTTGAACCTGGGAGGTGGAGGTTGCAGTGAGCGAAGATTGTGCCACTGCACTCCAGCCTGGGGCACACAGCAAGACTACGTCTCAAAAAAAAAAAAAAGTGCCGGGCGCGGTGGCTCACGCCTGGAATCCTAGCACTTTGGGAGGCCAAGGCGGGTGGATCACGAGGTCAGGAGATCGAGACCATCCTGGCTAACATGGTGAACCCCCTGCCCCCATCTCTATTAAAAAATACAAAAAATTAGCCGGGCGTGGTGGCGGGCACCTGTAGTCCCAACCACTAGGGAGGCTGAGGCAGGAGAATGGCATGAACCCGGGAGGCGGAGCTTGCAGTGAGCCCAGATCGCGCCACTGCACTCCAGCCTGGGCAACAGAGCGAGACTCCGTCTCAAAAAAAAAAAAAAAACCCGTGCAGAGGGTGACTTCTCTATGAGCTGAGCAAACCGTTCCCCCACCGCTGCTTCCTGTAAACCGGCTGCTAAGTCCGGCGTGCGTTTGCTCTCCTGACGGCACAGGAAGTCAGGCTCAGAGAATTCCAGCTCGGAGCAGCCTCTGGCAGCTTCCAGGCAGTTCCACAATGAGGCAGCTGCGCTTTTCCAGTCTGCTCATCAAAGCAGACCCAGCCTTGTGTGGTGCGGCATGCCGTGCCGGGGTGAGTCAGGCCCCCGGGAAGGTGGCCTTGAAGGCGGGAGGGGCTGCCAGCCTGCAGCAGCAATGAGAGAACAGAAGCAGCCTTCATCTGGCTTTAAAACTTCCAGAACCAGAAGCTTTATAGCTCACAGAGCTCCTGCACTCTTTCCTCCTGGGGGCCTGGCAATCCCCCCTTCACCCCTCCAAACCTCTGCCTGCCACGAAAAAGGGAAGAAAAATAAACCCCAAGCAACAAAAACAGCAGCCAGATTCGGCGGGAGGGGAAACAATGCTTGGAGTGGAAACATCAGCCCTTCCCCGTGGAGGGATAACTGCTTCTGAGCACACAGTGTTCAGAGACAAAAGAGACAGGGTGTTATGTTTAGAGAGGAAAAGATCCAAACCCAAACAAAATGGAACAGTAGTTTGGGAGAGAAGAGAAGGCTCTGAGGCACTGTGAGGAACAAGTTGCCCTCGTACAGTGGCTGGGGCAGCTGGGTTCGCAGAGAGCTGTGTCCCCGGGCACCTGTGTTAAGGTGCACATCTGCACACCTGCTGTGGGCACGAGAGCCTCAGCCGTGCACACCCCCGGGAGCCATGAGGACCTCAGTGCATGTCACAGAAGCCCCTGAGGACAGTGGACCGTGGGGGGATCTCGGCTCACTGCAACCTCCGCCTCCTGCGTTCAAGCAATTCTCCTGCCTCAGCCTCCCAAGTAGCTGGGGTTACAGACGCCCCCTGCCCCCACCATGTCCACCTAAGTTTTGTATTTTTGGTAGAGATGGGCTTTCATCATGTTGGCCAGGCTGGTCTCGAACTCCTGACCTCAGGTGATCCGCCCGCCTTGGCCTCCCAAAGTGCTGGGATTTTAGGCACGAGCCATCATGCTGGACCAACAGTGGTTCCTAATGGGGGATGGGGGTTGATTCAGCCCCGCCAGGAAACCCTGGGCGATGCCTGGGACATCTGTGGCTGTCAGGGTTGGGGAAGCGCCTGGCATGGAGTGGGTGGAGGCCAGGGATGCTGCTCAGCAACAGTAAGTGCCCAGGACAGCCCCACCCCAGAGAAGGATCTGACCCCACTGTCCACAGTGCTGAGGGAGGAGACCCTGAGTTAATTATTTAGGGAAAATGGGGTTCAATCCCCACCCACACCAGAATAAACTCCCAATGGGGCAGTTGGTGTGAACCAGGGGGACCTCCAGCTCCTGGGATTTACCTCCTCTCTCCCTCCCCACTCAGTGTGGATTTCCTTGTGTGCAGCCTCCTGGGACCTCAGCAAGGCAGAGGATCATGGGATGCAAAGTCTCTTGAGGGTCCATGGAATCCTCTATCTCTGGGGGTTTCACCTAGAGGTAATTCTGTCCCCCAGGGGCCCCTGGGTGATGTCTGGGGACATCTGTGGTTGTCATAACTGGGGGGTGCTCCTGGCATGGAGTGGGTGGAGTCCAGGGACGCTGCTCAGCACCCTGCAGTGCCCAGGACAGCCCCATCTTGGAGAACAATCTTGCCCCCGTGTCTACAGGCCTGGGGGACCCTGGTTTAGACTCTGCAGAAAGGTGCACACATAGGCTGGGCGCGGTAGCTCATGTCTGTATTCCCAGCACTTTGGGAGACCAAGGTGAGTGGATCACTTGACGTCAGAGGTTCAAGACCAACCTGGTCAACATAGTGAAACCCTGTTTCTACTAAAAAAAATTTCTAAATTAGCTGGGCATGGTAGCGCATGCCTGTAATCCCAGCTACTCAGGAGGCTGAGGCAGGAGAATCGCCTGAGCCTGGGAGGCGAGGTGGCAGTGAGCCACGATTGCGCCACTATACTCCAACCTAAGCAACAAGAGTGAAACTGTCTAAAAAAAAAAAAAAGGCCAGGTGCAGTGACTCATGCCTGTAATCTCAGCGTTGTGGGAGGCCAAGGCGGGTGGATCACCTGAGGTCAGGAGTTTGAGACCTGCATGGCCAACATGGTGAAACCCCCTCTCTACTAAAAATACAAAAAAATTAGCCAGGAGTGGTGGTGGGCACCTGTAATGCCAGCTACTTGGGAGTCTGAGGCAGGAGAATGGCTTGAACCCGGGAGGTGGAGGTTGCAGTGCGCCAAAATTGCGCCACTGCACTCCAGCCTGGGCAACGGAGACAGACTCTGCCTCAAAAACAAAACAAAACAAAACAAAACAAACAAATGAAAAAGAAAGGTGCACACGGCTTCAAGAGCAGACACAGGCCATCAGGGTGAGAAGGCACAGGGCAAGGGTCAGGCGTTGATATGTCCCCTGGCAGGTGGGATGCAGACCCCTCCACGCCCTGCCGTGCTCTCACCAGGACGCCAAAGAGGCAGACCCAGGCAGAGCCCCGGGAGCCCGACTGACATGGAAACTTGAATACAAGAGACAGGTCTGACACTGGCTACAACTGCTGCCCCCTCCACAGAACCTCAGGGTCCCATCAGCAACCAGGGTCTGCATGCAGAGATCCTGCACCCAGGATGGGCCCTTCCCCGCACCTGCAGCCCCTCCAGGGCCAGGTCACCCCAGCATGGCCTGGGAGGGCAGCTGTGTGTGGGGCCTTTGTGCCAGCTCTGACCGTTGGTGGCTCTGTGACCTCAAGGCAGGGCCGTGGGGCCCAGGGCTGCAGTGGGGGGGCCTCTGCCACACGGAAGGGAGGGCCGCACCCTGGCTGGAAAACAGCGCCTTGTGACTGTCCCTGTCAGTGCGGGCCCTTTGCTCCCAGTCTAAATTGGTCCCCGGGGCAGCTATATTTAGAAGGGGCTAAAGAGAGGGAGTGAATGAGGTGCCCACGAGAAAGTGAAAAATAGACCAGTAGGGCAGGTCCCGCCGCTGCCTTCGGCCGGAGCTTGGAGCCTAAGAATGAGCCGGCTTGTTCAGACAAAGAGGCCTCGATGACAGAGGGTGACGTGCCGCCAATGTGGGTTTGGTCTCCGCGGTGATGGGAGCAGGAGAAAAGAAAAGCTGCTCTCTGTCACCCGGCGGTGGGGTCGGCGGGGGTGGGGGATGACCACGGTCATGTGAGAGTTTGCAAGCCCGGGAACTGGGGCCGGGCCAGGACACTGAACCCCGTGGCTCCTGTCACTCCAGTTCTGGGCTTCCTGGCTGAGGAAATGCTGTCACCCTGGCCCCAGGCCAGGGCAAGGGGCAGTGCCGGCCTCGTGACGGTGGTGCTCGGGAGCTGAAGGGCAGGAGGGTTGGGAAGAGTCCAGAGGGCAGTACTAGGCCTTCCCACCTTGGCACAGGTGGGTCTTTCTCCACCCAGGTCCCCCAGCAGACTCCTACACATCCTGCAAAGCCCCACCGATGTCATCCCCTCTGAGAAACCCCTGATCGCAACCATCCATGCACAGCCAAACCCCTTCTCGGCGCACTGGCAGCTCCCTGGACATTCACTGTGTAATGCGACATTGTGGCTGCTGCATATGACATGTTTCTCATCTCACAGCACTGAGCTCAGAGTCCAACATGGGCCTCACGGGGTTAAAATCAAGGCACGGGCAGGGCTGGTCCCTCCTGGAGGCGCCAGGGCAGAATCCCTTTCCCATCTTTCCTCTAGAGGCTCTGGTATCCCTCAGCTCGGGCCCCTTCCTCTCCCTTCACAAGACAAGCACAGCCTCTTCCAGTCTCTCTCTGACTCTCAGCCTCCTGCCTCCTATCATGAGGATCCTGTGAGGTCACTGCACCCTCCGGATCATCCAGGGTGGTGCTCTGGCGACTCGGGGCGGGGGGGTGTCCTTCACTCCATCCCATCTGCAGAGTCCCTGTCACCCAGGCTGGAGTGCAGTGGCCCGATCTCGGCTCACCTCCGCCTCGTGGGTTCAAGCGATTCTTCTGCCTCAGCCTCCTGAGTAGCTGGAATTTCAGACTACTGAAATGGAGACACAGCCACAGCTTCCAGGGATTAGGACATGGATGTCTTTGAGGCCTTTGTTCTGCCGACCCCAGGCACATCCCAGATGCTGGGTACTAAAGACGCCACTTGGATGGAAGGGGCTGGAGGCCGTGGTGGAGTGAATTCACGGAGGGTGTTACTTTCTGGAACCCACTCTGTTCCCAGGGCCGATCTCCTTCCCAGGACGGAGGCTCCCAGGCCCAGGCAGCCCTCGGACGTCGAGTGCCTGCCCCACTTCCATCCGTAGCAGGTGCTGCTCCTGTGCATGCGTGCACATGGCCTGGTGCGCCCACCCCTCTGGGCTCTGCAGCAGGGGCTGGCCCGTCCGGGCACACACATGGCCAAGGACGGACCTCGGGTCTGTGGTTCTCTGCTGTGGCCCGTGGGCTCCAGGTCACGTCATCAGAATGGCTAGAGGTCACCAGCATCGTGTGTGTGACGTCTCCAGGGCCACCCCACTCCAGCTCTGGCGTTGTTAGAAAGTCCCAGAAAGCCACAGGCCCAGGGAGGTTCTCCCTGAGGGCTAAGAATCATTAGGGATGTTTCCATGTTAACAATGGAAAAGGCCGGGCGCGGTGGCTCAAGCCTGTAATCCCGGCACTTTGGGAGGCCGAGGCGGGCGGATCACGAGGTCAGGAGATCTAGACTATCCTGGCTAACACGGTGAAACCCCGTCTCTACTAAAAATACAAAAAACTAGCCGGGCGAGGTGGCAGGCGCCTGTAGTCCCAGCTACTCGGGAGGCTGAGGCAGGAGAATGGCGTAAACCCTGGAGGCGGAGCTTTCAGCGAGCTGAGATCCGGCCACTGCACTCCAGCCTGGGCGACAGAGCGAGACTCCGTCTCAAAAAAAAAAAAAAAAACAAAAAAAAACCCAGGTATGGTGGCTCATGCCTGTAATCCCAGCACTTTGGGAGGCCGAGGCGGGCAGATTGCCTGAGCTCAGGAGTTTGAGACCAGCTTGGTCAACATGGTGAAACCTGGTCTCTACTAAAATACAAAAGAAAGGCCGGGCGCGGTGGCTCAAGCCTGTAATCCCAGCACTTTGGGAGGCCGAGACGGGCGGATCACGAGGTCAGGAGATCGAGACCATCCTGGCGAACACGGTGAAACCCCGTCTCTACTAAAAAATATAAAAAAACTAGCCGGGCGAGGTGGCGGGCGTCTGTAGTCCCAGCTACTTGGGAGGCTGAGGCGGGAGAATGGCGTAAACCCGGGAGGCGGAGCTTGCAGTGAGCTGAGATCCGGCCACTGCACTCCAGCCTGGGCGACAGAGCGAGACTCTGCCTCAAAAAAAAAAAAAAAAAAAAAAAATACAAAAGAAATTCTCTGGGCATGGTGGCGGGCACCTGTAGTCCCAGCTACTCGGGAGGCTGAGGCAGGAGAATGGCTTGAACCCAGGAGGCGGACATGGCAGTGAGCCGAGATCGCGCCACTGTACTCCAGCCTGGGTGACAGAGCGAGACTCTGCCTCAAAAAACAAAACAAAACCAACAAACAAAGACAACACCATCTCAAGAATAATCTGACCCTAATGTCAGTGATGCTAAGACCCAGAGACCCTGGTGGAAGGGATGCTCCAGCCAGGAGTGGGCTTTCTTGTGAAATGTGCGTGCTGTTTGCATCCCGACAGGTTCAAGTGATGAAGCTGGGCAGGCTGAGGCCACCAGAGGGTTTCCTGGATCCCTGTTCCTGCCATACACCTTGAATCCTCAATGCCAAGGCAGTTCCAAACCCGAGGGGCCCCCAGGGGGACACTAGGTCTGGACAGGAAGGTTTGGCAGCAAACTGTTAGGACCTCTGGAGAGAACCCTGGCTCCTGCGCTGACCCAACTGTGTCTGGCTTAATGCTCGAAGCTCAAACACAGCAAAGGGCAAGTCGGCAAGTTTCAGTCCAGGATGTACATTTTGGCAAAAATGGCAGCCAGGTCAGGGGCAGAGATGGAGGAGGACCTGGAGGGAGGGCTTCAACAGGGCTGCGCTTTTTGTTTTCCATTTTGTTTTGTTTTGTTTTGGAGATGGAGTCTCGCTCTGTCGCCCAGGCTGGAGTGGAGTGGTGCAATCTCGGCTCACTGCAACCTCCGCCTCCTGGGTTCAAGCGATTCTCCTGCCTCAGCCTCCAGAGTAGCTGGGATTACAGGCACCCGCCACCACACCTGACTAATTTTTGTATTTTTAGTGGAGATGGGGTTTCACTATCTTGGCCAGGCTGGTCTTGAACTCCTGACCTTGTGATCCACCTGCCTCGGCCTCCCAAAGTGCTGGGATGACAGGTGTGAGCCACCACACCCAGCTGGGGCTGCGTTTTCATCTGGAGGTTCGCACGGGGCATTGTGAGCCTAAGCATGGGAATTTCAGTCTCTCCTCCAGAACCTTCCGGAGAGGCACCACTGCAGCTATCACGGCTGCAGCTACCAGGCACCAGGCACCAGGAGGGAGGAACCACAAGGCTGCTGTATCCAGGGTCAGCCAGAAGACCTGGGGTGAGGGTGGGGGTGACAGGGACGTCGGCACACTTGCTGTGCACAAAGTGCCTTGTGACAGTGAGTTCGTCTTGGCCTCTGTCCCAAGATGAGGTTTTGATGACACGCATGGAATTTCTAACAATGAAATGGAGTGTGTGGTTTTGCTCACGCTTACATCCCGTTTTCTTGTCTATCCAAATTCCATTACGCCTTTTCTTGCTGATGCAGAAACACAGCCAAGTCCTGAGCTGCCCCAGGAAGTGCCGAGGCCTCTCGCGGCTCTCAGTGGAAAGGGGAAACGTGGCTGCCGTGGGGCTGGGGTGCCCTGACTCTCAGAATCCCTGCGGGATGGGGAAAGAAGGTGTGGGTTGAGACCGGCTCACAGGAAGTGGGTAGAATGCAGGAGAAGGAGCTGCTGGGAGGCACCGTCTCATCCAGCTCCCCATGGTGACCCTCCTTGCTGGCTTTTTTTGAGACAGAGTCTTGCTCTGTCACCCAGGCTGGAGCGCCGTGGCACGATCTCAGCTCACTGCAACCTCTGCCTCCTGGGTTCAACTGACTCTCCTGTCTCAGCCTCCCGAGTAGCTGGGATTACAAGCGCCTGCCACAACACCCGGCTAATTTTTTTATTTTTTGGTAGAGTCATGGTTTCACCATGTTGTCCAGGCT
Source organism: Rhinopithecus roxellana (assembly GCF_007565055.1). Lineage (NCBI taxonomy): Eukaryota > Metazoa > Chordata > Mammalia > Primates > Cercopithecidae > Rhinopithecus > Rhinopithecus roxellana. Next base: position 7,813,748 of record NC_044556.1, read on the forward strand.
GGCCTTGAACTCCTGACCTCAAGTGATCTCTGCCCACCTCAGCCTCTCAAAGTGCTGGGATTACAGGCAGGAGCCACCGCGCCCGACCACCTCTGCTCACCTCCTCACCAAGCCCCAGCTTCTGTGACTGTCCCCCAGGGAGAATGACCGTGGCCCTGCTGGGTTCTGAGGAGCCTGTGCCAATGAGCAGGTGGCCCGCACAGCCTGAGGGACCACCAGCTGCTCTGTAGCCAGAGTCTCGTGATTCCAATCCCGCTCTGCCTCTGACCAGCCCCCGGGCGTTGCCGCATCTTTTGGCTGCCGAGCCTCAGTTTCCCCACCTATAAAATGGGGACAATGAGCCCTGCTCCCCAGGGATCCTAGGACAACTGAAGGAATTGCAGCAGTGGACCTGGCCTGCAGGGGGCATGGGAGAGGTGTCTGCTGAGTCACTGAGTAGGGGAGCTGAGGACTGGGGAGGCGTCAGTGGTGGGGATGGCCAGGCTGCTGGGAACAGGGCCAGGGGACTTAGCCAGGGCCTGACGAGAGCTGCCTGATGTCATTGCTGGAGCCTCTTGTCATCCCTCCAAGCAGATGCTGCAGCATAGGGACCTAATCCCCACAGCACGTGGCCACGTGGCTGGCAGCTTGAGCCTGGGGCCTGGAGACACCTGAGCCCTGCCCAGGCAGCTCCATGCCACCTGCCATCCAGCCGCGCTGCCGTTGGCCAGCACGTGCGTGTCCCAGAGGACCGGGCTCAGGACGGGCTCCAGGGACCTCACACTGGCCGTCTGACCTCCTTTGGAGGTCTGGTCTCCCGGTCAGAAAACAGGAGGGAGGGCAGGGACTTCTCCATGGAGAATATATTCATGGAGAGGGACATAAAAGGATTCAGACCAGACGCCGTGGGCACGTGCGACCCCTCGACCATCGGCCACGTTTTACATCATCACTGTCTTCGTCATCATCCTGAGTGTCAGGTGTGTGGGGGCCGAGACGAGGGTGAGGCCATGAGGCACCCACCTTGGGGGCAAAATCTAGGGAATGCCAAAAAGCCCCGCCATGCTGGTAAATCATATTTTCATGCCATCTTTTATTATTTATATAAAAATATATTTATAAATACATATTTATCTATTATAAAAACATATAAATACATATAAACAAATATATATTTATACATATAAACAAATATATATATTTATAAATAAAATATATAAATTATATATATATATATTTTTGAGACAGAGTCTCGCTCTGGCCCCCCAGGCTGGAGTGCAATGGCACGATCTCGGGTCACTGCAACCTCTGCCTCCCGGGTTCAAGTAAGTCTTCTGCCTCAGTCTCCCAAGTGGCTGGGATTACAGGCATGCGCCACCACGCCTGGCTAACTTTTTTAATTTTTAGTAGAGACAGGGTTTTGCCATGTTGGCCAGTCTGGTCTCAAACTCCTGACCTCAGGCGATCCTCCCATCTTGACCTCCCAAAGGGCTGGGATTACAGGTGTGAGCCACCGCACCTGCTGCTGCTTCCGTATTCACAGCTGCTCCCCATCGCTTGCATTCCCGCCTGAGCCCCGCCTCCTGTCACATCAGCGGCAGCATCAGATTCTCATAGAAGAGTGAGCCCTACTGTGAACTGTGCATGGGAGGGATCTCGGCTGCACGGTCCTTATGAGAATCTAATGCCTAATGGTCTCGACTGGCCAACACAATGAAACCCCGTCTCTACTAAAAAATACAAAAAATTAGCCGGAAATCGCTTGAACCTGGGAGGTGGAGGTTGCAGTGAGCTAAGATCATGCCGCTGCACTCCAAAATGGGCAACAGAGACAGACTCTGTCTCAAAATAAACAAACAAAAATAATCTAATGCCTGATGATCTGTCACTATCTCCCATCACCTCCAGATGGGACCATCTAGTTTTTGTTTGTTATTGAGACAGAGTCTCGCTCTGCTGCCCCCGGCTGGAGTGCAATGGCACGATCTCGGCTCACTGTAACCTCCGCCTCCCGGGTTCAAGCAATTCTCCTACCTCAGCCTCCCAAGTAGCTGGGACTACAGGTGTCCACCACCACGCCTGGCTAATTTTTGTGTTTTTAATAGAGATGGGGTTTCATATTGTTGGCCAGGCTTGTCTCGAACTCCTGACCTCAAGGGATCCGCCCGCCTCAGCCTCCCAAAGTGCTGGGATGACAGGCGTGAGCCACCGCACCCAGCCCAGGGACCATCTAGTGTAGGAAACAAGCTCCGGGCTCCCACTGATCCCTCATTATGGTGAATTGTGGAATTATTTTATTATATATTACAATATAATAATAACAGAAATAAAGTGCACAATAAAAGTAATGCGTTTGAATCGCCCCCAAACCCTCCTCCCGGCTCCCCCAGCGTCCGTGGAGAAACTGCCTTCCACGAATCCACCCCCTGGTACCAAAAAGGTTGAGGACTGCTGCCTTAAGGAGCCAGAAAAGGAAGAACTAAAGCAGCCCCAAGCCGGCAGGAGGAAGGAAACTGTAAAGATCAGAGCAGCGATGAGCGAGACAGAGATGAGAAAAACTGGTGAGTTGTCGAAACCAAAAGTTGCTTCTTGACAAACCTCTAGCGAGGCTGACCAAAAGCAAAACCAAAAAAAAAAAAAAAAAAAAAAGGAAATAAGATGCAAATAACTACGCGCAGAAATGAAACGAAAGGGGGACACATGACGACCAACCTTATGGAAATAAAAAGCATTATCAGAGAATACCGTGGTATTATCAACCGGTGTGTGACACCCAGTTAGGTCACCTACGTGAAACAGACAAATTCCTAGAAAAACACGAATGAAACAGATCAGCTGTGGTTTCAGGTTCCACTCACATCTCTTAGATACTGACTTAGATGCCAGCATGGTGTTGAGCATATATTATATATGCATATTATATATGTGTGTGTGTATATATATATTTTTTTTTTCTTTTCTTTATTTTAGATACCTGGTCTCACTCTGTTGCCCAGTGTGGAGTCCAAGGGTGCAATCTCAGTGACAGCTCACAGTAGCCTCTACCTCCTGGGCTCAAGTGATCCTTCCGCCTCAGCCTCCCAAAATGCTAGGATTATACGCACGAGCCACCACACTGGGTATGTATATATACGTATACACGCACGAGCCACCACACTGGGTATGTATATATACGTGTATATATACGTATATATACACACACATATATACACACAAGTGTATATATATACATGTATATATATGTACACATACATATATGTACGTACGTAAGTATACATACGTACACATATACATATATACGTACGTAAGTATACATACGTACACATATACATATATACGTACGTAAGTATACATACGTACACATATACATATATACGTACGTAAGTATACATACGTACACATATACATATATACGTACGTAAGTATACATACGTACACATATACATATATACGTACGTAAGTATACATACGTACACATATACATATATACGTACGTAAGTATACATACGTACACATATACATATATACGTACGTAAGTATACATACGTACACATATACATATATACGTACGTAAGTATACATACGTACACATATACATATATACGTACGTAAGTATACATACGTACACATATACATATATACGTACGTAAGTATACATACGTACACATATACATATATACGTACGTAAGTATACATACGTACACATATACATATATACGTACGTAAGTATACATACGTACACATATACATATATACGTACGTAAGTATACATACGTACACATATACATATATACGTACGTAAGTATACATACGTACACATACATATACGTACGTAAGTACATACGTACACATATACATATACGTACGTAAGTATACATACGTACACATATACATATATACGTACGTAAGTATACATACGTACACATATACATATATACGTACGTAAGTATACATACGTACACATATACATATATACGTACGTAAGTATACATACGTACACATATACATATATACGTACGTAAGTATACATACGTACACATATATACGTATATATACATATATATATAATTTTTAAGAGATCGGGTCTTGCTCTATCACCTACGCTGGAGTGCAGTGGTGTGATCATAGCTCACTGCAACCTCGAACTCCTGGGTTCAAGCAATCCTCTTGCCTCAGCCTCCTAAGTAGCTGGGACTACAGGTGCACGCCACTGTGTATACATATATATATGTGTATGTGTGTATAAAATATATATGTTATATATAATATATGTGTTATAAATGTTATATGTTATATATGTTATAAAATATATGTTATACATGTAATAGATATTATAAATGTTATAAATGTTATATACACTGTTATAAAATATATGTTATACATATATTTTTTGAGACAGAGTCTCACTCTATCGCCCCAGCTAGTGCACAGCGGCGTGATCTCGGCTCACTGCAACCTCCGTCTGCTGGGTTCAAGCGATTCTCCTGCCTCAGCCTCCGGAGTAGCTGGGATTACAGGCACCCGCCACCATGCCCACCTAATTTTTGTATTTTTGGTAGAGATGGAGTTTCGCCATGTTGGCCAAGCTGGTCTCTAACGCCTGACCTCAGGTGACCCGCCTGCCTTGGCCTCCCAAAGTGCTGGGATGACAGGCGTGAGCCACTGCCCCCGGCCATTTTTATATTTTTGTATCTATATCCTTGTTTAATCTTTGCAACCTTCCTGCAAAATGGTGAACGTCATCTCCTCCGCAGACAGTTGACCGGAACTCACCCAAACGGGGCAGAGCTGGTAAAAGGGGATCTGGGATTTGAACTCAGATTTCCTGGCTCCAAGCCCAGAGCCCTTTTATGGGATGACTCAACCTCCCAGTGTGTCAGGCACACATAAAAGACTAGGGCTTGTTTGTTCCTTTTTCTAAAAAACAAGAGATTCCAAGCTCATGAAGTAAGAGAAAATGCCACATACCTTGTTTAGTTTCCTCAGGAATCACGGCTTGCTCTACACCCTGTTTAAAAAAGGATAGAGAAAGAGAAAAGCATGGTTACATATTTTTTACTTACAAGGAACTCACAGAGCTACCTCCAGCTTTTATTGGAGGACAACATTGCTGTCCCCAAAAATGAGGCATGGGGCTTCGAAACGGCCGCGCCCTCCGGAGAAAACGGGGGCAGAATCAGCTTTATTGTTTACCACCGACCCACACGGAAAAGACCTGTATGTTTCTCTTGCAGGGCAACTGGGTAGATTATCTTTCTAGAAACTTGTGTTACTCCATTTCAGAACAAGGAAGCCCTAACCTCACACTCAGAGTCCAGTCCATCAGACACACCAGTGCAAGAAAAACAAAATATCCAGGCACGGAGCCTTCCCATGGCATACTTTGGTGTTTTTCCATCTCTGATTTCTACTTTGATGTAAGCCACGTGCCAGGCAAAGGGAGAGGTGGAAAGTGGAAACTGGGAACAAACCAATTAACCCCGCATGGAGGAAGTGACAGGTATACAGGGGGCAGGAAGGCCGGGGGTCTCATGTGAGCCGCCCAGGGCCAGGAGGTCAAATAGGAAGAAAAGGACGGCTCCATGCCCCCGTGACTGGTCTCCGGGGTTGGGCGGGTCGGGGGTAGGACTGGGGCCTTTGGAGCTGCGGTTTTCCATAGAACAGATTCCTCTGCTCCAAGCCAGACCCTGGATACAGCCGGGTCCTGCATCCGTCTCTGATGCAGAGCGCACGGGTCGTGACAGGGCCACGGGGACCACCTTCTGTGGTCTTTCCTGACTCCCACTAAGGCCTGGAGGGAGAGGCTGGCAGCGATCTGCCTCCTTCAGCTTCGCGGCAGCCTCCTATTTTGTGGACAAGGAGGCCCGAGGCAGGCAGAGGCCCCTGCCTTGCTGAGCGTCTACACCAGCCGAGGTCATGGGGCTGGAACTTGCGCACAGTGAGCCCAGATGCCCGGTTCTGTGTCTCCCGGTTAGGCCACCACTGCTCTGCTGCTGAGCCGCCGGTCCCACTGGGAGAAGCCAGGAGCTGCAGCACTGTCAGCGATAGGGGAGGCCCCGTCCTGCGTAGCGAGGCTCACCCTGTAGTGGGCTTGCCCGGCGAGGTCAGCAGACGCCCCCTGCACCGGGCCCAACCCAGGCCCAACCTCCTGAGCTGCTCGAGGCCAGGCTGGGCCGGGTTCACGTGGCCGAGGCTGTTTCCCTCCTGCCCTGAAGGGCCCCTGTGGTCTCCGAAGCAGGCCCAGCCCCTCTTCCTTCAGAAACATTTGCTGTTTCCACACACCAATGGGTTTTTTTCCACCGACACAAAGAAGAGCCGCACGGCTGCTGTCCTGGGCTGGAGTCGGGGCCACGCACACAGGACACTTTCTCAGCAGCCCTGCGCCCCGGGGCTGCATCCCAGACCAAGGAAGCTGAAGTCGGCGGGAAGCCTCCCCTTCAGCCCAGCTGGGGAGGCCGAGTCCTGCCTTTTCCGGAGGCTCCCGGGTCTCAGCTGTAGGAAGGCGGTGACTGGGGTCACCTTCTCCTAAGCCAGGGTCTCTCCCCCCACCCAGCATTACGGACACCAGCACCAGATTGTTCTCTGGGGAGGGACCATCCTGGGCTCTGCAGGGTGCTGAGCAGCACCCCTGGCCTCCACCTGCTCCATGCCAGGAGCACCCACAGATGTGTTGGCCACAAATGTCCCCAGACACAGCCCAGGGTCCCCTGGGGGACAGAATCACTCCATGTGAGATCCCTGACCTCTTAGTGACCTAGAGACATCCAGGGGGCTGCCTCCCCTCCCACCTCTACACACACACACACGCACGCACACACGCATGCATACTCACACACATGCACACACACAGACACACACACACATGCATACACGCACACTCACACGCACACATGCACGTGCACGCACGTGCACTGTACACACACGCACACACAGACACGCACGTGTACACAAAACACACACATGCACACACATTTGCATGCACACACGCACACACATCATACACACACAGACACGCACACACATGCACACACGCACGCTCTCACACGCACACACGCACGCTCACACGTGCACTGTACACACGCACAGACACACGCACACACACGCACACAGACACACGCACACACAGACACACGTGTACACACGACACACATGCACATACATTTGCATGCACACACAGACACGTGCACACACAGACATGCACATGCACACACATAGACACACAAGTGCACGCACACACACACATGCACAGACACACACGTTCACACACACATGCACGCAGGAGCAAGAGCCTCCACCCAGTCCGGCATCTAAAGCAAGGTCCTGGTAGTAAACATGCACCAACTCAAGAAACGAGGGGCTGCAGGAACTTTCCTCCCTCCTGCCCAAAGGCGCCTGCACTCACAGAAGCCTCCACCCAGCCAGGTCAGCCAATGGAGTTGCAGCACGGTTCCAGGACCGTGATAGAGAAAGACGGGAAATTAGACTTCTGACCCGTCACAAACTCTGAGTAAGTGCGACGTGCCCAGGCCAGCCCGGTGTGACCTCAACTCCTGATCCATAAAATCAGGACAGTGACCGAGGGTGCTGGGGCCACCTCACTGCAGCCCCGGGGCAGCCTCAGAACCCACAGGACTTTGACCCCGTCCCAGGCCATGGCCCTTGACCAGGGAACCACAGCTCCTCATTCTGATGGGTGACTCGGTGCATTTCCCTCTCAGGCTCACTTTTTTTTTCTTTGAGATGGAGTCTTGCTCTGTCACCCAGGCTGGAGTGCAGTAGAGCGATCTCAGCTCACTGCAACCTCTGCCTCCCGGGTACAAGCGATTCTCCTGCCTCAGCCTCCCAAGTAGTTGGGACTACAGGCAGGGGCCACCACGCCTGGGTAATTTTTTGTATTTTTAGTAGAGACGGGGTTTCACTGTGTTAGCCAGGATGGTCTCGATCTCCTGACCTCGTGATCCGCCCACCTTGACCTCGGAAAGAGCTGGGATTACAGGCGTGAGCCACCTGCACCCAGCCTTTCAGGCTTACTTTTAGGTGACTGGAAATATCACTTTTCATCAGCACACTGTATTATTTTCATTATCCTTGCCACTGATCTGATGGGCACCATGTCCTTTTTTTTTTTTGAGATAGGGTCTCTTACCCAGGCTGGAGTGCAATGGCATGATCACAGCTCACTGCAGCCTCAACCTCCTGGGCTCAAGTGATTCTCCCTCCTTAGCCTCCTGAGTAGCTGAGACTACAGGCACATGCCACCACACCCAGCTAATTTTTATTCTTGTAGAGACAGGGTTTTGCCATGTTGCCCAGGCCGGTCTCAAACTCCTGGGCTCAAGCCATCCTCCCACCTTGGCCTCCTAAAGTGCTGGGATGACAGGTATGTGCCACTGCACCTGGCCAGCAAAAAAGGTTTTAAAGGCAGATGATCAAACCGTGTATAGAACCTCAATTTTTAAAAATAAGAGTGTGTATGTAGATGTCTGGGGAAAGGATAAAGCACTGGGATTATGGATGCTTTTCCTCTCCTTATGTGATTCTCAGATTCTGTAAAATGAAGTTATGTAACTTTCTCTTCCTTCCTCTCTCTTTCTTTCTCTCTGTCTTTCTCTTTCCTTCTCTTTCTTTCTTTGTTTCTTTCTTTGTTTTTCTTTCTTTGTTTCTCTCTCTTTCTTTCTTCTTTCTCTCTCTTTCTCTCTTTCTTTCCTTTTTATTTTATTTTTTGAGACAGGTGTCATTTTGTCACCCAGGCTGGAGTGCGGTGGCGCGATCTCATTTCACTGCAACCTCTGCCTTCAGGGCTCAAGCAATTCTTCTGTCTCAGTCTCCCAAGTAGCTGGGATTACGGGCGGCCGACCACCACGCTTAGCTATTTTTGGTATTTTTAGTAGAGACGGGGTTTCACCCTGTTGGTCAGGCTAGTCTCAAACTCCTGACCTCAAGTGATCCCCCCACCTTGGCCTCCCAAAGTGCTGGGATTACAAGTGTGAGCCACCGCGCCCGGCCAGTAATATTCCTTTCATAGTCACAAAGAAGATACACACACACACACACACACACACACACACACACACAAGAGAGATATATACGCAGTTGATTTGATTCTCAGTATTTGTGGTAGTTCTGTTCTGTGAAGTCACCACAAAAACTGGGTTTGCGAATACGAATCATTGCTCCTAGAGAATATTTTTGCAGGGTTAGTTTCCTTTGAGTTTCAGAAAACTTTCCTTTGCTTTATCTGATCAATATCTGATCAATACATGACCTTGTTCTGTGTGTGCTTCTTTTTTTTTTTTTTTTTTTTTGGAGACAGGGTCTCACTCCGTTGCCCAGGCTGGAGTGCAATGGCGCAATCTCAGCTCGCTGCAGTGTCAGTCTCCTGGGCTCAAGTGATTCTCCTGCCTTGGCCTCCAGAGTAGCTGGGATTACAGGCACCTGCCACCATATCTGGCTATTTTTTTTTTTCCCCCAAGATGGAGTTTGACTCTTGTTGTCCAGTCTGGAGTACAATGGCAGATCTCGGCTCACTGCAACCTTCGTCTCCCGGGTTCAGGAGATTCTCCTGTCTCAGCCTCCCAAGTAGCTGGGATTACAGGCATGAGCCGTTGCGCCTGGCCTAATTTTTGTATTTATTTATTTATATGTTTTTTTGAGACCGAGCCTCAGTCTGTCATCCAGACTGGAGTGCAGTGACGAGATCTCAGCTCATGGCAACCTCTGCCTCCCGGGTTCAAGTGATTCTCCTGCCTCAGCCTCCCAAGTAGCTGGGATTACAGGCATGCGCCACCACGCCCAGCTAATTTTGTATTTTTAGTAGAGATGGGGCTTCTCCATGTTGGTCAGGCTGGTCTTGATCTCTTGACCTCAAGATCCACCCACCTCGGCCTCCCAAAGTGCTGGGATTATAGGCATGAGCCACCGCGCCTGGCTAATTTTTGTATTTTTTGTAGAGACGAGGTCTCGCTATGTGGCCCGTCCAGGCTGGTCTTGAACTTCTGGGCTCAAGGGATTCCCCCGCCTCAGCCTCCCAAAGCATTGGGATTCCAGGTGTGAGCCCCTACGCCCAGGCTGTGTATTTCCTTTCAAAGACGCCTTCTTTTTTTTTTTTTTTGAGATGGAGTCTCACTCTGTCGCCAGGCTGGAGTGCAGTGCAGTGGCATGATCTCAGCTCACTGCAACTTCCGCCTCCCGGGTTCAAGCTATTCTCCTACCTCAGCCTCCCGAGTAGCTGGGATTACAGGTATGCACCACCATGCCTGGCTAATTTTGTATTTTTAGTAGAGATGGGGTTTCACCATGTTGGCCAGGCTGGTCTCGAACTTCCGACCTCAGGTGATCTGCCCGCCTCGGCCTCCTAAAGTGCTGGGATGACAGGTGTGAGCCACCGCGCCCAGCTGATTTTTGTATTTTTAGTAGAGATGGGGGTTTCACCATGTTGGCCAGGCTCGTCTCAATCTCTTGATCTTGTGATCTGCCCGCCTCAGCCTCCCAAAGTGCTGGGATGACAGGCGTGAGCCACTGCGCCTGGCTGATTTTTGTATTTTTAGTAGAGACAGGGTTTCGCCATGTTGACCAGGCTGGTCTTGAACTCCCGACCTCAGATGATCCGCCTGCCTCAGCCTCCCGAAGTGCTGGGATGACAGGCGTGAGCCATGCGCCCGGCCCAAAGGCGCCTTCCTGAATGCCTGTCAATGACCCGAGTGTTGAACGGGGCAGCTGCTCTCTCACTCCTGCCCAAGCGAAGCTTCTCTCACCTACCGGTTCCTGCACGAGGCCCGGAGGGAGACGAGAAGGGGCCTCAGCACGATGCCTGGGACCACTGCAAACAGCAAAATCACCAAAAAAACCCCAGAAAAACGCAAACCCCAAGGCTCTCGCTTGACAGTAATGAGGACGCCGTTCACCTGGGAGGGGAAATGGGAGGGCGGAGCGTGGCCTCCGCTCAGGGAACGCACTCCCACAACAAATTTCTGTCTCTCTGCGCGTGTCCCAGGATGAGAGGGAAAAGTGCCCCAGGCATTGATTTGGGGTTCACAAATACACACCATCAAGCCGGTGAATTTGCAAATACGGACTCCATGAACGATGGTGGGGGTTGCAGTACAACCCCAGCCTGTCCCTTGTGCCCCCTCAGTGTGCTCAGGGCCTGGCCTGGCCGGGCACCCACCACGACGCCTGGCTGGTGGCAGGAAGGAGGGGACCGCCTTGGACCCCCACATCACCCCATCCCACAGGTGTGTCTCCCAACGGCCCCCAGGGTTGATTCTCAGGAGAGGAGGTCCGACCTGCCTTAGAGGGCCCAAGCAGGACCCCCGTAGCTCCACACCTTATTTCTGTGTCCCACCTAGCCCTTCCCTCGAGGCAGTGATTCTCACCTGGGAGTGGCCCTGCCCCCAGGGGACCCTGGGTGGTGGCTGGGGACATTGTGGTTGTTCTGACTTGGGGGTGCTCCTGGCATGGGGTGGACAGATGCTGTGTTGCCCAGGACGGCCCTACTCCAGAGAAGGATCCAGCCCTGATGTCCACAAGGCCCAGGGGAGACCCTGAATTCATTATTTGGGAAAAGGCTGGGCGCGGTGGCTCACACCTGTCATCCCAGTACTTTGGGAGGCCGAGGTAGGTGGATCACTTGATGTCAGGAGTTTGAGACCAGCCTGTCCAACATGAGGAGACTCCATCTCTACTAAAAATACAAAAATTAGCCAGGCGTGGTGGTGCACGCCTGTAATCCCAGGTACTCAGGAGACTGAGGCAGGAGAACTGCCTGAACCTGGGAGGTGGAGGTTGCAGTGAACAGAGATCGCACCACTGTACTCCAGCCTGGGAGACAGAGAGAGACCGTCTCAAAAAAAAAAAAAAATTTGGGAAAACAATTGAGTGCAATTTCTGTTCACAGTAGGCACCAGAATAAGCTCCCAATGGGGCAGACAGTGTAAACCAGGGGGACCCCAGCTCCTGGGATTCTCCTCCTCTCTCCCTCCCCACTCAGGGTGTGGATTTCTTTTTTTTTTTTTTTGAGACGGGGTCTCGCTCTGTCGCCCAGGCTGGAGTGCAGTGGCCGGATCTCAGCTCACTGCAAGTTCCGCCTCCTGGGTTCACGCCATTCTCCTGCCTCAGCCTCCCGAGTAGCTGGGACTGCAGGCGCCCGCCACTACGCCCGGCTAATTTTTTGTATTTTTAGTAGAGACGGGGTTTCACCGTGTTAGCCAGGATAGTCTTGATCTCCTGACCTCGTGATCCGCCCGCCTTGGCCTCCCAAAGTGCTGGGATTACAGGCGTGAGCCACCGCACCCGGCAGGGTGTGGATTTCATTGTGTGCAGCCTCCTGGGACCTCAGCAGGGCAGAGGATCATGGGACGCAGAGTCTCTTGGGGGTCTGTGGAATCCCATAACCCAGGGGGGCTCAACCAGGATGACTCTGCTCCCAGAGGACACTGGGCAATGTCTCGGGACATCTGTGGTTGTCACAACGGGGGGTGCTCCTGGCATGGAGTGGGTGGAGGCCAGGGACGCTGTCAGCACCCTGCAGTGCCCAGGTCGGTCCCACCCCAGGCCCCAATATCCACGGTGCCCTGGGGAGACCTCGGTTAGGTCCTGTCACAGTTGTGGTTCCATCAGCACCACTGCCCTTCTGTGCCCAGGAAGGGTCCTGCCCTCCTCCTGTCCCTTCCTCTCTGCACCCCAGCCTGGGTCCTTGACCTTCCCGGCTCTCAGCACTCTTGGACACACAGTCCCCACAAGAGCCTCTCTCAGGAGGATACAAATGACACTGGTTAGCCGGGCGCGGTGGCTCACGCCTGTAATCCCAGCACTTTGGGAGGCCGAGGCGGGTGGATCACCTGAGGTCAGGAGTTTAAGACCAGTCTGGCCAACATGGTGAAACCCCGTCTCTACTAAAAATATATATATAAAAAAAAAATTAGCCGGGCGTGGCGGCGGGCGCCTGTGATCCCAGCTACTTAGGAGACTGAGGCAGGAGAATCGCCTGAACCCGGGAGGCAGAGGTTGCAGTGAGCCGAGATTGCACCAATGTACTCCAGCCTGGGCGACAAGGGCAAAACTCTGTTTAAAAAAAAAAGAAACGATGCTGGCTTCTTTCTCTTCTTTGCACTCTGAAAAGCGCCTGACAGCAAAGTGCCCAGCACAGGCAGCTGCCCCGGGTCGACCCGAGAAACAGGAAACCCTGTTTCTGAGCTTCGACAGCTCTTCTGGGAGACCAGCGGGTAATCCCCTTCCTCCGACATTTCTCTGAGAAGTTTCTCTGCATTCTGCTTCTCAGAAAGAAACTGGGGTCGGGGGCAGGCATTCATGCCCTCCACCCACTCAGGGGTTTGCAGTAACACCCTTGGGATTTGCAGGTTCACACGGAGCCAGAGCCCTGAGTCACCGCAGCCCGGGAGCTGCCGGGGTCCCCACCTGCTCAGCCCCAGGAACACACATCTACAGCGGGTTCCTTTTACTTTTCTTTTTTTTTTTTTTTGAGACGGAGTCTGGCTCTGTCACCCAGGCTGGATTGCAGTGGCGCCATCTCGGCTCACTGCAACCTCTGCCTCCCGGGTTCAAGCGATTCTCCTGCCTCAGCCTCCCAAAGTGCTGGGATTACAGGCGTGAGCCACCTCACCCCGCCCCTTTTCCTTTTCTTTTAAATGACTAACACTCATGATTTCTGTTCAGCTGAAAGCTACACTCTTTCAATACCTACAACAGGGATTTTCCCCCTGGGCACTGTGGACAGTGGGGCCAGATCCTTCTCTGGGGTGGGGCCGTCCTGGGCACTGCAGGGTGCTGAGCAGCATCCCTGACCTCCGTGCACTCCATGCCAGGAGCAGATGCCCCCAGACATTACTGAGTGTACCCTGGTAGCGGAGGCAGAATCACTCCCAGGCTACGCTGGAATCTTAGGGGATTCCACAGACCCCCAAGAGACTCTGCGTCTCAGGATCCTCTGCCCTGCTGAGTTCCCAGGAGGCTGCACACATTGAAATCCACACCCTGAGTGGGGAGAGAGAGAGGAGGTGAGTCCCAGGAGCTGCGGTCCCTCTGGTTTTCACCATTGGCCCCATTGGGAGTTTATTCTGGTGTCCAGTGTGAGCAAGAGACAGATTCAATATTTTTCTTTCTTTCTTTCTTTTTTTTTTTTGAGACAGAGTCTCTGTCACCCAGGCTGGAGTGCAGTGGTGTGATCTCGGCTCACTGCAAGCTCCGCCTCCCGGGTTCACGCCATTCTCCTGCCTCAGCCTTCCGAGCAGCTGGGACTATAGGCGCCCGCTATCACGCCCGGCTGATTTTTTGTATTTTAGTAGAGACGGGGTTTCACCATGTTGGCCAGGATGGTCTCGATCTCCTGACTTCGTGATCTGCCCGCCTTGGCCTCCCAAAGTTCTGGGATTACAGGTGTGAGCCACCGCGCCCAGCCCAATATTTTTCAAATAATGAACACAGGTCTCTCCTGCTCTGTATTCTGGACATTGGGGCTGGATCGTTCTCTGGGGTGGGGCCGTCCTGGGCACTGCAGGGTGCTGAGCAGCGTCCCTGACCTCCACGCACTCCATGCCAGGAGCAGATGCCCCTAGACATTACCGAGTGTAACCTGGTGGTGGGGGCAGAATCACTCCCAGGCTACACTGGAATCTCAGGGGATTCCACAGACCCCCAAGAGACTCTGCTGAGTTCCCAGGAGGCTGCACACACTGAAATCCACACCCTGAGTGGGGAGAGAGAGGGGAGAATCCCAGGAGCTGGGGGTCCCCCTGGTTTACACCATTGGCCCCATCGGAGTTTATTTTCCAGTGTCCAGTGTGAGCAAGGGGCAGATTCAGTATTTTTCAAATAATGAACCCAGGACTCTCCCACTCTGTATTCTGGACATTGGGGCTGGATCGTTCTCGGGGCTGGGGCCGTCCTCGGCACTGTAGGGTGCTGAGCAGCGTCCCTGGCCTCCACCCACTCCATGTTGGGAGCACCCCGTAGTTGTGACTACCAGAAATGTCCCCACACTCTACTCAGGATCCCAAGAGAACCACTCCCAAGCATTACAGAGGTCACACTTTTTTGTTTTGTTTTGAGATAGGTTTCATTTCTGTCGCCCAGGCTGGAGTGCAGTGGCACGATCTTGGTTCACTGCAACCTCTGACTCCTGGGTTCAAGTGATTCTCCTGCCTCAGTCTCCCTATAGTAGCTGGAACTGCAGGTGTGCACCACCACGCCTGGCTAATTTTGGAATTTTTAGTAGAGATGGGCTTTCGCCATGTTGGTCAGGCTGGTCTTGAATTCCTGACCTCAAGTGATCTGTCCACCTCGGCTTCCCAAAGTGCTGGGATGACGGGCACGAGCCACCACGCCCAGCCCAGGTCACACTTTTGAACCCTTCAGTGGGCTCATTTTAAGTGAATTTTTAGCCTAAGTGTCAACTGTCTAGTTATTTAAACCTTCCCACCCAAGCCTCCTTGGTCCAGAGAGGACCTGAAGCTCATCCATAAACAACACAAGCAGCACTGCAAATCTGGGAATGGAGGAGACGGTGAAGGCGGTATTTGGGGGTTGGGTAGGGTGGGGGAAACAGCAAGGAAAAATCAAAGGATGGTTAGCCAAATGAGAATGGCGTTCGTGTGTGTAAGGGCGGGCCCCTGTTTAAGTGTAGGTAATTTTCAACTCAAGAAAAAGCATATGTATTGAATGCAGTGGGTTGAATAGTGTCCAGCAAAAGCTCACATCCTCCTGGAAGCTCAGCATGCAACCTTCTCAGAGATAGGGTCTCTGCAGATGGAAGATGATAGGGATCTTGGGATGAAATCATCATCCTGTTTGTACGGTGGGCCTTAAATCCAATGACTGGTGTCCTTTTAAGAAGGAGAGACACAGGCCGAGCTCGGTGGCTCACACCTGTAAACCCAGAATTCTGGGAGGCCAAGGCAGGAGGATCGCTTCAGGCCAGGAGTTCGAGACCAGCCTGGCCAACATGGTGAAACCCCATCTCTACCAAAAATACAAACGTTAGCCAGGTATGGTGGTGTGTGCCTGTAGTCCCAGCTACTTGGGAGGCTGAGGCATGAGAATTGCTTGAACCCAAGAGGTGGAGGCTGCAGTGAGCCAAGATGGTGCCACTGCACTCCAGCCTGGGTGGCAGAGCTCCACTCTGTCTCAAAACAAACAAACACCAAGAAGGAGAGATTTAGAGACACAGAGGAGAGGACATGGCTGTGTGGGGATGGAGGCAGAGACTGGAGTGACACGGCCACAAGCCAAAGAGCCCCCAGAAGCTGGGAGAAGCAGGAAGGACCCTGCCCCTGGAGTCTCTGGAGGGAGCCCAGCCCTGCAGACACCTTGATCTCAGACTTTTGGCCTCCAGAACTGGGAGAGGAGACTGTTATAAAATGTCTTTTATTTAAAGCCCTGCAATCTGTAGTAATTTGCATGGCACCCTAGGAAATAATACATTGGTCATTAAAAAAAAAAAAAAAAAAAGAATCAGGCCAGATGCAGTGGCTCATGCCTGCAATCCCAGCACTTTGGGAGGCTGAGGCAGGAGGACCACTCGAGACTAGGAGGTTGAGACCACCGTGGTCAACATAGTGAGACCCTTTCTCGAAATGGAACGAAATGAAATAAATACAATAAAATATCAGCGGAGCTTCTGTGTTTCCCTGTAGCCGTGACAACGGAAGACCCTGAGGTGGAGAGGATGACGCCTTCCTGTTGGAATCACGGGCTCAGACTACATGGGAAAAGCAGAAAACACACGTACAACCCTCACACAATGCGTGCGCCCTGCAGGCTCAAAAACCACAGCTGTGCCAGGCACAGTGGCTCACACCTGTCATCCCAGCATGTTGGGAGGCTGAGGCGGGTAGATCACGAGGTCAGGAGATCGAAACCAGCCTGGCCCACATGGTGAAACCCGGTCTCTACTAAAAAAACACAAAAAGCTGGACGTGGTGGCATACGCCTATAATCCCAGCTACTCGGGAGGCTGAGGCAGGAGAATCGCTTGAATCGGGAAGGCAGAGGTTGTAGTGAGCCGAGATCACACCACTGCACTCCAGCCTGGGTGACACAGTGAGACTCTGTCTAAAACAAAAAGTTAAATTAAAATAAAAAATAAAAATAAATAAATAAATGATAGTAGAAAACAACAACTTAAAAATTAAAAGATCAGGCTGGGAGCAGTGGCTCATGCCTGTCATCCCAGTGCTGTGGGAGGCTGAGGCGGGTGGATCACGAGGTCAGGAGCTCGAGACCAGCCTGGCCCACATGGTGAAACCCCGTCTCTACTAAAAAAAATACAAAAATTAGCTGGACGTGGTGGCACACGCCTGTAATTCCAGCTACTTGGGAGGGTGAGGCAAGAGAATCGCTTGAATCCGAGAGGCGGAGGTTGCAGTAAGCCAAGATCACGCCATTGTACCATAGCCTGGGCAATAGAGAGAGACTCCATCTCAGAAACAAAAACAAAAACAAAACAAAAACCAAAGCTGTTTGCATCGAAGGAAGGGTCGGTTGGTTCCTTCCCTCCAGGACTGAATCCATGAGAACTGCAGAAATTTAGGATTAGGAACCAGTTCGCCCAGGGTTCCTAAACCCTGCAATCACTGGGGCAGGCCCGTCCCACCTGGAATAACCTGATTAAGTGGTCTGGGGTGTGTTGGGCACAGGGCACTTAAGACTTCAGGTGACAGTTACCAGCAGCTCAGGGTGGAGCCTGTGTGAGGCCAGCCCTGGGTCCTACAGGAAGCGTAGGAGTCTAATGTCCTCAGTGCTTCTGTGGGGGATGGGCGGAATGATGTGTACAAACATTTTACACTATGGTAGAGGCCGGGCGTGGTGGCTCACGCCTGTAATCCCAGCACTCTGGGAGGCTGGGGCAGGTGGATCATCTGGGGTCAGGAGTTGGAGACCAGCCTGGCCAACATGGTGAAACCCTGTCTCTACTAAAAATATAAAAATTAGCTGGGCGTGGTAGCGGGCACCTGTAATCCCAGCTACTCGGGAGGGTGAGGCAGGAGAATTGCTTGAACTGGGGAGGCGGAGGTTGCAGTGAGCCAAGATTGCACCACTGCACTCCAGCCTAAGCAACAGAGTGAGACGCTGCAAAAAAAAAAAAAAAAAAAAAAAAATTAAAATTAAAAATAAATAGATAAATGATAGTAGAAAACAACAATTTAAAAATTAAGAGATCAAATTCCACCCTTACGGAGTTTTCTGTGCAGAGTGTGAGGGGAAAGGAAGCATTCTTTTTATTTTATTTATTTATTTTTATTTTACTTTTAAGGAGGGATTAAGACCCACAAACAGCCAATTACCTTGGATTTCACAGGTGGTAGATCATGAGCACACCTTTTCTGTAAACAATCAGAGAGTAGACACTTTGAATCTGGGGGCCAGAAGGTCTCTGTGGACACTGTTTATCTCTGCCCAAGTAGTGAGAAAGCAGTTGTGGATTATATGTAAATGAGTGGGTGGGGCCATGTGCCAATAAAACTTTATTTGTAAAAACAAGCAGAGGGCCAGATTTGACACATGCCCAGGCTGTGTCTGCAGAACCCTGAGCTGTGGAGATGAACAGCCTCTGAAGTTAAGGACTGGCAGTTCCTCAAAAGGTTAAACACAGTTTTCATGTGACCCAGCAATTCCAGGCCTAAGTACCTGTCCAAGAGAAATGAAAGTTAGGTTTACACAGAAACTTGTATAGGAAAGTTCACAGATGCATGAGTCATAACAGGCAAAACTGCAAACAGCCCAAATGCCCGTCAACGGATGAATGGATAAGCACAATGTGGTCCATTTGTTTAACGGAACAGTATTCAGCCATCAAAGGAAGGAGGCTCGGACACAGGCCACGGCATGGATGCACCTTGAGGACGTCACGCTCAGTGAGAGAAGCCAGACATAAAAGGCCATGCAGTGTGTGATCCCATTTCTTTTTTTTTGAGACGGAGTCTCACTCAATCACCCAGGCTGGAGTGCAGTGGCACAATTTCAGCTCACTGCAAGCTCCGCCTCCCGGGTTCAAGGGATCCTCCTGCCTCAGCCTCCCGAGTAGCTGGGACTACAGGCGTGCGCCACCATGCCCGGCTAATTTTTGTATTTTTAGTAGAGACAGGGTTTCACCATGTTGGCCAGGCTGGTCTCGAACTCCTGACCTCAGGTGATCTGCCTGCCTCGGCCTCCCAAAATGCGGGGATTACAGGCGTGAGCCACCGCGCCCAGCCGTGTGATTCCATTTCTATGAAATGTCCAGGACAGGCCCACCACAGAGGCTGGAAGTGGATGCGTGGGTGCCGGTAGCTGGGGGAGGGGATAGAAAGTGACCGCTAATGGGGTTGGGGTTTCCTTTGAGGGGAAGGAATGTCCTGGTCTGATAGTGGTAATGGTTGCCCAATCCTGCGAATATACTGAAAACATTAAATTGCATCACTTCAATGGACGAGTTCTATAGTATGTGAATTACATTTCAATTAAGGAGGAAAAAAGGAATAAAGAGAGATGTCATGGCAGAGACAAGGTCCTAGCCCAGAGGGGTGGTGCGGGTGCGGGTGCGGATGTGGAGTTGGAAAGGCTGTGGGGGCTGACTGTGTGCAGAGGCCTGGGCGGGGGCAGCACCCTGAGTTCAGAGCTGGGACGTGGGTGTGGAAGAGTGCAGGGGCAGGGGGCCCGGTGGCCGGAGCCAGGCCAGAGTCGAGTCAAAGATGGCCTTGAGGCCAGGCGCAGTAGCTTACACTTGTAATCCCAGCACTTTGGGAGGCCGAGGTGGGTGGGTCACCCGAGGTCAGGAGTTCGAGACCAGCCTGGCCAGCATGGTGAAACCCCCCACTCTACTAAAAACAAAAATTAGGCGGGCATGGTGGTGTGCACCTGTAATCCCAGCTGCTTAGGAGGCTGATGCAGGAGAATTGCTTGAACCTAGGATGTGGAAGTGGCATTGAGCCAAAATCGCACCACTGCCCTCCAGCCTGGGTGACAGAGCAAAAAAAAAAGAGGCCTTGGCTGCTTTGTGGAGAGTTTTAGCCCCTTACTGGGGCCGGAGGTAGTCTCAGCGGTAAGCGGGATCTGTTCAGGGTGGAGGGGACGCCTTCAGCGTCTCATTATGACATCTGCCATTCCCCATCCATAGAAAATACTACTTTATGACCATGTTGGCGGAAGAATAAATATGAGACAGGTGGATGGTACTCTTCTGACTTTAAAGGAAATTAAAGGCTGGGCGTGGTGGCTCACGCCTGTAATCCCAGCACTTCGGGAGACCAAGGCAGGTGGATCACCTGAGGTCAGGAATTCGAGACCAGCCTGGCCAGCGTGTCGAAACCCTGTTTCTACTAAAAAATACAAAAATTAGCCGGATGTGGTGGCGGGCACCTGTAATCCCAGCTACTTGGGAGGTTGGGGCAGGAGAATCATGTGAGCCTGGGAGGCGAAGGTTGCAGTGAACTGAGATCTCACCACTGCACTCCAGCCTGGGCGACAGAGAGAGACTCTGTCTCAAAAAAAAAATAAATAAATAAAATGAAATAAATAAGTAAAATAAATAAATTGAGGCTGGGTACGGTGGTTCACACCTGTAATCTCAGTGCTTTGGGAAGACCAAGGTGGGAGAATCCTTTGGGTCTAGGAGCACGAGACCAGCCTGGATAACATAGCAAGATCTTGTCTCTGCAAAAAAAATGTAAAAATTAGCTGAGTGTGGTGGCACGTGGCTGTGAACGAGCTACTTGGGAGGCTGAGTGGGAGGACAGCTTCAGCCCTAGGAGGTCCAGGCTGCAGTGAGCCATGACTGTGCCATGGCACTCCAGCCTGGGTGACATAGAGAGACTCTATCCCATCTCTACTAAAAAAACAAAAATTAGCCGGGCGTGGTGGCATGTACCTGTAGTCCCAGCTACTCAAGAGGCTGAGGCAGGAGAATCGCTTGAACCCGGGAGGCGGAGGTTGCAGTGAGCCGAGACCGCGCCACCGCACTCCAGCCTGGGTGACAGAGCGAGACTCTGTCTCAAAAATCAATCAACAAATCCATCCATCAATCAATCAAATAAATAAAGGAGATATTTGGACACAGATGCACACAGGAGAGAGAATGCTGCATAGATAAGAGATTGGGGAGACAAGGCAGAGATTGGGGGTGTCACTTCCACAAGCCAGGGAAGGCCAAGCATCTCCAGCCACCACCAGGAGCCAGGAGTGGCCCTGGAACAGATTCTCCCTCCTGGCTTCGGAAGAACCCAGCCCTGCCTACACCTTGGCCTTGGACTTCCGGCCTCCAGAACAGAGAGAGAATGCACCTGCGGTGTCTAAACGGCCGGGTCTGAGAACCTTGTAAGAGCAGCTCCACGAAACCCACACAAAGTCCTAAGAGGTGGCTCAGCCTGGCTCCGGGGGAAGGGTCTGAGACAGCAGACCAGAATTTGGGCCACGGCGATGGTCGGGGGACACCTCCTTCCCCTTCCACCCCCACCACTAAAGGACTGGATAGAGGTTGTGAGGCCGGGGTTGGCAACATTTTCCTATAAAAGGCCAGAGAGCAAACTTCTCTGCCTTTGTGGGTCAGATGGTCTCTGTTGCAACTGCTCAACTCAGCCGCAGAGGCAGGAGAGCCGTTGTGGACGATTTCTCAATGAGTGGGCATGGTGGGTGCCAATAAAACTTTATTTACAAAGAACACACTGTTGCTGGGCATGGTGGCTCCAGCCTGTAATCCCAGCACTTTGGGAGGCCGAGGCAGGCGGATCATTTGAGGTCAGGAGTTCAAGAACAGCTTGACCAACAATGGTGAAACCCCGTGTCTACTAAAATTACAAAACAGCCAGGTGTGGTGGCACACACCTGTAGTCTCAGCTACTCGAGAGGCTGAGGCAGGAGAATCGCTTGAATCCAGAAGGCGGAGATTCCAGCGAGCCGAGATTGCGCCACTGCACCCCAGCCTGGGCAACAGAGTAGGACTCGGTCTCAAAAATAAAAACAAAAACACAAAAACAATAACAAAAAACCCACACTGTCCATCATGGGCCCTTGCTGGCTGACCCCTGCTCTAGAAGCATCTTGAGTTTAAGTCACTGGTTTGACCGTGATCATTTCTGTAGTGATGCTTCTCCAAAACACACCTTCTCCATCTGCAGGTTTATTGCTTCTCAGTTGTCCTCGATTTTGTGTGTGTGTGTGCGAGAGAGGGTCTCACTCTGTCACCCAGGCTGGAGTGCCATGGTGCAATCATAGCTCACACAGCCTCCACCTCCCGGGCTCAAGCGACCCTCCTGCCTCAGCCTCCTGAGTAGCTGGGACTGCAGGTGCACACCATCACACAGGCTAATTTTTGCTTTTTTTTTTTTTTTTTTTTGCCATTTTGCCCAGGCTGGTCTTGAACTCCTGAGCTCAAGTGATCCTCCCACCTCGGCCTCCCAGAGTGCTGGGATTGCAGGCATGGGCCACTGTGCTGGGCCGTGTCCTCTGTCGTATCCTACTTAAGCACTGCCTTTGATGCGTCTATGCTACAGATGTGGATCTGAGTGGTGGAGCCAGAGACTGTCTGGTCCACGGGGCCGAAAACAGCAACTCTTTGGCCTTTTACAGGAAAAACTTGCTGTCTTGTGGTCTAGGATGAGGCCTAAAAGGTCACAAGTGTCCTCTTCAGAGCACTAGACTCCGTGGGGGCAGGGCAACGTCAGCTGGGCAATGGGGAAGTCACCCATCTGTTCCCGGGCAGGACGCACTCAGGCATGGAAGGGAGAGAAGGGCGTTTCCATTCGGCAGGAACTCAGGAAGTAGGGCGTTCACAAAGCCTTCCTGGAAAATGCACCTCACCAGGCACTCCAGCCACCCAAAAACAGTCACAAGCATGCGAGCACACATACACACACGTGCACACACACACATATAGAGACATACATATACACTCGCACACACACATATACACATACACACATATACATACACACACACGCACATATACACACATATACACATGCACACACATATATACACATACACACATATACATATACACATGCACACACATATATACACATACACACACACATACATATACACATGCACACACACATACATACACATACACACATACACATACATATACACATGCACACACACATATATACACATACACACACACACATACATATACACACACATATATACACATGCACATATACATATACATACACACATACACATGCTCATATACACACATGCACATATATACACACATACAATAATACACACATATACCCATGCACACTTACATACACACATATACACACACATGCACACATACACACATATATAGACATACACACATATACACATGCAAACACATATATACACATACACATATATACAGATATACATACATACACGTGCACATACACCCATTATAGACATACATACATATACACGTGCACATACACATATACATACATAGACATAAACACACATATATACACATATACCACATATACCACATACACACATGTGCACATATACACACACGTACAGATACACACATAAACATATACATACACAAATACACATGCACATACACATAGACATGCACACATACACATGCACACACATATGCACATACATATATACACACATACACACATACGTGCATATACACACATATACATACATATACAGACGTACATACACATGTACATATACACACGTACATACACATGTACATATACACACATATACACACGTGCACATACACACATACACGTGCACATATACACATATATAGGCATATACATACACATGCACACACATATACACATATACACACATACACATACATCATACATACACACATGCACATAGACACACATGCACACACATACACAGACACACATACACACACGTGCACATATACACATATACACATGCACACACATACACATGCACATATACACACATAGACACACACATATACACATACACACATGTACATACACACATATATACACATACACACATACACATATACCTATATATACACATATACACATACATATACACACAAATCATACACATACACATATACATACATGTATATACACATGCACATACACATATACACACAAATATATACACATACGCGAATACACACAAATATACACACAAGTGCACACACACACTCATGTGCACTAATATATGCACAATATACCCATATACATACATTTACAAATATACAAATACAAATATACACATATAGATATATGCACAAAAACATATACACATATACATATTTACACACATATACACACAAACTCACACACATACAGAAGCACACACATATACACAGAAGCACACACACATACAAGCAGGCACACACAAACACAAATGCACACATGCATATACACACAGGTGTGCACACACACACACACAACTCAGCGATGGGAGAGGCCCCAGCATGAGGCACCTGCTGGGGTCCAGTTCCACAAAGGATGCAGCATAACTCTGGGGCAGCAACCGCTACACAACAGAGGGCAATCATCCCCATTCTTAAACAAAAAGTGCAAGCAATGGTAATTTATTGCAAGCAATGATAATTTATTGCTATTATACTAAATAGGGTCTCTCCTCTTAGCACTGTGGACACTGTGGCCAGACTGTTCTCTGGGGTGGAGCCGTCCTGGGCACTGCAGGGTGCTGAGCAGCATCCCTGGCCTCCACCCACTCCATGCCAACAGCCACCATCAGGATAACCACAGATGTCCCCAGACATCATCCATCCCCCAGTCACGATAAACCACAAATGTCACCAGACATCTCCCAGTGTCCCCTGGGGAGCAGGATCAGCCCCAGCTGAGAACCACCACACTAGAACAATGGCAACAAAAATAACCACAAAATCCCAGAATCCGGCAGCACAGCACTGAGCAAGGTCAGTGACACGGGGCCGATGTTGGTGCCTCCGGATCTCACGTTGAAATGTGACCCCCAGTGTTGGAGATGAGGCTGGGTGGGCGGCATTTGGGTTGTGGGGGTGGATGCCTCATGAATAGCTTGGTGCTCTCCCCTCAGGAATGAGTGAGTTCCCACTCTGTTAGTTCACGGACAACCTGGTTGTTAAAAAGAGCCTGGTACCTCCTCCCTCCTTTCTGTGGCTCCCTCTCTGGCCATATGAGATGCCTGCTCCCCCATCACCTTCTGCTATGAGTGGAAGCTTCCTGAGGCCTCACCAGAAGCCCAGCAGATGCTGGCAGCATGCTTGTATGGTCTGCAGAACTGTGAACCAGATAAACTTCTTTGCTTGATAAATCCCTCAGCCTCCGCTCTATTCCTTTATAGCAACACGAAACGGACGATGACAGTCAGGCACGGGGAGACACGCAGAGCTTGACTGGGCCTCAGGTCAGGAAGGAAACTTCCCTTTCTAGTCATATGTGGATGGGGCCTATGTTCACTGGGGAAGTGGCACCTGCAAACCTCAGCTCTTCCATCTGTAAAATGGGCATCTCCACACCCACTTAGCTGAGATCATGGGAGCAAAGGAGAAGCTAAATCCCTAAGGACGCAGCCCCACAATGGGCCCCAGGAAGAGCTTCAGAGAGACAGCCCAGGAGCCAAGTCTCAGCCATAAGCAGAAAGTACTGGAAGGTTTTCCAGGAGCAGACAGCCCTCCTCGGACAGTGGAAAGATGGTAAAGGACGTGAACCCACAATTCACACAAGGAAACAAACCCCCAACCCTAAAAAGAGATGTTCACTTTGGCTTTTTAATTTTTGAGACAGGGTCTCGCTCTGTCACCCAGGCTGGAGTACAGTGGTATGATCACAGCTCACTGCAGCCTTGACCTCCTGAGCTCAACCGATCCTCCTGCCTCAACCTCCCCAGTAGCTGGGATTACAGGTGCATGGCACCATGCCTGGCTAATGTTTGTATTTTTTTTTAGAGATGGGGTCTCACTATGTTGTCCAGGCTGGTCTCAAACTCTTAGACTCAAGCAATCCACCCACCTTGGCCTCCAAAGTGCTGATATGATAGGTGTGAACCACCATGCCCGGCGGAGTTGTCCAGCTTTAACAAACAACAACAACAAATGCACCAATAACAAGATTCCACCCTGGCCCCTTGGACTGTCACGGATGGAAGCCTGATGACGCCCAGTGTCTTCTAGGATCTGCGGAATGGGGGCCTCTCCGGCACAGATAACAGAGGGTCCCTGGTCAACATTTTGGGAAGAAAAGGTGGTGGCATCGTCGGAACCGAGAATGTGTTACCTGCTGATGTGACGATTCTGTACCTAGGAATTTACTGTAAAGACCTTGTTGGACACATGGGCAAAGATGTCTACCTATATCCTTATCCTTGTTCTGATGGCAGAACTGTGAATGCCTCCACACTGGAACCATCTCAAATCTGCCTACAGAGGTGTGGTTAGGCCACGTTGCATTTCTAGGATGGGTGATGTGCAGTGGTGGCTCGGAGGGCACCCGCAGGCTATGTTAAGTGAAAGAGTTATCAGATGTGTGGTCTCTTTCCTCTCTCTTTCCTTCTTTCTTTCTTTCTCTCTCTTCCCTCCCTCCCCTCCCTCCCTCCCTCCCTCCCTCCTTCCTTCCTTCCTTCCGTCTTCCTGTCTTTCTGTCTCTCTCTCTCTCTTTCTTTCCTTCCTTCTGATGGAGTCCTGCTCTGTCACCCAGGCTAGAGTGCAGAGGTGCGATCTCGGCTCACTGCAACCTCTGCCTCCTGGGGTCAAGCAATCCTCCTGCCTCACCCTTCCAAGCAGCTGGGATTACAGCACCCACCACCACGCCTGGCTAATTTTTGTATTTTTAGTAGAGATGGGGTTTCACCATGTTGGCCAGGCTGGTCTTGAACTCCTGATCTCAGGTGATCTGCCCACCTCGGCCTCCCAAAGTGTTGGGATTACAGGCGTGAGCCACTACTCCCGGCTAGTGGACCATTTTATATGGGTCATATAAAATACGGACTACCTACCTATCCGTCCCATTGGCCTGTTTGTTCTTTTGGCAATGCCACCTTGTGCCTCTCTGGTTTTTGTTCATTTGTTTTTGTTTTGTTTTGTTTTTTGAGATGAGGTCTCACTCCATCCACCAGGCTGGAGTGCAGTGGTACCATCGCAGCTCACTGCAGCCTCCACCTCCTGAGCTCAAGCGATCCTCCCACCTCAGCCTCCCGAGTGGCTGGGACCACAGGTGCACACCAACACACCAGGCTAATTTTTTATTTTTTGTAGAGACAGGGTCTTGTTGTGTTGTCCAGGCTGTTCTTTAACTCCCGGACTCAAGCAATCCTCCTGCCTCAGCTTCCCACGTATCTGGGACTACAGGTGCATGCCACCATGCATGCTTAGTTATTTATTTTTTGTAGAGACGGGTTTCACTATGTTGCCTAGGCTGGTCGAGAAAGTTTTTAATTCCTTCACAGAGCTGTGTGACCATCACCACTATCTCATTCCAACACTTTTTCTTTTCTTTTTTTGAGATGGAGTCTCGCTCTGTCGCCAGACTGGAGTGCAGTGGCGCGATCTCGGCTCACTGCAACCTCCGCCTCCCGGGTTCAAGCGATTCTCCTGCCTCACCCTCCGGAGTAGCTGGGACTACAGGCATCAGTCACCACACCCGGACTCTTTTTTTTGTTTTTTGTTTTTAAGAGTTAACATTCTAGCTGGGCACGGTGGCTCAAGCCTGTAATCCCAGCACTTTGGGAGGCCGAGACGGGCGGATCACGAGGTCAGGAGATCGAGACCATCCTGGCTAACACGGTGAAACCCCATGTCTACTAAAAAATACAAAAAACTAGCCAGGCGAGGTGGTGGGTGTCTGTAGTCTCAGCTACTCGGGAGGCTGAGGCAGGAGAATGGCGTAAACCTGGGAGGCAGAGCTTGCAGTGAGCTGAGATCCGGCCACTGCACTCCCGCCTGGGCAACAGAGTGAGACTCCGTCTCAAAAAAAAAAAAAAAAAAAAAAAAAAGAGTTAACATTCTGTCACCCAGACCAGACTACAGTGGCACCTTCTTCTCTCACTGGAGCCTTGAACTTCTGGTCTCAAGCGATCCTCCCACCTCAGCCTCCCAAGTTGCTGAGATTACAGGCATGAGCCACTGTGCTGGATGAATTCCAGAACTGTTTCATCAACTTAAATGGAAACCTGTCGGCATTAGCAGTCACCCCGGCCCCTCCAACCACACATCCATGTTCTCTGTGGATCTGCCTGTTACGGACATTTCTGTTTGTTTCTGCTTTTTTTTTTTTTCTCTTTTTTTTTGAGACAGAGTCTTGCCCTGTGGCCCAGGCTGGAGTGCAGGGACATGATCTTGGCTCACTGCAACCTCTGCCTCCTAGGTTCAAGCAATTCTTCTGCCTCAGCCTCCTCAGTAGCTGGGACTACCGGCGCCACCACACCCGGCTAATTTTTTGTATTTTTAGTAGAGATGGGGTTTCACCATGTTGGCCAGGCTGGTCTCGAACTCCCAACCTCAGGTGATCCACCTGTCTTGGCCTCCCAAAGTGCTGGGATTACAGGCCTGAGCCCCCACGTCTGGCCTGGCTTCCTTCATGAAATAGGTGTTGAGGGGACCACAGCTCTGAGCCCACTCCCCTACCATGTTTCTGCACTGATGGAGGAGGCGGGACTAGTCTGAGGGAAGCAGCTAGAAGACTTAAGATGTTCTCTGTGCCCCATCCCCTCACAGCTGCATGGCCTCGGACAAGTTGCTTCTGTGCTGTCTGTGGAGAACTATCTAAAAGTGGGATTGGGGCTGGGGGTGGTGGCTCACACCTGTAATCCCAGCAGTTCAGGAGGCCGAGGTGGGCGGATCACCTGAGGTCAGGAGTTCGACACCAGCCTGGCCGACGTGGAGAAAGAGTTAGAGTCTTGTTCATGGCGAAACCCCGTCTCTACCAAAAATACAAAAATTAGCTGGGCATGGTGTCGGGCGCCTGTAGTCCCAGCTACTCAGAAGGCTGAGGCAGGAGAATCGCTTGAACCTGGGAGGCAGAGGTTGCAGTGAGCCGAGATCACACCACCGCACTCCAGCCTGGGTGACAGAGCAAGACTGCATCTTGAAACAAAAACAAACAAACAAACAAACAATAAAAGTAGGACTGGCATTTCCCTCTCATGGTCATATGCAAAGGGGCGAATTAAATTCTTTCTGGAAGAGGCCGGAAGGCACTGCATGAATGGGACATACCGCAGGCACCACGTATGCAAATGGGCGAATTAAATTCTTTCTGGAAGAGGCCGGAAAGGCACTGCATGAATGGGATATACCGCGGGCACCACGGACCAGCTGCTGCAAGCTACGGCCAGAGTTCTGCCACCTCGGGGAGGCCTGGGTATCTTGAGACGAGAGATGCTGCCTTCTCACCTCGTGTGCCTGGTCCGGCCCAGAGCCTGTCACACCTGGGCTGGTGCAGTCCAGGTGAAATCCGCCCTGCCAGCCACCCCCACCATCTCCCTGGGGGGCCCCTGCTGGGCCTGCATTCTGACATCATGCCTTCAAACTCAACGGTGAGGCTGCAGGAACACGCATCCCATGTGACGCTGAAGATGGGGCTTGGGGCTGACTTTGAACCCTTCCTCTCCCTCTCTCTTTTCTCACTACAATGCTGTGCCACCATCACCACCATCCTCTCCAGAACTTTCTCCTCTTCCCAAACTGAAACTCTGTCCCTGTGAAACACTCACTCCCTGTCCCCCTCCCCAGCCTCCCGGCATCCCCCATCCTACTTCCTGTCTCTGTGAATCTGACGACTCTAGGGACCTCCCAGAAGTGGGATCACACAGGACACGTCCTTTCGTGTCTGGCTCCTCTCACTGAGCGTGAGGTCCTCGAGGTTCATCACGCTGCAGCCTGTATCTGGATTCCCTTCCTTTTCATGGCTGAGTAATATTCCACTGTCTGGTTGGACCATGCTGTGTTTATCCACTGATGGACGCCTGGGGTGGCAGAATTCCACCCTGGAGTTGTTGGGAATCATGCCGCTGTGCACATGTGTGTGCAAACACCTCTTTGAGTCCCTGCTGTCGGTTCTGTGGGATCTATACCCAGGAGTAGGATTGCTGGGCCCTATGGTAACTCCATGTTTACCCATGTGAGAAGCCGCCAGGCTGGGCCTTGTTCCAGCCCCACCAGCCGCGCACGAGGGTCTGTTTCTCCACCTCCTCTCCTGCTCTTCTCCGAAACCGCACTTGTTATCTGAGCCTCAGTGTCCTATTAAATAGGCACAGGGTTCCTCCAAGGCTGCTGGCAGGCCCTGTGAAAGGCTGTCAGCTCCAGCTGCTGTTAGCCTTAGAGGCACAATGGTTATCTCTGAGCTGTCAGGGAACCAGGGAAGAAAGGCTGGTTGGAGTCTCTCTTTCTTTTTTCTTTTTCTTTCTCTCTTTTTAGACAGGGTCTTGCTCTGTTGCCCCGGCTGGAGTGCAATGGCACCATGATAGCTCACTGCAGCCTGGACCTCCTGGGCTCAAGCCGTCCTCCCACCTCAGCCTATGGAGTAGCTCTCTCTTTCTTTTTCTTTTCTTTTCTTTTTTTTTTTTTTTTTACAGAAACGTTGTGTTTAATGGTAAAGCTTAGCACACCCCAGCCCCAGGAATGGCGTGGAGCTGTAGCAGAAACAGGCAGGTGGCCCCCATGGAGCCTCACATGGCGAAGAGGATAAGGAAGGCGATCATCACATGGAAGAGCCCCATGACCTCAGACAGGGCAAAGTCCAGAATGGCACAGAAGAAGAGCCGCTGCTTGAGAGACAGGTTCCTGGCATAGCCAATGATCAAGTTGCCCAACACTGTTCCAATGCCAGCCCCTGAACCTGCCACACCAATTCTGGCTGCCCCAGCACCAATCAACTTGGCTGCTGTGTCAATGTCCCAGGAGACAACACTGGTCTGGAACTCCCGTCTGGCCACCTGGAGTGGGAAAGCTGCTGTAGGAAGGCTGTTTAGATGAATTCACCGGGCTGTTCAAGAAGGAGGCAGATGGGAGGCTGAGGCAGGAGAATGGCCTAAAACTCGGGAGGCAGAGCTTGCAGTGAGCTGAGATACGGCCACTGCACTCCAACCTGGGCGACAGAGTGAGACTCCGTCTCACAGAAAAAAAAAGAAGGAGGCAGACACAGGCCTGATTAGCCCCCTGGTACAACAGCGGATCGGAGCTGGAGAAATGAGCAATGCCCCGGTGGTCTGCATTTTTTCAGTCGTTGGTAACTAACATGAATTGATAACGCCATATCTAGATTGCCATCACCTCTCCCAGCACTGGGAGGAAATACCCCTCCACACTGCCCAGCCCACAACCCTGCCTATTGCTGGCTCCCGGCCCCAAGTCACCTGCACTCCCCCCTTTTTCTTTTTTTTTAGACAGGGTCTTGCTCTGTTGCCCAGGCTGGAGTACGGTGGCACCATGATAGCTCACTGCAGCCTGGACTTCCTGGGCTCAGGCCATCCTCCCACCTCAGCCTCCAGAGTAGCTGGGACCACAGGTTGGCAACACCCTATTCAGCTAATTAAAACTTTTTTTTTGTAGAGACGGGGCCTTGCTGTCGCCAGGAACTCCTGGGTTCAAGCAATCCTCCTGCCTCGGCCTCCCAAAGTGCTGGGATTATGGGTGTGAGCCACAGCGCCCGGCTCTAGTCTTTTTGGGTGTCCCTTGGGAGTGATCTGGAAAGCTTTGGGGAAGTGCACAGAGCAGAATGGGCGCCTCCTCAGGGCGTGTGGACACGCAGACACATGCAGACACACACAGGCACATGCCGGCACACACAGGCAGACACACACACACAGGTACACGCAGACACACGCAGGCGTACATAGGCAGACATACACAGACACACGCTCACACACGTACACGCAGACACATGCAGGCACATGCAGGCAGACACAGACACACGCTCACACAGGTACATGCAGACACATGCAGGCACACGCAGGCAGACACAGACATGCTCACACACAGGTACATGCAGACACACGCAGGCACACGCAGGCAGACACACACACGCTCACCCACAGGTACACACAGACACACGCAGGCACACGCAGACATGCCCACACATGGGTACACGCAGACACATGCAGAACCAGATTCACACACATGCTCACACACAGGTACACGCAGACACACGCAGGCACAGACACATGCTCACACACAGGTACACGCAGACACAGACATGCTCACACACAGGTACACGCAGACACACGCAGGCACACGCAGACACAGAGATGCTCACACACAGATACACACAGACACACAGGCACACGCAGGCAGACACAGACACGCTCACACACAGGTACACGGAGACACAGGCACACGCAGGCAGACGCACACACTCACACACAGGTACATGCAGACACACACAGGCACACACAGGCAGACATAGACACACGCTCACACACGGGTACACGCAGACACACGCAGAACCAGATACACACACGCTCACACACAGGTACATGCAGACACACGCAGAACCAGACACACAGACGCATGCACACAAACACAGACACATGCAGCACAGGCACGTGCTCCCAGAGCAGGAGTTGTCAGGCTGGTGGAATCCAAGACTGAGTTTCCCAACCCACCGCAGTGGGGCGGCCTCGGATGACGTGCAGGCACGCAGCCCGGATGGCCCCAGAGGACCGCAGCAAAAACAAACACGCCGGGTCGATTCCAGCAGAACCCTTCGACCCAGGCCTGCAACGCGGTGTGCTGGGAATCTGCCCTGGGTGGGGCTGTCCCACTCCCTCCCAGAGTTCGCTGTGGTCCCTGGATGCTTGCTGACCCCAGGGAGGACAGGGCGGGCCGCAGCGGTTGGGGGATGGGCACTGCAGCAGCTGCTGGCCGCCCTCACGCGTCTGGGAAACAGGAACCCTTGGGAACGAAACTTGGTCTTTTAAATGAATTAATTAATTTAAGAAACAGGGTCTTGCTTCGCTGCGCAGGCTGGAGTGCAGTGGTGCAATCACAGCTCACTGCAGCCTCTACTTCCTGGGCTCAAGCGATCCTCCCACCTCAGCCTCCTGAGTAGCTGGGACTACAGGTGCGCACCACCACACCCGGGTAATTTTTTTTTTTTTTTTTTTTTTGAGACAGAGTCTCGCTCTGTCGCCCAGGCTGGAGTGCAGTGGCCAGATCTCAGCTCACTGCAAGCTCCGCCTCCCAGGTTTATGCCGTTCTCCTGCCTCAGCCTCCCAAGTAGCTGGGACTACAGACGCCCACCACCTCGCCTGGCTAGTTTTTTGTATTTTTTAGTAGAGACGGGGTTTCACTGTGTTAGCCAGGATGGTCTCAATCTCCTGACCTCGTGATCTGCCCATCTCGGCCTCCCAAAGTGCTGGGATTACAGGCTTGAGCCACCGCGCCTGGCCTTATCTGTGTAATTTTTAAAACTTTTTTTACAGATGGGGTCTCCCTGGATTGCCCAGGCTGGTCTCAAACTCCCAAATGCAAACGATCCTCCTGCCTCGGCTTTCTGAGTAGTTAAGACTACAGGAGTGCGGCACCACCCTGGCTAATTTTTAAAATTTGTTCTAAAGACGGGGTCTCGCTATATTGCCCAGGCTTGTCTCAAACTCCTGGGCTCAAGTGATCCTCCCGCCTCAGCCTCCCAAAGTGCTGGGATTACAGGCGTGGGCCTCTGCACCCGGCCTGAATTTGTTCTTAACTCATTCACGCTACATGAGTCACCAGGGCTGTCCCGTGTTCAAAGTTCCAGTAAGTCTTTGTACTCCTGTTGGCAGGGTCAGGACAAGGTCCACCTCGCAGGCTGGGGCCGTGGGGGCAGTAAGTTCAGTCTCTGTGTTGCATAACCAATCACCACCCGTGTGGTGGCTTCCAACACCATCCACTTACTATATCACAGTTTTGGGGGATCAGGAGTCTGGGAACAGCCAAGCCAAGGCCTCTGCTCAGGGTCCCCCCAGGGCTGCAGTCTGGGTGTTGGACGGGGTTGTGTCTCATCTGAGGCTCGGCTGGGGAAGGCTCCTCATTCAGCATTCCCTCAAGCTGTTGGGACCATTTGCCTCCCTGTGGTTGTAGGACCAGGGTCCCTGTTTCCTTGCTGGCTGTTGCCTGGGGGACACTCCCAGCTCCTAGGGGCCACGCTTGGGTCCTAGCTATGAGGCCCTTCTTGGGCCTTCTCACAATGCACTGCTCACTTCTTCATACCAGGAACCAGCAGGGGCGTGTCTTCCCATGACTCTGCTAAGCTAGAGTCTTCTGGCTGGGTGTGGTGGCTCATGCCTGTAATCCTAGCACTTTGGGAGTCTGAGGCAGGAGAATTGCTTTAAGCCAGAGGCAGAGGTTGCAGTGAGCCGAGATCATACCACTGCACTCCAGCCTGGGCGACAGAGCGAGGGAATAAATCTAAAAAGAAAACATAGAACATCCCTATATAAAATGTTATGGCGTTATTTTCCCTTTTTTTTTTTTTTTTTTTTTTTTTTGATATGAAGTCTTGCTGTTACCCAGACTGGATTGCAATGGCATGATCACAGCTCATTGCAGCCTCGACCTCCCAGGCTCCAGATCCTCCCACCTCAGCCTGTCAAGTAGCTGGGGCCACAGGTACGCACCACCACGCCCGGCAAATTCTTTTAATTTTTTTGTAGAGACGGTGGTCTCATTGTTGCCCAGGCTGGTCTTGAACTCTTGGGCTCAAGCAATCCTCCCACCTCGGCCTCCCAAAGTGCTGAGATTACAGCCGTGAGCCACCATGCCCGGCCTCACGCTTGTCTTATTCAGCATTATGACATCATAGAGGGTGCTGATTCTTACAGGTTTTGAGGGTCTGAGGGTTTTGAGGCTCAGAGATTTGCTGAGACTCAGGTAGACGTAGGCAGAACTGGGACCAATTCCCCGTTAGAGCCGGGGACCCTCAGAGAACCCAATACGGGACCCAGGGGACCGAGGGCAGCCTGGTGCTGACTCCTTACTCACCCTGCTCACTACTCTATTTTAGGAAGCGATTTGCATTTTTCTATTTGATTGAATCTCTTCCTGAATGCTGGCTCCGATTCTTTGTGGAATGAGGCAGAATATAAATAAATCAACAGAAAACGGTGCTCCAGCCATGAGTGAGAGACTGCCCGTCCTGCAGGGCCGAAGGAATGCACGAGCAACGTCCGCTCAGGGTTAGGCTCAACGGCCGGTAGCCCCAGGTTTCATGGCTAACCAGGCCGGAGAAGCTGGGCAGAAAAGCACCTGTTTGCAGCTCCTGTTCAGTGGGGTTTCTCCCCCTCAGCCCTGTGGACATTGGGGCTGGATCCTTCTCTCTGGGGTGGGGCCGTCCTGGACACCGCAGGGTGCTGAGCAGCGTCTCTGGCCTCCACCCACTCCCTGCCAGGAACCCCTCAACACCCCGAGACCAAGAATCATCAGCTTCCAAACGTTAACATGCCCAAGTAGGGAAACCATGCTAAAGGAATTTAGCTAAGGTCACAGAGCTGGGAAGGGGTGGATCGGGGCCTCAAACCCCTGGCTCCTGGCCCCCTAGGGGCCGAGCTGTGGGGATTTGGATCCCAGACTGACCCCCGGCATGGAAAACCACCAGCGTGGAGCGGCGCCAGACCTGCTTGTCTGTCGCTTGTCTGCGAGAGGCCAGGAAATGGCTGGGAGAGGGAGAGACGGTTAAACGAAAAAACATCCCAAGAATGCACACTGCTCGTCTCCGGCCCTGGCAGCCCGCCCTGCCGGTGCCTGCAGCAGAGGGTCCCATGATTTTGGGCTCCGCCTCAGCATCTGTGGGATGGGTGCCACTGGGCGGGCAGGTCCAGACCTCGCCAAGGTCTGCACAGGGGTCACCCAGACACACCTGACTCAGACCATGTGGCTCAGTTTGTTTTGAAATTTCACTGCCCAGCGTAACAGGGCCGAGGCCACTCCCAGGGCGCCTGGCTCTGGTCCGGGTCTCTGTGTCCTGCAGCTCAGGGTGGCCGGGGCGGGCGGGAGGACAGGCACCTGGCACCCACCCAGACCTGCACCCTGGCCATCAGGCTGCCCCGGGAAGCCAGGCGGCCGGGAAGATAAATGGCAGAGTCAACAGGGCGGGTGCAGGAAAGGACGCTCCCTATGTGCTTCTGAAGCCCTGAGCACACAGCCCTGTCGGTTGGGAATCTGGAGTGTTTTCCTCTGAGGTCTGCAAGTGTTTATGGTAACAAGAGGAGGGAGGAGGGCACAGGGACGGCCGCTGCTGGGCAGCAGCTCCACCTGCTGGTCACCTTCCTCGGTGACACACAAGGACAAGCTGCCGATCGAAGGGGCTTTGGCAGAAATACGGGGAGCAGGGGACGCACCCCCATGGACAGGGGCTTTTCTGGTTGCCAGACGTGCAGATGACGGGTCTGACATCCCCATTTCCCAGGAACTCTGTGGATGGGTGTCCTGGGGCTGCCGTAAGAAAGTGCCACAAATGGGGGGTTGGAAGGGGAGAACTTAAAACCACAGATACAGATCCTCTCCCAGTTCTGGAGGCCAGAAGTCCCAAATCACGGGGTCTGCAAGCCTGTGCTCCCTCCAGAGGCTCCAGGGGAGGACACTTCCTGCCTCCTCCAGCTCTGGGCGTGCAGGTGTCTCTCGGCTTGCGTCCTCCTCCCTGGACACCCAGCCATACTCCACTGGCAATTTAAAAAAAAACCGTTGCACCCCCCAGTGCCCATCCCAGAACACCCACTCAATAAACGCTGGAGGAACTCCCGGGGCAGGGGAATGCAGGTGTGTCCAGGGGTCAGGGCCTAAACACACAGCTAAGTGAGTCCTGCCGACCCCACCAGCCCCAGTCCTGGCCCCTGATATTGGTCCCGGCCTGGCCTGCTCACCCCTTCATACCTTTCTGTCTAAGAGGCAGGGATAGGACGCGGCCCTGCTGCTCTCTGCCTGGTTTTTTTTTTTTTTTTTTTGAGACTGAGTCTCACTCTGTCGCCCAGGCTGGAGTGCAGTGGTGCCATCTCCACTCACTGCAACCTCCACCTCTTGAGTTCAAGAGAGTCTCCTGCCTCAGCCTCCCAAGTAGCTGGGACTACAGGCGCACTCCACCATGCCCGGCTAATTTTTGTATTTTTAGTAGAGACAAGGTTTTGCCATGTTAGCCAGGCTTGTCTCGAACTCCTAACCTCAGGGGACCTGCCCACCTCAACCTCCCAAAGTGCTGGGATTGCAGGCGTGAACCACAATGCCCGGCTCTCTGCCTGGTTCTGTTTTATTTTATTTTAGAGACAAGGTCTTGCTGTTACCCAGGCTGGACTGCAGTGGTGCAATCACAGCTCACTGCAGCCTTGAACTCTTGGCCTCAAGGGATCCTCCCCTCTCAGCCTCCCAAGTAGCTGGGACTATAGGTGCCACCAAGCCCAGTTAATTTTTACTTTTTTTTTTTTTTGAAACAGAGTCTCAGTCTGTCTCCCAGGCTGGAGTGCAGTGGCGCAATCTTGGCTCACTGCAACCTCTGCCTCCTGGGTTCAAGCGATTCTCCTGCCTCAGCCTCCCGAGTAGCTAGGATTACAGGTGCGTGCCACCATGCCTGGCTAATTTTTGTATTTTTAGTAGAGATGGGGTTTCACCATGTTGGCCAGGATGGTCTTGAACTCCTGATCCCAGACAACCCACCCTCTTCGGCCTCCCAGAGTGCTGGGATTACAGGCGTGAGCCACTGCGCCCGGCAATTTTTACATTTTTTAAGAGACAGAGTCTCACTATGTTGCCCAGGCTGGTCTTGAATTCCTGGGCTCAAGTGATCTTCCACCTCAGCCTCCCAAAGTGCTGGGATTACAAGCGTGGGTCACCGTGCCTGGCCTCTGCCTGGTTGTTGAGGCAGAGACTGGTGTCTTCTTCCCTCGTCTTCCCCCCGTATCAGGCCTCAAGAAAGACTTACATGAACCCTGTGGGAACATGCACTAGGACGTCCCTCACCAGAAGTGCCTTCACTGCAGGCCCAGCCTGAAAGTGATTAATCTCTGCCTCCACCTCTCCCTTCCCCCCACAGTTTGTCTAAAAGTGCCTAGTGGCCTGGGTGACAGACTGACGAGGTGTCTCTCGGGTGGCCTGGAGCACCGGCTGTCAATTCCTTCACTTGCAAATTACCCAGGAGGGGTTAGCAGAGATACTGAGTTCCCAAACCACAGGGGGGTGAGAACAGGTCTGAGGCTGTGGGGTGGGACATGGGGGCCCCCTCCCTGGTCCCTGGTGTTGTTCACCAAACACAGCAGCAAAGCTGTGTCTGCAGCCAGGACACCTGCAGTCAAGCTCCTGGCTGCACTCCCAATGCCCACTTCTGCAGGGGTTTGCCCCCCACCCTGCAGGGATGGGACACCTCCCCTTCTCCTCGAGGGTGGGGACACTGTGACATGATCCTCAACAAGATGCCTGACCAGGCCCCATTCACTGTGCATCACCCAACAGGTGTCAGAACAATGCATGAACCATGATATGGTCTAAGATGTAGGCTCTGCTCAAGGTAGGCACAACTGTGTGGAATAAAATATCAAGGTTTCACAAGGTGACAAGTGGCCAGTTGCTCGAGTTGTGTTAGAGAAACAGAGAATGTCTGGGACGGGACGGGGAGGTGAGAACAGTTTGTGGAGGGTATGGCATGCAGCCTGTGCCCTATAACCCTTGCTTTAAGCCAGGATGCCAGCATCATCCTATGTCACCTACCACCCATCTCTTGAAGTCATTGCCAAAGTGAAAAAGCAAAATGGAAATACTTTGCCAAAGGGACGAGAGACAAAAAGTTGAGGTCCTTAATATATAAAGATCTCCAACAAATCAATAAAGGTGAACAAACCAGCTTAATAAATGTGGGATCCTGGATCAGATCATGGAACACAAAAGCACAGGGAAATGGAAAAAAGGATGAAATTTGAATCAGCCCTGTACTTAATATTGTAGCAAGGTTGATTTTTTTAGTGGTGATAAATGTTCTGTAGTTATGGAAGATGTCAGCCAATGGGAAGCCAATGGTGTAAGGGAACACTCTGTACTATTTTTGCACCTCTACTGTAATTCACAAATTATCTCAAAATTTAACAAATAAATTGTTAAAAGTGAACATAATCCACAAAAAGCATTATAAATGTTCATTATGAAAAATGTCAAGCTCTCCAGTAATAAAAAAGATTATAGATCATACAATCAGATGTTACTTTTAGCCTTTAAATGACAATTTTTTTTTTTTTTGAGACAGGGTCTAGCTCTGTTGCCCAGGCTGAAGTGCAGTGGCGCAATCACGCCTTACTGTAGCCTTGACTTCCTGGGGTCAAGGGATCCCCCTACCTCCACCTTCCAAGTAGCTGGGACTACAGGTGCATGCCACCATGGCTGGCTAATTGTTAATTTATTTTATTTTATTTTATTTATTATATATATTTTTTGAGATGGAGTCTCGCTCTGCCGCCCAGGCTGGAGTGCAGTGGCGCAATCTCGGCTCACTGCAAGCTCCGCCTCCTGGGTTCACGCCATTCTCCTGCCTCAGCCTCCTGTGTAGCTGGGACTACAGGCGCCCGCCACCGCACCTGGCTAATTTTTTGTATTTTTAGTAGAGATGGGGTTTCACGGTATTAGCCAGGATGGTCTCGATCTCCTGACCTCGTTAGCTGCCTGTCTTGGCCTCCCAAAGTGCTGGGATTACAGGTGTGAGGCACCGCGCCCGGCCATTTTTTTTTTTGAGACAGAGTCTTGCTCTGTCACCCAGGCTGGGGTGCAGTGACGTAATCTTGGCTCACTGCAACCCCCATCTGCCAGGTTCAAGTGATTATCCTGCCTCAGCTTCCCGAGTAGCTAGGACTGCAGGTGCGAGCCACCATGCCCAGCTATTTTTTGTAGTTTTAGTAGAGATGGGGTTTCACCATGTTGGCCAGGATGGTCTCGATCTTTTGACCTCAGGTGATCTGCCCACCTTGGTCTCCCAAAGTGCTGGAATTATAGGCATAAGCCACCGTGCCCAGCCAAATTGTTAAATGTTTTTGTAGAGATGGGGTCTTGCTATGTCGCCCAGTTTGGTCTCAAACTCCTGGGCTCAAGCAATCCTCCTGCCTCAGCCTCCCAAAGTGCTGAGAATATAGGCATGAACCACTACACCTGGTCCAGCTGGCAAGTATTTTTTTAAAATAGATAATATCCAGGGATGGTCAAGGTGTGATAAATCATGGACTAGCACACAGTGGGTGGAGGACACTGGAATAACTGTTCTTGTAAGCAAGCCTTCCTCTGGAAAACTGTCCTAAGGATATGCTCATAGGATTGTGCAGAGGTGCACATACAAGCACTTTCCTGAAGCATTATTATGGATAAAGGTAAACAAATAATTAACAACTTAGATGCCTTGCTTGAGCCCAGGAGTTCCAGGCTGCAGTGAGCCCTGATGGCGGTACTGTACTCCTATTTAATTTAGGAGATTAGTTCAGTAATCTATGGTACAACCATAAGATAAAACACTTAACATTCACTAAAAAGGATGTTGCAAATCTGTATTTGAAAATGTGGAAAGATTCCCATAATATATTGCTAAATTAAAAAAACCCCAACAAATTAAAGAAGAGTATCAATAGTATGAGTCTATTATTATTCGGAAAAGTCCATACATGTGTGGGTGTAGTGCATATTTTTTAACATTACATGTTTGGAAGAACTAAAAGTCATCAGGACAGGCTGGAGAAGAAGTTGGCTCCAGGATTGGGATAGAAAAAATATTATATCTCTGGAGCATATTTTTTTGTGCCAGAAAGTAAGGAAACTCAAAGAATTATGGCAATGTATCAGAAGGACACAGAGCCAGCGTGGCTGGGTGCCAGTGGTTCATGCTTATAATCCTACCACTTTGGGAGGCTGAAGTGGGAGGATGGTTTAAGGTCAGGAGCTCAAGACCAGCCTGGGCAACATAGGGAGACCCCCATCTCTGAAAAGAATTAAAAAAAAAAAAAAATAGCGGTGGCACGTGACTGTAGTTCCAGCTACTTGGGAGGCTGAGGTGAGAGGATTGCTAGAGACCAGAAGTTTGAGGCTGCAGTAAGCTGTGATTGCATCACTGTACTCCAGCCTAGGTGACAAGCAAGAGACTTTGTCTCCAAAAAAAAAAAAAAAAAATTAGCCAGGCATGGTGGTGTGTCCCAGCTACTTGGGAGGCGGAGGAGGGAGGATCACTTGAGCCCAGGAGGTTGAGGCTGCAGTGAGGCATGATTGCACCACTGCACTCCAGCCTGGGTGATAGGGCAGACCCTGCCTCAAATAAAGAATAAGAGAGAGGGATGGAAGGAAAGGGGAAAGAAGGAAGGAAGGGAGGGAAGGGCGGGCCTTGTTCTTAGAAAAAGTCCACCAAGATCTTTAGGGTTAACGGGGCATGATGTCTCCAGCTTGATTTCAAATGACTGGAAATAAATTAATATGCATACATGTGTAAGTACATGCATATAATTCTGTGTATATATAACTGCATAATGATATATCTAGTATATATGCCATATAAGTAACTATCTTTCTGTGTATATATAGATATATACACACATGTCCACCTGCAATTTATACATAAATACAGAGACACACATAAATGTGTATACACACACACGGTGAACGATGGAATGAGTGAGAGAACAATAAAATAAAAAATAGGGCAAGTGTAAACAGTTGGCATATTTGAGTAGAAAGAGTATATGAAGTGACTGCATCTATTCTTGCAACTTCTCAGTAAGTTCGAAACGATATTGAAAACAGCCAGTTAGAAATAGGCAGCCTGGAAAAGATTTTAATAGTCTTCATCCCCAGACTGGGATTACCAGGGGAACTTATCCTTTTAAAAATAAAATGGAGACATCATTCATATACCATAAAATTCACCCTCATAAAGTGTAAAATTCAGTTTTTAAAAAATTTTATTATTATTTTTTGAGACAGAGTCTTGCCCTGTCGCCCAGACTGGAGCGTAATGGCGTGATCTCGGCTCACTGCAACCTCTGCCTCCCGGGTTCAAGCGATTCTCCTGCCTCAGCCTCCTGAGTAGCTGGGATTACAGGTACCCGCCACCACGCCCGGCTATTTTTTGTATTTTTAGTAGAGACAGGGTTTCACCATGTTGGCCAGGCTGGTCTCGAACTCCTGACCTCGTGATCCACCCACTTTGGCCTCCCAAAGTGCTGGGACTACAGGCGTGAACCACTGCACCCAGCCAAAATTCATTGATTTTTCAGTATCCCTTTTTCTTTAAACCTTTGTGTGTTTTCTGAAAAAATTTTTTAGCAACGAGCCAGTGTTACTTTTGTAAATGTAAAGTTGTACTGTTTAGATGATGAAAAACGGACCTCTCACCCCCTTTGTAGACTGTGGAACCTGGGCTAGCTCAGCACAGCCTTGCAGCCATCATGATGGGGTGAGATCGGGGAGGACTAAGAGCTCCCACCTTCCACTGTCCCACCCTCCAGCTTTGCCCACTCCAGCCCAAGCTGTGTGGCAAGACCCCTTGTTGGTGCAGGTGCTGGGGGCTGGCGGCAGCTGGCATTCCCACCTTCTAGAGTGACTTTCACACTCCCTGATGAGTTTCCCATTCTGCTCAGCAGGCCCATAAATTCAAAGCAAGGGCCGCAAATGGGGAACCTGGGATGGCACGTCTGGCTCGGGGAGCTGGGAGCCAGTGGGGCCAGACAAGCTGCTGGTGACCTCGGTGTCCCAAGAGCTCAGCTGAGGCTGAAAAGGAAGGATAGGGAGGAAAGGACACTCACAGACTCTGGAAATGAGTGCAAATCCCAGCCCTGACATTTGACAGCCAAGGGCTCAAGTGAAAAAGGAGGTAGAATGTACACATACACGCACGCAGGCATCCCTCAATGGGAACTCAGAGTGAATATCATGTGTAGATCCAGTAGAATGTCACCTTGGGCCAGGCACGGTGGCTCACACCTGTAATCCCAGCACTTTGGGAGGCCGAGGCAGACAGATCACTTGAGGTCAGGAGTTCGAGACCAACCTGGCCAATATGGCAAAACCCCGACTCTACTAAAAATACAAAAAATTAGCCAGGCATGGTGGCAGGTGCCTGTAGTCCCAGCTACTCAGGAGGCTGAGGCAGGAGAATCGCTTGAGCCTAGGAGGCGGAGGTTGCAGTGAGCAGAGATCGTGCCATTGTACTCCAGCCTCCAGCCTGGGTGACAGAGCGAGACTCCATCTCAAAAAAAAAAAAAAAGTCACCTTGAAATCATAATGAAAGTGGAGAATCCTGGCATCCACTACCACGCCAGGTGATCAAACTCATCAGCAGTAAGTCATGCGGCTACCGTGTGCCCTTGATAGGATGTGATGAGAAGGCCCTCGCATCTGAGGTTTTTCTCCCCAAAACTCAACACTCCAGTCTGACCATGAGAAAAACACTGGATGAATCCAATAGAGGGACAACCTACAAAACACCTGACCAGACCTCCTCAAGACTGTTCTGGGCATCAGAAACAAGAACGCCGGAGAAACTGCCTCAGCCCTGAGGAGCCAGAGAAACAGAATGACTTCTTAGGATGGCTGGACAGGTGGATGGATGGGTGGACAGATGGATGGGTGGGTGGACAGATGAATGGGTGGGCAGGTGGACAGACGGATGGGTGGGTGGGTGTGTGACTGGGTAGATGGGAGGGTATGTGGATGGATGGGTAGATGAGCCTATGGGTGGATGGGTGAATGGGTGGATGGATAGGTGGATGGGTAGGTGGAAGGATGGATGAGTGGATGTATGGCTGGCTGACTGGCTGGCTGGATGGATGGATAGATGGATGGATGGGTAGGTGGGTGGATGGATGGATAGATGGATGGATGACTAGGTGGGTTGGTGGTTCGGTGGATGGATGGATGGATGGATGGATGGATGGATGGATGGATGGATGGATAGGTGGATGGATGGATAGATGGATAGGTGGATGGATAGATGGATGGATGGATGGATGGATGGATGGATGGATGGATGGATGGATGGATAGGTAGATGGATGGATGGATAGATAGGTGGGTGGATGGATGGATAAATGAATGTCTGGGTAGATGGTTGGGTGAATGGACAAATAGACGATGGATGGATAGA
The DNA here is from genome assembly GCF_007565055.1 of Rhinopithecus roxellana. Taxonomy (NCBI): domain Eukaryota; kingdom Metazoa; phylum Chordata; class Mammalia; order Primates; family Cercopithecidae; genus Rhinopithecus; species Rhinopithecus roxellana. The sequence goes on from NC_044556.1 coordinate 7,857,735, forward strand.
TGGATGGGTGATTGATGGGTGAGTGAATGTATGGATGGTGGATGGCTGGGTGGTTGGATGATTGCATGGAAGGCTGGATGAATGGTGGATGCATAGATGCATGGATGGATGGTGAATGGATGGATGGATGGATGGATAAGTGGATGGATGCCTGGGTGGATGGCTGAATGAATGGATGGATGGATGGATGGTGGGTGGGTGGTTAGGTGGATAGATGGATGGATGGGTGGATAAGAGGATGGATGCCTGGGTGAATGGCTGGATGAATGCTGGATAGATGGATGGATGGAGGATGGGTGGCTACAGACAGACAAGTTAGAAAGGTAGATGTCAGATGAAATAGTTACAGATGCACACACTCACCTTTATGCATACATGCATGCACACACATATATTCCCACACATATCTTCCATACAAATGCAGATATTTTCACACATGTATTTCCTAGGACTTTCCTGAATTTAAGTTTTCTGAGACATCCCAATCTGAGCTTCCTCCTGCTTCCTCCCTCGCCCCTTCCTCTCTGTCCACAGACATCCAGTCACAAAATTCTGCCAATCTGGCTTCCACAAGGGCAGCCGGTTATTGACTTCTCTTTACCACCCTCACCTCCGACAGGCATTGTCTTGCCGGCATCCTTAGGTGTCAGGAGGGGCTCTCCTGCTTTGGATCTGGCCCTTCCATGTCCTCACCACATGGCTGCCATCTTTCTGATGCATAAGCCTAACCCCCTAAGTCCATGACATAATCCTGGCTTTCCCCGCTGGGCTGTGTGGACCCAGGGGCTGATGGTTCTCTGGGGTGGGGCTGTCCTGGGCACTGCAGGGTGCTAAGCAGCGTCCCTGGCCTCCCCTGACTTCATAACAGGAGTACCCCCCTCCAAGTTGTGACAACCACAGATGTCCCCAGACATCACCCAGTGTCCCCCAGGGGCCAGGGTCAGCCCCAGGTGAGGACCCCCGGGTTGGAGGTTTCCCCACGGAGAGTTGCGACGGCAAGAAGACACCAGGAGGATGTGACCTGCACGGAATCACCAGATCCTCCCTGAACATTTGGCTCCAGGGTCTCTGCCTGGACAGAACCATTCCCAGATGCAGACCCAGGGGCCTCTCCTGCCCCTCCGACCTCACCTGCGTGCCCTGTGTTGCTTCCTGTGCCGGGGAAGCTCACCCACGCTCTCAGGTCCTGGCCGGAAGGACAGAGGGCTCCCTGGGCACAACGTCTTCTGATGAGAATCACAGCTGCTGAGAGGCAGCTGCAGGGGGCTGGGAAAGTTCCGGGGACCCAAGGGAGCTGTGAGATCTAGCACCTGGGATGGCAGAGGCTCCGGCCAGTGAGGACAACAGTGTGGGGGTCGGTACGCAGGCAGTCACCTTGTAACGGCCACAAACGGGCTGCAAATGGGAGGCAGGCCTGGGCTGCTGAGTCACCCGGGCCTCATGCAGTTCGCAAAAAGCTGTAACTCGAGGCAACATCACACCGACCGTGGAAGTGTGGAAGGGAGGCGGACGCTGTCTCAGCCTCCAGGAGCTCTGGGTGGGTATCTGATTAACGTTCATGACCCCGGGATGCCAAACACATGGAGTAGCCTCTGTGACTGCCACGCAACCCACGGACGCTTTCTCAGTAGAGGCTTCTCCCAGGCCCTGTGGACGCCGGGGCCAACCTTTCTCCCAGGTGGGGCCGTCCTGGGCACTGCTGGGCGCTGAACAGCAATCCTGGTCTCCACCCTCTCCATGCCAGGGGCACCCCCAGTCATGACAACCACAGATGTCCCAGACGTCGCCCAGCGTACCCTGAGGACAGAATCTATCCCCCGGTGAGACCCCCTGGGTTGGGGGTTCCTGGGACCCCCGAGAGACTGCGTCCCATGATCCTCTGCTCCACTGAGGTCCCAGGAGGCTGCACACATTGAAATCCACACCCTGAGTGGGGAGGGAGAGAGGAGGAGAGTCCCAGGAGCTGGGGGTCCCCCTGGTTTACACGTTCTGCCCCATCGGGAACTTATTCTGTTGTCGAGTGTGAGCAGGGAGCAGATTCAATATTTTTCCCATAATAAACACAGGTCTCTCCCTCTCTGCACTCTGGACACTGAGGCTGGATGGTCCTCTGGGGTGGGGCTGCTGTGGGCACTGCAGGGTGCTGAGCAGTGTCCCTGGCCTCCGCTCACTCCACGCCAGGGGCACCACCCAGTCATGACAACTACAAATGTCCCCAGACATCGCCCAGCGTCCCCTGGGGCAGGATCACCTGGCTGAGAACCACTGGTAGGTGACCGTTACCCTCACCATGTTCCGTGAAAAGGGTCCCTGCCAGGGTTAGACACAGCAGGAGCTGAGGCTGCGGGAGGCTGGTGACCCCTGGGCAGAGGGAGGGAGGGAGGGAGTGAGGGCTGATGCCTGGCTCTGGGCTCAGACAGATACAAGATGATTAGTCAGTAAAGCACCAGGGAGCAGGGGTGATCTGACCAGGCTCCGGCTGCCTCCTCTCTGGGGTGAGCGCTTTTCTTCCCAGAGAATTCAGAGGTGCTTAGATGTTGAGGAAGGTTTATTTTGTTTTTTGTTTGTTTTGGAGTCAGGGTCTCACTCTGTCCCCCAGGCTGGAATGCAGTGGTGCGATCTTGGTTCACTGCAGCCTTGACCTCCCAGGCTCAAGCCTCCTCCCATCTCAGCCTCCCGAGATGCTGAGACGACAGGCATGTATCAGCATGCTCGGTTAATTTTTGTATTTTTAGTAGAGCTGGGGTCTCTCCATGTGGCCCAGGCTTGAACTCTAGGGCTCAAGCGATCCTCCCGCCTCAGCCTCCCAAAGTGCTGGGATTACAGGTGTGAGCCCCTGTGCCCAGCCCTGGCTGGAGGATTTGAATTCCTCCAGGTGGAGGAATTAGAAACCATTTAAAGGGAAAATACAGAAAGTCTTGATTTAGCCTGGAGAGGACCAAGAAGTGGCTTTAGAATGGAGAAGGATGTTTAGACAGTGTAGAAGTTGACGAAGTGAGTTGGCATATAATTAACCCAGAAACTTATTTTCACTTTTTTTTTTTTTTTTTTTTTTGAAGACAAGATCTCACTCTGTTACCCAGGCTAGAGTGCAGTGGTGCGATCATAGCTCACTGCAGCCTTAACCTCCTGGGCTCAATTGATCCTCCTGCTTCAGCCTCCTGAGTAGCTGGGACTACAGGCACGTGCCACCACATCCGGCTAAGTTTTGTGTTTTGTATTTTTTTGTAGAGACAGGGAGTTGGGATTACAGATGGGAGCCACCACGCTCAGCCCACATGATCATCTTAATAGATGCAGACAAACTTCAACACCCTTCATGACAAAAACACTCAACAAATTCGGAACACAAGAATATTCCCTCTACCCAATTAGAGGCATGCACAAAACACCCACAGCTACCATGATACTCAATGGTGAGAAACTGAGTGCTTTTCCCCTAAGCCAAGAACAAGGCAAGGAGCCATGGCTCACGCCTGTAATCCCAGTGCTTTGGGAGGCCAAGGAGGGAGGATGGCTTGAGCCCAGGAGTTCAAGATCAGCCTGGGCAAGATGGTGAGCCTCCATCTGTACAAAAAAAAAATTAGCCGGGCATGGTGGTGCTCACCTGTAGTCCCAGCTCCTCAGGAGGCTGAGGCAGGAGGATAGCTGGAGCCTGGGAGTTTGAGGTTGTAGTGAGCCATGATCACACCACTGCACTCCAGTTGTCCAGTCTGGGCAAAAGAGCAAGATCCTGTCTCAAAAAATTAAAAATAAGTCAGGGCCAGGCTCGGTGGCTCATGCCTATCATTCCAGCACTTTGGGAGCCCAAGGCAGGAGGATTGCTTGAGTCTAAGAGTTCAAAATCCTATCTCTGCAAAAAGTTAAAAAATTAGCCAGGCATAGTGGTACATGCCTGTAGTCCCAGCTGCTTGGGAGGCTGAGGTGGAAGGATCACTTGAGCCTAGGAGTTCGAGGCTGCAGTGAGCCGTGATTGTGCCACTGCACTCCAGCCTGAGTGACAGAGTGAGAGCCTGTTAAAAAAAAAAAAAAAAAAAAAAAAATTTAAGGCTGGGTGCTGTGGCTCAAGCCTGTAATCTCAGCACTTTGGGAGGCTGAGGTGGATGGATCACTTGAGGTCAGGAGTTCGAGACCAGCCTGGCCAATGTGGTGAAACCCCATCTCTACTAAATATACAAAAATCAGTCGGGCATGGTGGCAGACGCCTGTAATTACAGCTACTCGGGAGGCTGAGGCAGGAGAATCACTTGAACCTGGGAGGCAGAGGTTGCAGTGAGCTGAGATCATGCCACTGCACTCCAGTATGGGTGACACAGCAAGACTCTCATCTCAAGAAAAGAAGAAAGAAAAGAAAAGAAGGAAGGAGAAAGAGAAAGAGAAAGAGAAAGAGAAAAGAAAGAAAGAAAGAAAGAAAGAAAGAAAGAAAGAAAGAAAGAAAGAAAGAAAGGAAGGGAGAGAGAGAGAAAGAAAAGAAAGGAAGGAAGGAGGAGGAGAAAGAAAGAAAGAGAAAGAAAAAGAAAGAAGAAGGAACGAAGAAAGGAGAAAGAAAGAAAGAAAGAAAGAAAGAAAGAAAGAGAAAGAAAGAGGGAAGGAAAGGAAGGAAGGAGAAAGAAAGAAAAGAAAGAAGGAAGGAAGGAAGAAGGAAGGAAGGAAAGGAAGGAAGGGATGGAGGAGGGAGGTGAGGGAGGGAGTGGAGGGAGGGAAAGGATGGAGGAGGAGGGAGGGGAAGTGAAGAAGGAATGAAGGGAGGAAGGAGTGAGGAGGGAGGTTAGGAGATTAATGAAGTTCATTCCTGACGCTTCTGTCGCCTTTCTTTCCTTAAGCACGGAGGACTCCTTCCTTCCTTCCTTCCGGCCTTCCTTTCTCTGTTCGGGTCTTCCTACTTCCCTTACTGCCTGCATCCGTACTAAGATAGAGGAATCCGCATACTCCAGTGTGGCCATGCTCACTCTTTCTATTCAGTATCATCACTGCAAATTCAAGCCAGGGCAGCTGGGCATGAAAAGGAAAGAAAAAGCATCCAGATTGGAGATGAAAAACCATCTCTCTATCTGCAAACAGCCTGCTCTGGTGTAAAAGGTCCCCGGGTACAATTTGTGCAGCAGAAATACGGCACTTCACAGGCTGCTTAGAAACCTAGCAAGTCTCTTGAGCACAAACTATTTTCCTAAGCTCGGTGGGGGCGTGAGAGGGTGGCCGGGGACTGGTGACAATGTTGTTTGTGCACTCGGAGAGTCCAGCTGAATCGCAACTGGCCTTTACATCCTAATCAGCTCCCTGGGGACAATCTGAAAGTCATCGGATTAAAAAGTCACACTGAGATAAACCATCACAACGCGGCTCTCTGCAAAGCGACAGGTAGTAAACAGACCTTAACGCACGTCATGAGGTTTGTTTTTCTTTTAAAAGTCAACAGCTGGTGAATCGCACAGGGCCGGGCAGGGCGGTCAAAGGGCCCGTTTCCCCGGCTGGGAAAAAAGCAGGAGCCCAGGGCGGCGGCAGCTGGACGCCGGCCCCGCGGAACTTTCTCCCGTCAGTCAGGGGCCGTATTTCTTAGCCATCCTCCTCTGACCTTCATTTCAAACCGCCTGCTGACGCATCTAACCTTGGCCAGTTCCGTGGGAACTCCAGACTCAGGGTGACCAACCTGACCTGGGTTGCCTGGGGTTGCCCTGGTGGGAGGGCTCCAAGTCCTTGGACTCAGCAAACCCGGGCTTGCTGATCACACCGCAGACCCCGTCAGGTGGCCATCCTTCTGGGAAAACCGGCTTCCTTTCCTCCCCGACTCCCTTGCTTTGTCTTGGTGGTGGCACCTGTCTTCCCAGATACTCAGGGATGACATCAGCTGTCCCTTGCTGGCCCTGGTGCTAGTTGACTCCCAGGTCTTGAGTCTCCCTCTGTGGCCCAGGCTGGAGTGCAGTGGCGTAATCTCGGCTCACCACAACCTCCCACTTCCAGGTTCAAGCAATTCTCCTGCCTCAGTCTCCCAAGTAGCTGGGACTACAGGCATGTGCCACCAGGCCCGGCTAATTTGTATTTTTAGTAGAGATGGGGTTTCTCCATGTTGGTCAGGCTGGTCTCGAACTCCTGACCTCAGGTGATCCGCCCACCTCGGCCTCTCAAGGTGCTGGGATTCCAGCCATGAGCCACCACACCCGGCCGTCTCTTTTCTTTCTTCTAAGATGGAGTCTCCCTCTGTGGCCCAGGCTGGAGTGCAGCAGTGCGATCTCAGCTCACTGCAACCTCTACTTCCTGGGTTCAAGCGATTCTCCTGCCTCAGCCTCCTGAGTAGCTGGGATTACAGGTGCACAACACCACGCCCAGCATTTTTTTTTTTTTTTTTTTTTTTTAGCAGAGACAGTGTTTCACCATGTTGAACAGGCTGGTCTTGAACTCCTGACCTCAAGTGATCTGCCTGCCTCGGCCTCCCTAAGTGCTGGGATCACAGGCATGAGCCACGTGCCTGGCCTCCCAGGTCTCATTTCTTGCAGATCTCGGAGTCTTTCACGTGTCTCGGGATCTTCCTGTGTCGCTCCCACCTCTGCTGTTTGACTCTGGTCCCCTCCTCCCATGTCAGATGATGGGAGCAGTAAGGAAATAATGCCTTGATTTAGCTCATTTAGGCCCTGCGCATAGGGGGCTGTACTAAATCTAGGAGCATTTAAAACCTCACTGCATACACACTACAACATGGATGAACCCCCAAAAATCACACTCAGAAGCCAGACAAAACGCCACACAGTGTGTGATCCCATTGACATGAAATGTTCAGAACAGGCCAGTCTCACTCTGTCGCCCAGCCTGGAGTACAGCGACATGATCTTGGCTCACTGCAACCTCCACCTCCCGGGTTCAAGCGATTCTCCCTCCTCAGCCTCCTGAGTAGCTTGAATTATAGACGTGCACCGCCACACTTGGCTACTTTTTGTATATGTAGTAGAGACAGGGTTTCACCATGTTGGCCAGGCTGGTCTCAAACTCCTGACCTCAAGTGATCCACCTGCCTTGGCCTCCCAAAGGGATTAGAGGTGTGTGAGCCACCATGCCCGGCCTTTATAGCATATAATTTTATCTCAATAAAGCTGTTAGGAAATAAACTTAGGTAACAGCATTACCAACAGGTTGGGCCTTTTATCCAGGTGGATTTTTCGAATGAACCAGTTTTAAAAGTACCATTAAAAAACAAAATTATGGCCGGGTGCGGTGGCTCATGCCTGTAATCCCAGCATTTTGGGAGGCCGAGATGGGCGGATCACGAGGTCAGGAGTGGACCATCCTGGCTATATGGTGAAACCCCGTCTACAAAAACAAAAAATTAGCCGGGCGGGCGTGGTGGCGGGCGCCTGTAGGCCCAGCACATGGGAGGCTGAGGCAGGAGAGGGTGGAACCCGGGAGGCGGAGCTGCAGTGAGTGGAGATCGTGCCACTGCACCAGCGCGGTGGCAGAGCGAGATCCGTCTCAAAAAAAAAAAAAAAAAACTCAAGAGGTAAGGAAAAAATAAGAACAGTGGAAGAAAGGGTCAGTCTTTTTCTCTCTAGCAGCACAACAATTTCCTATTTTATAGATAAAACTGGGCTTAGAAATGGTAGAATTGGCCGGGCCGGTGGCTCAAGCCTGTATCCCCGCACTTTGGGAGGCCGAGAGGGTGGATCACGAGGGTCAGGAGATCGAGACCATCGCTGGAACACGGTGAAACCCCGTCCTACAAAAAACAAAAAACAGCGGGCGAGGGTGGGGCGGGCGCCTGAGTGCCCAGCCACGAGAGGGAGGCAGGAGAAGGCGTACCGGGAGGCGGAGCTGGTGGAGAGGATGAGGCCACGCACCTCACCTGGGGACAGAGCGGACGCGGCTCAAAAAAAAAAAAAAAAAAAAAAAGAAGGAGAGAGAGGGGGAAGCAGTCGGGAGAATAGCAGGGGATATCGCTATGCGAGCTAGGACCACACCACCACACCCACCACCAAAGCCACCCGCCAGCCACCACCACACCAGCCACCAGCCACCACCGCGCCACCAATCCCACACACCACCACCACAGCCAGCCAACCAGCCAGCCACCAGCCCATCACCATCCACCCACTCCCATCCACCGCATCCTACACCATCCACCAGACACCCTCACATCCATGCCATACCATCACACACCACCCACACCACCCACCAACCCACCACCCAATAGCCACCACCACCAGCCACACCACGCACATCCCACCCAACCACCACTACCACCACCCATCCATCACCCACACACCACCACCACCCCACCACATCATTCACCCCAACCACCATCCATCCATCCATCTAACCACCCATCCATCCATTCACCCATTCATTCATCCATCCATCCACCCACCCACCCAACCAACCATCTATCCATCCACCCAACCAACCATCCATCCATCTGCCCACCCAACCAATTATCCATCCATCCACCCACTCATCCATTCACCCATTCACCCATCCATCCGTCCACCCACCCACCCACCCATCCATCCACTTATCCATCCAACCATCCATTTACTCATCTCCATCCATCCATCCATCCATCCATCCATCCATCCATCCACATACATACATACTAGAAATGGTAGAATTGCAACTAGAGTTCAAGACTTGCAAATCCTGGTGCAATAAATATTATTCTTTCTCGTTTTTAAATGTTAATATCTATTTTGTTTTCAAAGTTGAGCACGATATAAGTATGTTGTTCCTTGGATTCCTGATGCTCTCAGTAACCTAGCAACTCAGCACCTCACGGAGAACAAGAAGAACCTCTCACGCAGAAGGTTTGGCTTGCAAACAAGCCATTCCACACTGGAAGGCTGTGTGAACCGATGATATGGAAGAATAATCATCCCTCCTTATGAGATTTGTAAGGCATACTCCCACTTGCCAATACTATTTGCCAACATACTACTCCGCCTCCTCTCTGTTTCCTCTCTTGTAAGATGGCAACAACGCATGCAGGATTATTTCCGTCCCTTTCTTTAAAACTTCTGGTATTTTAAAGATTTTCTAGTATATCATTGTTTTTGTAATTTGAAAATTAAAGGTTATTTTTTTTTAAAGGGAGAGATTATAGGTGACTGAGTGTGTGGCCTTGAGTTTGTCTGTTTCCAAACTCCCTGTTGAGGCTGTTCAACCAAAGAACCAATGTTGGGGGAAAGTCTATCCCAAGGCTCCAGCCCAAAGGAAGCTCTCTTTTACACCGGGTGTGTTAGGATGGAGGAGAGCCACAAAGCCAATAAAAAGGCACACAACAAACTGGAAGAAAATAGTAATATGTAGCATATGTAGCATAGTGCTTGTCATATGTAAAGAGCACCTACAAATCAATAAGAAAATAGTCATATGTAGCATATGTAACAAAGTGTTAGTGCTTGTCATATGTAAAGAGCACCTACAAATCAATAAGAAAATAGTCATATGTAGCGTATGTAACAAAGTGTTAGTGCTTGTCATATGTAAAGAGCACCTACAAATCAATAAGAAAAAACTCAATAGGCAAATAGAAGATATACAGAGGTACTTAGTGCAAAGATACTAACAATCAGGAAAGAAAGGAATAGGTGACTGATTTCACTGAGGGCCAAATAATTGAATATTATAACATCAAAGAGACACTAATTTCACATAACTGGCTGGCAAAACTTTTAATTTTAGTTGATAATCATTATGGCAAGGTTGTGGGGGAACTGGCATTTTCACTCACTGTTGACAGGAGTTCAAGTTGCTATAAACTTTGTGGAAGGTTATTTGTCAATGATTAACAGAATTGTAAATGCCAATATCTTCTAAAGCTGCATTTCTGCTTTTAGGAATTTACCTCCTGAGATATTTAGACAAGGTCAAAAGCTATGTATACCATGATGTTTCTGCTGCAACATTATTTGGACGTAAAAAAAAAAAAAAACTGTAAAGATCAGTAGTGTGTTCTTCAAGTCACTCTGGCATATCCATACACAAGAATGCGCTAACTAAAAAGAATGAAGCTGACTAACCACACTGACGAAAAATGGCAATCAAAAAGGCTTCACATTTTTAAACTCTTAACATTTTTAAAAGGCTGAAAAGTAGAGTTGCTACATTTAAAAAAAAAAATGCTCCTCTATCAGAGCATTTTGATTTCTAGCAATGCTGCAGAAAACATCACTTCAAATCTCTCCTCCTATAAAACCCAGGCAAGACTGGATGAAAGAAATGAACAAAGACCAGGAGCAGTGGCTCATGCCTGTAATCCCAGCATTTTGGGAGACTGAGGCAGGAAGATCGCTCGAGCCCGGGAGTTCATGACCAGCCTGGGCAACAAAGCAAGATCCCATCTCCACAAAAAATTTTTTAAAAGTATCCAGGTGTGCTGGTATGTGCCCATAGTCCCGGCTACTGAGGAGGCTGAGGCAGAAGGATTGCTTGAGCCCAGAGGTCAAGGCTGTAGTGAGCTATGATCACATCACTTCACTCCAGCCTGGGTGACAGAGTAACAAGGAGAGGGGAGGGGAAGGGTGGGGAGGGGAGGGGAGTAAAGGGGAAGAGAGGAGAGGGGAGGGGAAGGAAGGAAGGAAGGAAGAAAAAGAGAGAGATGGAGGAAGAAAGAGAAAGGAAGGAAGGAAGGACGGAAAGAAAAAAGAAAGGAAAGGAAGGAAGGAGGGAGGGAGAGAGGAAAGGAAAGGAAGGAGGGAGGGAGGGAAGGAAGGAAGGAAGGAAGGAAGGAAGGAAGGAAGGAAGGAAGGAAGGGAGGAAGGGAGGAAGGAAGGAAGGGGTGGGCGCGGTGGCTCAAGCCTGTAATCCCAGCGCTTTGGCAGGCCGAGACGGGCGGATCACGAGGTCAGGAGATCGAGACCATCCTGGCTAACACGGTGAAACCCCGTCTCTACTAAAAAAAAAAAAAAAAAAAAAAAAAAAATTAGCCGGGCGTGGTGGCGGGCGCCTGTAGTCCCAGCTGCTCGGGAGGCTGAGGCAGGAGAATGGCGTGAACCCGGGAGGCGGAGCTTGCAGTGAGCTGAGATCCGGCCACTGCACTCCAGCCCGGGCAACAGAGTGAGATTCCGTCTCAAAAAAAAAAAAAAAAAGAAAGAAAGAAAGAAAGAGAAATAAAGGAAGAAAGAAAGGAAGGAAGGAAAGAAAGAGAAGGAGGAAGGGAGGGAGGGAGGAAGGAAGGAAGGAAGGAGGGAGGGAAGGAAGGAAGGAGGGAGGGAGGGAGGGAAGGAAGGAAGGAGGGAGGGAGGGAAGGAAGGAAGGAGGGAGGGAGGGAGGGAAGGAAGGAAGGAGGGAGGGAGGGAAGGAAGGAAGGAGGGAGGGAGGGAGGGAAGGAAGGAAGGAGGGAGGGAGGAAGGAAGGAAGGAGGGAGGGAGGGAGGGAAGGAAGGAGGGAGGGAGGGAGGAAGGAGGGAGGGAGGGAGGGAAGGAAGGAAGGAAGGAGGGAGGGAGGGAGGGAACGGAAGGAAGGAGGGAGGAGGGAGGGAGGGAAGGAAGGAAGGAGGGAGGAGGAAGGGAGGGAGGGAAGGAGGAGGGAGGGAGGGCGGGAGGGAAGGAAGGAGGGAGGGAGGGCGGGAGGGAAGGAAGGAGGGAGGGAGGGCGGGAGGGAAGGAAGGAGGGAGGGAGGGCGGGAGGGAAGGAAGGAAGGAAGGAAGGAGGGAGGGAGGGAAGGAGGGAAGGAGGGAAGGAGGGAAGGAGGGAAGGAAGGAAGGAAGGAAGGAAGGAAGGAAGGAAGGAAGGAAGGAAGGGGCGGGCGCGGTGACTCAAGCCTGTAATCCCAGCACTTTGGGAGGCCGAGACGGGCGGATCACGAGGTCAGGAGATCGAGACCATCCTGGCTAACACGGTGAAACCCCGTCTCTACTAAAAAAAAAAAAAAAAAAAAACAAAAAAAAACTAGCCGGGCGAGGTGGCGGGCGCCTGTAGTCCCAGCTACTCTGGAGGCTGAGGCAGGAGAATGGCGTGAACCCGGGAGGCGGAGCTTGCAGTGAGCTGAGATCCCGCCACTGCACTCCAGCCCGGGCAACAGAGTGAGACTCCGTCTCAAAAAAAAAAAAGAAAGAAAGAAAGAAAGAAAGAGAAATAAAGGAAGAAAGGAAGGAAGGAAAGAAAGAGAAGGAGGAAGGGAGGGAGGAAGGAAGGGAGGGAGGAAGGAAGGAAGGAAAGAAGGAAGGAAAAAAAAAAGAAAAAAAGAAAATGAATACCCTTTCTAACCCACAGCTGAGGTCACAAAAAAGTAAGAAAATCCAGCACAGACTAAACACTTCAAAGAGGACAGAGCCCTGGGTGGAGAGAAGTGGCCTGTGGCCACCCATGTTGAGGGTAGAGCCTGCTGGTCTTGGTCACTAACGGCCTGATTTTGTTCTTAATCTCTGCCTCTCTTAAAAATTTATAGTGGAAAATTCCTTTTTTTTTTTTAAACTTGCAATGTTTGTCTTCATTTTGTGCTTTATATTTTCAAACTGAAAAGAAATAGTATTGAGTCAATTTCTTTTTGTTTTTTAAAATATTCGTTCTATGTATTTAGAAGCCTTCAAGCTGCTCTAAAGATTTCAAAAGTATTGAGGGTAGGACCGGGCACGGCGACTCACTCCTGTCATCCCAGTACTTTGGGAGGCTGAGGTGGGTGGATCACCTGAGGTCAGAAGTTCGAGACCAGCCTGGCCAACACGGCGAAACCCCGTCTACACTAAAAATACAAAAATTAGCCGGGCGTGGTGGCAGCTGTCTCTAATCCCAGCTACTAAGGGTGCTGAGGCAGGATAATCGCTTGAACCTGGGAGACGGAGCTTGCAGTGAGCCGAGATCGCGCCACCGCACTCCAGCCTGGGGGACAGAGCAAGACTCCATCTAAAAAAAAAAAATAGCATTGTGAGTACTTTTCCTGGGGTAGCACTTTCTTTTTCTTTTCTTTTCTTTTTGTAAACAATCCTTGGAGTTCTGTGGTCCATGACATTTCCTTCTGTTTCAATGTTATGTATGTTTTGATTACTACTGTGATGTTTTAAGTTTTCTGAAGGAAGCTGAAAGGCAGGCAGAAAGATTTGATGCAAAATAAAAACAAAAACAAAAAAGTGTCTTACCTTATTCACCCCAAACTTCTCAAATCTGGACTAAATACTATAAAACAAACATGCGGTGCATCTGAAGGCAGGGCAGTTTATTTCTCTGCTTTTCTATTACGCAAGTTGTTTACAGAAACTGCAAATTACGGTCGGGCGCAGTGGCTCACGCCTGTAATCCCAGCACTTTGGGAGGCCAAGACAGGCAGATCACCTGAGCTCAGGAGTTCAGGACCAGCCTGGCCAACACAGAGAAACCCCATCTCTACTTAAAATACAAAACACTTAGCTGAGCGTGGTGGTAGACGCCTGTAGTCCCAGCTACTAGGGAGGCTGAGGCAGGAGAATCGCTTGAACCTGGGAGGTGGAGGTTGCAGTGAGCCCAGATCGCACCATTGCACTCCAACCTAGACAAGACACCGGGCATGGTGGCTCAAGCCTGTAATCCCAGTACTTTGGGAGGCCGAGATGGGTGGATCACGAGGTCAGGAGATCGAGACCATCCTGGCTAACACGGTGAAACCCCGTCTCTACTAAAAAATACAAAAAACTAGCCGGGCAAGGTGGCGGGTGCCTGTAGTCCCAGCTACTCGGGAGGCTGAGGCAGGAGAATGGCGTAAACCCGGGAGGCGGAGCTTGCAGTGAGCTGAGATCCAGCCACTGCACTCCAGCCTGGGCGACAGAGCGAGACTCCGTCTCACATGAAAGAAAGAAAGAAAGAAAGAGAGAGAGAGAGAGAGAGAGAGAAAGAGAGAGAGAGAGAGAGAGAAGGAAGGACTGCAAATTAAAAAATTACATATAGTGGAAAATTTCAAACAGCCCGAAGTACCCAGACCAGGACGAGGTCTCTCTGAGCACCAACGCCTCCTGCAACGGGAATTAACATTCTGCCCTTCTTCTGTTCTCACTTCCTCTCTCCAGCTTTGCACGGGTATTTCACACAAATTCAAGACATCATATGACTTCCCCTGTAGACCCTTTAGAACGTTCTCTAATCACGGAAGCGTTCTCATTTCCCAACACAGAACGATCCAATCAAATTAACAATGTGTTGTTATCATCTTGCTACCTGATTATCACCAATAATTTCCTGTTACCAATAACCAGGCTGTGACCCGTTGTCTGTGACCATCTCACAAATGTCCTTTTATGGCCTGGTGTGGTGGCTCATGTTTGTAATCCCAGCCCTTTGGGAGGTTGAGGTGAGCTGACTGCTTCAGGACAGGAGTTTGAGGTCAGCCTGGGCGACATACCAAGACCTCATCTCTACCCAAAAAAATACAAAAAAATTAGCTGGGCATGGTGGCACATGCCTGTAGTCCCAGTTATTTGAGAGGATGAGGCGTGAGGATCGCTTGGGCCCAGGTGATCAAGGTTGCAGTGAACCAGGATGGCACCACTCGCCCAGGCTGGAGTGCAGTGGCACGATCTCGGCTCACTGCAAGCTCTGCCATCCGGGTTCAAGCGATTCTCCTGCCTCAGCCTCCTGAGTAGCTGGGACTACAGGCGCCTATCACCAGGCCTGGCTAATTTTTGTATTTTTAGTAGAGACGGGGTTTCACCACGTTGGTCAGGCTGGTCTCGAACTCCTGACCTCAGGTGATTGATCCACACACCTCAGCCTCCCAAAGTGCTGGGATTATAGGTGTGAGCCACTGCGCCCAGCTGAAAAGAAATTAAATTTAAGGGCCGGCCGGGCGCGGTGGCTCAAGCCTGTAATCCCAGCACTTTGGGAGGCCGAGACGGGCGGATCATGAGGTCAGGAGATCGAGACCATCCTGGCTAATACGGTGAAACCCCGTCTCTACTAAAAAATACAAAAAACTAGCCGGGCGACGAGGCGGGCGCCTGTAGTCCCAGCTACTCGGGAGGCTGAGACAGGAGAATGGCGTGAACCCGGGAGGCGGAGCTTGCAGTGAGCTGAGAGCCGGCCACTGCACTCCAGCCTGGGTGGCAGAGCAAGACTCCGTCTCAAAAAAAAAAAAAAAAATAAATAAATAAATAAATAAATTTAAGGGCCGAGTGCGGCGGCTGACGCCTGTAATCCTAGCAGTTTGGAAGGCTGAGGCGGGTGGATTGCCTGAGCTCAGGAGTTTGAGACCAGCCTGGGCAGCAAGGCAAAATTCCATCTCTACTAAAAATACAAAAAATTAGCCAGGCATGGTGGTGGGTGCCTGTAGTCCCAGCTACTCGGGAGACTGAGGGAGGAGAATGGCGTGAACCCGGGAGGCGGAGGTTGCAGTGAGCCGAGATCGCACCACTGCACTCCAGCCTGGGCGACAGAGTGAGACTCTGTCTCAAAAAATAAATAAATAAATAAATTTAATGTAAAAAGGTAAAAACCAGCTCGGGACCCCCAATTTACAATGCACTCCGTATTGCTGTACGTATCTATGTGAGTGTGCATGCACAGGAAATGTCTAGAAAGAAAATTTCCGTGGTTAGACGGGAATGACCATGACAACTGTCTAAGCAGCACCTGTGTGGTACTTAGTCATCTCAGGCCCTCCACGCGGCCCTGTCCATCAACGACCGGATCCCGTGCTCACGGCGACTCTACAGTACATGGTTGTTACTCCACTACAAAGGAGGAAGTAACGCTTACGAAAACCAAGGAACTTGCTCAAGAACTCACAATCAAAACTAGTGAGCCGCCGGGCGCAGTGGCTCCTGTCTGTAATCCCAGTACTTTGGGAGCCCGAGGCGGGCGGATCACCTGAGTTCAGGAGTTTCAGACCAGCCTGACCAGGAGTTTGAGACGAACCTGACCAACATGGAGAAACTCCATCTCTACTAAAAATACAAAAATTAGCCGGGTGCGGTGGCACATGTCTGTAATCCCAGCTACTCAGGAGGCTGAGGCAGGAGAATCGCTTGAACCCAGGAGGCGGAGGTTGCAGTGAGCTGAGATCATGCCACTGCACTCCAGCCTGGGCGACAGAGTGACAGTCTGTCTCAAAAAATAAAAAAATAGTGGGCAGGCCCAGCGCAGGGCTCACACCTGCAATCCCAGCACTTTGAAAGGCTGAGGCAGGAGAATCACTTGAGCCCAGGAGTTTCAGACCAGCCTGGGTAACATAGTGAGACCCCATCTCTACTAAAATTAAACAAAAATTAGGCAAGTGTGGTGGTATCCACCTGTAGTCCCAGCTACGCAGGAGGCGTGGGAGGATGGCTTGAGTCCAGGAGGTTGAGGCTGTAGTGAGCCACGATTATGCCCCTGCACTCCAGCCTGGGTGACAAAGTGAGACCCTGTCTCAAAAAAAAAAAAAAAAAAAAAAAGAAAGAAAGAAAAAAAAAGAAGTGGCCAAATATCCACCCCAGTTGTTCTCCTTTGACGTTCTGCACTGATGGTCGGTTCCCACCGACCCCACACTGTTAACAGTGGTTAATTCTGGGGAATGAGATTTATGATGAAGATTTCTCCATTCTCACTCCTGTGGTACGAGACTTCTTTATAAACACATTCTCAACAAGGCGAAAATCAATTCTTAGGGAGGTGAAAACAAATTTTACTTTTTTATGCATTAAGCCCAGAAAAGAGAACATAAACAGATACACAGTATATCCATGATATTGAAATTTCACGGGTATAGGCCAGGCTCGGTGGCTCACACCTGTAATCCCAGCACTTTCGGAGGCAGAGGTGGGAAGATCACTTGAGGTCAGGAGTGCAAGATCAGCCTGGACCACATAGCAAGACCCAATCTCTAGAAAGAATAAAAATTTAAAAATTATCCAGGCATGGTGGCATGCACCTGTAGTCCCAGCTTTGGTGGCTGAGGCGGGAGGATTGCTTGGGCCTGGGAGTTGGAAGCTGCAGGGATCTGCGATGGCTACTGAACTCCAGCTTGAGTGACAGAGCAAGAAGATCCTGTCTCTAAGATAAAAACAAACAAAAACTCCATCATATAATAATGCTACTTGGCGCCGGGCGCAGTGGCTCATGCCTGTAATCCCAACACTGTGGGAGGCTGAGGTGGGCGGATTGCCTGAGGTCAGGAGTTCGAGACCAGCCTGACCAACATGGTGAAACCCCGTCTCTACTAAAAGTACACAAATTAGCCGGGCACGGTGGTGTGCACCTGTAATCCCAGCTACTCGGGACGCTGAGGCAGGAGAATCACTTGAACCCGGGAGGTGGAGGTTGCAGTGAGCTGAGATCACGCCACTGCACTCCAGCCTGGGGGACAAGAGCAAAACTCCGTCTCAATAATAACAATAATAATAATAATAATAATGCTACTTTGGCATCTTTGGTCAAAAGAATCAGACATCGGATGCATCTAAAAATCTCTTACCACCGTTATCCTTTCTAAGGAGCCATTAGGTAAAGGATGTCTAAAAATAAGGTGCTCACGGAAAACGAAAGCTTACGAAACACCGACTTCTGTAATCACGTTTTCAGGTGAAAGGAATGGAAACTGATCTAACTTCCAGCTCACCTCAAGCTGGAAAGAAGGCTAGTTTCTAGAAGCATCTCCAAAAATGGCAAGTGAAGTTTCTAGCACACAGTTCCACCGAGGGCCGGTGATGAAGAGGGAGAGAGGCGGGCAGGAGGGGAAGCGGGTGCCCCAGGCTCCGCTGGAAAAAGCCAGTGTCACCAGGCTCTGCTATGTGCTTGCGGGAGGGACGCCCGGGGTGGGGGCGGAAGGGGGAGTGTGCTGTTGGTTGCTGGCTGCAGACACCACGTGGTGCTTTGTGAGCCGATCAGAGCCCCAGCCTGCCTGCTTTGCTGTGCTGGGCTGACCTCCGAGAACACTGCACTTTCCCCTCGCTGACTTGGTGAATGTCTGTCTGCTCGAACATCTCGAAGATCTGAGGTTTCCATTCCAGCAGAATAAATACTATGAGGTCCCACCCCTTCCTCCTCCCAGCTCAGGCTGGATGAATCCAAATAAACCCAGCCGGTGGGGAAGAGCATTTCCAGGACTTCGGAGGGAGGAAGCGCCGCCCACCTGGGTGGGTTTCCACGAGGTGGAGGTGCGGACCCGGGGGGCCCTGGGGCAGCCCTGCCGTGCAGCCGTGTCACCCCTCCTGCCTGATGTCACAGGAGCTGGGGCATTTCATGAAGCTGTCAAGTTATCGTGGCAGCCCAGCTGTGGTTTGTGACACCAGAGTTGAGACACAGACTAAAGGCAACATCAAAGACGGTGCATGAAAACCAGGGGTTAAGCAGGCCTATAATCCCAGCACTTTGGGAGGCCAAGGCAGGCGGATCACCTGAGGTCAGGAGTTCAAGAGCAGCCTGGGCAACACGGCGAAACCCTGTCTCTACTAAAAATACAAAAATTAGCCGGGCGTGGTGGTGCGGCCTGTCATCCCAGCTACTCAGGAGGCTGAGGCAGGAGAATTGCTTGAGCCCTGGAGGCGGAGGTTGCAGTGAGCCGAGATGGCACCACTGCACTCCAGCCTGGGAGACAAAGCAAGACTCCGTCTCAAAAAAAAAAAAAAAAAAAAAAAAAATTAGATCGTGGTAACAGTTACACAACTCTAGATATTCTAAAAACCACTGAATTGTGCATTTAAAAAAGTGAATACGACCGGGCGTGGTGGCTCAAGCCTGTAATCCCAGCACTTTGGGAGGCCGAGACGGGCGGATCACGAGGTCAGGAGATCGAGACCATCCTGGCTAACACGGTGAAACCCCGTCTCTACTAAAAACTACAAAAAACTAGCCGGGCGACGTGGCGGCGCCTGTAGTCCCAGCTACCTGGGAGGCTGAGACAGGAGAATGGCGTGAACCCAGGAGGCGGAGCTTGCAGTGAGCTGAGATCCGGCCACAGCACTCCAGCCTGGGTGACAGAGCGAGACTCCGTCTCAAAAAAAAAAAAAAAAAAAAAAGTGAATACTAAATGGCATGTAAAAATCTTAATAAAGCTGTCATACAAAATAAATATATATAAATATGATGCCAAAATATATACATAAACATGGTGGTAAAAAATTATTAAGGCCCTTAGACAGTTGTGTTTATGTAGATTTTAGCTATACTCCTATTAAAGGTTAACATAATCCCATTAAATTTTTTTTTTTTTTTTTTTTTTTTGAGACGGAGTCTCATTCTGTCACCCAGACTGGAGTGCAGTGGCCGGATCTCAGCTCACTGCAAGCTCCGCCTCCCGGGTTCACGCCATTCTCCTGCCTCAGCCTCCGGAGTAGCTGGGACTACAGGCGCCCGCCACCTCGCCCGGCTAGTTTTTTTTTTTTTTGTATTTTTTAGTAGAGACAGGGTTTCACCGTGTTAGCCAGGATTGTCTCGATTTCCTGACCTCGTGATCCGCCCGTCTCGGCCTCCCAAAGTGCTGGGATTACAGGCTTGAGCCACCACGCCCGGCCCCATTAAATATTTTTTACACCATATATTTTATGCTAGGAGGACAACATGTTTAAGTGAAAAGTAACTATTTTTCAAAAAAAAAAAAAAAAACACTGAGGGGGAATAGTGGCATTGTTTTTACATTTTTGCAAATTTCTTTCATGTCTGGCTTAATAGAAGACAGCTGGATTCTCATATAAGCCGCTGCATTCAATCCACTGTGATATCAAACGTCGTGCAACCTCTGAAAATTCCACCATCGGTGTGGGAGAGACTGAGAGGAAGAAGACGCAGAGTATCTTGGCATTCTTTTTTTTTTTTTTTTGAGATGGAGTCTCTCTCTGTCACCCAGGATGGAGTGCAGTGGTGCAATCTCACTACAACCTCCGCCTCCCGGGTTCAAGTGATTCTCCTGCCTCAGCCTCCCGAGTAGCTGGGATTACAGGCACCACCACCACACTTGGCTAATTTTTTTTTTATTTTTAGTAGAGACAGGGTTTCCCCATGTTGGCCAGGCTGGTCTCGAACTCCTGAGCTCAGGTGATCCGCCCACCTTGACCTCCCAAAGTGCTGGGATTACAGGTGTGCACTACCGCGCCCGGCTGCTATCTTAGCAGTTTTGACCTGGTGGTCTCCCGCCAAAAGGGTCTCAGAGACCAACCCCTGGATGTCCCTGAACCACACTTTGAGAACCCCACTACACATGTATTCCCTCCACTTTAGAGAAGAGAAAATGAGATCCAAGATGGTAATAAACCTGCCCAAGTCCTCAAAGCTGAAAAGTACAGCTGAAGGAGAATAAAAAAGCGAAACATAAACCAGGCGTGGTGGTGCGTGCCTGTGGTCCTGGCTACTCGGGAGGCTGAGGCGGGAGGATCACTTGAGCCCAGGAGTTTGAGGCTACAGTGAGCTAGGATCGGGCCACTGCACTCCAGCCTGGGTGACAAGGAGAGAACCCCCCACCATCTCCAAAAACAAACAATTCCTTATTTAAACAATAGAACCAGGGAAGGTTTGCTTGACTCCAAAGCTGTGTTCTTTTCATCCATTCTAGTTCTATCCAGATGGTCTGGGGTACAGCTGGGATGCCTGTTGTCCCTAAAAACCATGGGGCACAAGTAGGTAAACTCCAGGGTAGGTAACTCCTCAATTCACTGTCTGACTGGTCTCAAGTTACCAGGCCGTGAGTTTCCCTAGCCGTGTGGACTCAGTCCTGCCACGGCACGGCTCATGCCTATCGCAGATACATGTGCATGCTTGCAATACATGTGTCTGTCTCCCCCGCTCTACAACGGCCTTCCTGGGAATAAGGACTGGGCACTATTTTGGCTCCCTGTCTCCGTTGTTTGGCAGCAGGAAAAGAGAGGTGCCTGCAGAAAGGGTAACAGAGCAATGCAATCCCCCGGTGTCAGATTTTTACTGAGGAAAAGAAAAGCAGTGAAAGCCGGGCCTGGTGGCTCACGTCTGGAATCCCAAGCACGTTGGGAGGCCGCGGCAGGAGGATCCCTTGAGCCCAGGAGTTTGAGACCAGCCCGAGCAACATGGCGAGACCCTGTCTCTACAAAAAAAAATTAAAAAATTAGCCAGGAGTGGTGGTGTGAGCCTGTAGTCCCCGCTACTCGGGAGGCTGGAGCGGGAGGCTCACTTAAGGAGGCTGAGGTTGCAGTGAGTTATGATTTCATCACTGCACCCCAGCCTAGGCCACAGAGTAAGACCCTGTCTCAAAAAGAAGAAAAGGACAGGGGAGGGGAGGGGAGGGAGGAGAGGGGAGGAGAGGAGAGGAGGGCAGTGGAATCCCAGATGATCATTCCAGAATCTGGAAGCAGCACTTTGGAGGCATCCTGGGGAAGAAAGCCTGCTAGGATCTGGAGAAGAAGCACTAGAAGCCCGGCGCAGTGGCTCACGCCTGTAATCCCAGGAGTTTGGGAGGCCGAGATGGGCGGATCACCTGAGGTGGGGAGTTCAAGACCAGCCTAGCCAACATGGTGAAACCCCATCTCTACTAAAAGTGCAAAAATTAGCCAGGCGTGGTGGTGCACGCCTGTAATCCCAGCTAATCCGGAGGCCGAAACAGAAGAATCGCTTGAACCCGGGAGGCAGAGGTTGCAGCGAGCGGAGATGGCGCCACTGCACTCCAGCCTGGGCGACACAGAGAGACTCCGTCTCAAAACAACAAAAAAAGCAGCACTCGGGACTGGGCGGCAGGCTGCGTCCTCTGCAGGCCCTGGCTCCCCTGTACCCACCCCATCCTGCACGCTTTCAAACAGATACAGCACTTCCTTCAGGGCGGTGGGGAGGAGCTGCCAGCAGACAGGCACAGGCTGTGCAGGAGCAGTAGGTTCTGCAGGACCCCCCCACCCCAGCCTGCAGGGAAATGCAAGCATATCTTCAGCCTCCCTCGCACAGGCGGACAGACGGGCAGCAGGGATCCCCGGCTGGGCCCCGGAACACGAGTCACTACACAGTCATCACAGCCTGTGCTACCTTCCGTGGTGTTGTGGGAATCTAAATCAATCCCATACGCTGGACGGCAAGCCAGAAGCAGAAGCCAATCTCGGGCTGGGCAGAGGGCCACCCGGCCCTCCCCTCACCACCACCCCTCCCTTTTCCTTCAATCAGAATTGCCTTTTATAGGCAGGTTGATAGTTAACAGCTGGAAGGGGGTCAAAGGCGTAGAGGAGGAAGCTCCAGAAATGCAGGGTGCAGGAGGCGAGGCTAGATGAAAGCTGGGCTCAGAACTCTGGACTCTGGGGCAGGTGCTCAGGTCAGGAAAGCCGAGAGAGGGGACCAGGCCCAGGGGCCTGCAAGGGTGGAAGGGTGGGCCCGGGTCGGACATTGTGGAAAACCCTTCCTTACGTAGATGCATCTGGGGCTCACTGCTCTGTGAGGGAAGGTGCACTGCCCACCCCTTTCTCTCTCTTTCTCTTTCCCTCCCTCCCTCCCTTCTCTTTCTTTCTTCTGTTATTTTATTTTATTTTTTTTTGAGACGGAGTCTCGCTCTGTCGCCCAGGCTGGAGTGCAGTGGCGCGATCTCGGCTCACTGCAAGCGCCGCCTCCCGGGTTCACGCCATTCTCCTGCCTCAGCCTCCCGAGTAGCTGGGACTACAGGCGCCCGCCACCTCGCCCGGCTAGTTTTTTGTATTTTTAGTAGAGACGGGGTTTCACCGTGTTAGCCAGGATGGTCTCGATCTCCTGACCTCATGATCTGCCTGCCTCGGCCTCCCAAAGTGCTGGGATTACAGACGTGAGCCACCGCGCCCGGCCTCTTTCTTTCTTCTTTCCTTCCTTTCTTTTTCTTTCTTTCTTTCTCTCTTTCTCCACCCGCCCCCGTCTTTCTTTCTTTTATTATTATTATTTTTTGTAGACAGAGTTTTGCTCTTGTTGCCCAGGCTGGAGCACAATGGCTCAGCCTCACCTCACTGGAACCTCCACCTCCCGGGTTCAAGCAATTTTCCTGCCTCAGCCTCCCGAGTAGCTGGGATTACAGGTGCACACCACCACGTCTGGCTAATTTTTGTATTTTTAGTAGAGACAGGGTTTCACCACGTTGGCCAGGTTGGTCTCTAATGCCTGACCTCAAGTGAGCCAGCTGCCTAGGCCTCCCAATGTGCTGGGATTACAGGCGTAAGCCACTGCACCTGGCCTCTTTCTTTCTTTTAGGAGGCAAGGTCTTGCTCTGTTGCCCAGGTTGAAGTGCAGTGGTGCCATCATAGCTCACTTCAGCCTTGAACTCTTGGGCTCATGTCATCCTCCTACCTCTGCCTCCCAAGCAGCTGGGACAACAGATACTAAGCCTGACACTAAGCCCGGCCATATTTTTTTTTTTTAATTTTTGTAGAGATGGGGTCTCGCTGTGTTGCCCAGGTTGGTCTCGACCTCTTGGGCTCAAGCAATCCTCCCATCTTGGCCTCCCAAAGTGTTGGGATTACAGGCGTGAGCCACTATGCTGGGCTGCCCACCCTTTTCTTCTTCTTAATTATTATTATTATTATTTTGGGACAGGATCTGGCTCTGTCACCTAGGCTGGAGTGCAGTGACGCAATCACAGATCACTGCAGCCTCCAATTCCTGGGCTCAAGGGATCCACCTGCCTCAGCCTCCCGAGTACCTGGGACCATAGGCATGCACCACCACACTGGGCTAATTTTTTTTTTTTTTTTTTTAATCTGTAGAGACAAAGTCTTGCCACGTTGCCCCCAGGCTGGTCTTGAACTCCTGGGCTCAAGTGATCCTCCCTCCTTGGCCTCCTAAAGTGCTGAGATCACAGGCCTGAGCCACTGCACCCAGCTGTCTGTCTTTTTCTTATTTTTAAAGAGTGGTGGTTAAATGCTTCACCCGGTGTTGTGTGGCACACAGCAGAGCTGGGGTCCAGCAGCGAGTCTCCTGGCTCTAAAGCTGTGTTTTTTTTTTTTTTTTTTTTTTTTTTTTTTTTTTTTTTTTTTTGAGACGGAGTCTCGCTCTGTCACCCAGGCTGGAGTGCAGTGGCCGGATCTCAGCTCACTGCAAGCTCTGCCTCCCGGGTTTACGCCATTCTCCTGCCTCAGCCTCCCGAGTAGCTGGGACTACAGGTGCCCGCCACCTCGCCTGGCTAGTTTTTTGTATTTTTTAGTAGAGACGGGGTTTCACCGTGTTAGCCAGGATGGTCTCGATCTCCTGACCTCGTGATCCGCCCGTCTCGGCCTCCCAAAGTGCTGGGATTACAGGCTTGAGCCACCGCGCCCGGCCTTAAAGCTGTGTTCTTTCTGTTCCACCGGCTGCAGAGAGGGAGCTGACGCCAGAAGGAGGGGGAACCCCCAGAGCTTCTGGCATGGGGTGGGACCTGCATCCGGTGGGACCGCTGTGGCTCTCTGGGGCTGAAAATTCCAGGCAGAGCAGCCCAAGGAATCCAGCCATCCCTGAGGGTTCAGAAATGCAAATCAGGGCTGTGTATTCACAGCCTGGACTGGAGACCGACCAAAAATACGCAGGGCTCACCCTTGCGGGGCGGCGGCTAAATTTAGGAAACCAGCCATCTGGAGAATGCAGGCGTCAGGAGAAGCCCCTGCAGCTAGGAGGATCATCTCGGTTCGTTTTTATTCACTGTTCATAGATCTCCCAGTTTTTCCTAGCGTGTTCAAGCTGGAAAGGATTTCAGAGTTTGTGTCACCTAGATTTATTTTACAGAAGGAGGAACTAAGCCTTTAAGGGAGAAGTGCCTGTTTTGACACACTGAAAAGTGTTCTTAGCCAGGTGCAGCCTAATACGACTGTCTCCCAGCACTTTGGGAGGCCAAGGCAGGAGGATTGCTTGAGGCCAGGAGTTTGAGACCAGCCTGGGCAACATAGCAAGACCCCATCACTACAAAAAAATAAAAATAAATTAGCCAGATGTGGTGGCATGTGCCTGCAGTCCCAGCTACTCTGGAGGCTGAAGCAGGAGGATTGCTTGAGCCAGGAATTCAAGGCTGCAGTGAGCTATGATTGCACCCTTGCATTCCAGCCTGGGCAATAGAGCAAGACCCTGCTTCAAAAAAAAAAAAAATAGAATGAATGGAAGGAAGGGAGGGAGGGAGGGAGGGGAAAAGATAAAGTTTTCTGCCCTAGGGTGTGATTTTCACACCACCCCAAGTTTAAGAACAAAGTATGGTTTGTTTGAATGCTTTTCCCAGACAGAGAAGCAGGCAGTGGTGGGAAGGACAAAATCTAGGGGTGGCTTCCCCTCTCTTAGAAGTATTAGGCCCAAGAAACCAACTGAAATCCTGGGATGAACTAGATTCCGTCATCGGAGTCCAAGTCCTTTTGGCCGTCAGTATGAGTGGCTTGAAGCTGCTATAACAAGTCACACGGATCTGATGGCTTAAAACAATGGAAATGGATTCTCTATGGCTCTGGAGGTCAGAAATCAAGACGTGGGCAGAGCCGTGCTCCCTCTGGAGGCTCCAGGGAGGATCCTTCCTGCCTCCTCCAGCTTCTGGGGCCTCCAGGCATCCTCTGGCTTGAGCCCACGTGGCTCCAGTCTCTGCCTCTGTCTCCCCATGCCCGTCCTCATGTGTTAAATCTTGCTCTTGTTTTCAATTGTTTGCTTTTTGTTTGTTTTTTTGAGACAGGGTCTCTCTCTGTCACCCAAGTTGGAGTGCAGTGACGCCATCTGGGCTCACTGCAACCTCCACCTCCTGGGTTCAAGTGATTCTCCTGCCTCAGCCTCCTGGGTAGCTGGGACTACAGGCGCCTGCCACCTCGCCCAGAAAATTTTTGTACTTTTAGTAGAGACGGTTTCACTATGTCAGCCGGGCTGGTCTCAAACTCGTGGCCTCAAGCGATCCTCCTGCCTCAGCCTCCCAAAGTGCTGGGATTACAGGTGTGAGCCAAATCTCACTGCAACCTCCGCCTGCCGGGTTCAAGTGATTCTCCTGCCCCAGCCTCCCAAGTAGCTGGGATTATAGGCACATGCTACCACGCCCGGCTAATTTTTGTATTTTTAGTAGAGATGGGGTTTCACCATGTTGGCCAGGATGGTCTTGATCTCCGAACCTCATGATCCACCCACCTTGGCCTCCCAAAGTGCTGGGATTACAGGTGTGAGCCACCGCGCCCGGCCAAAATCTCATTCTTGTAAGGACATCTGTGATTGTTTAGGGTCCACCTGGAGAACCCAGGATAATCTGCCATCTCAAGATCCTTCATGTAATCACTTCTGCAACCTCTTTGCCACACAAGGGAAAATTCGCAGGTTCCAGGGATTTAGGAGCCAATATCTTTGGGGGCATTACTCACACTACATACAAAGTCTCTTTTCAGGGCAAACGTAGATGCTCACAGGAAATGCCTCCGTGCCCCACAGCCGGACAAGCTTCCAAGCAAGCAAGCCGCTTTTAAGAGTCAGGAAGAGGCTGGGTGGCTCACGCCTGTAATCCCAGCACTGTGGGAGGCCGAGTAAAAGGAAAAGTGGGTGGATTGCTTGAGCCCAGGAGTTTGAGACCAGCCTGGGCAACACAGTGAGACCCCGTCTCTACAAAAAACACAAAAATTAGCTGGGCACGGTGGTGGGCGCCTGTAATCCCAGCTCCTTGGGGGACCGAGGTAGGAGGATCACTTGAGCCCAGGAGTTGGAGGCTACAGTGAGCTGAGACTGCACCACTGCACTCCAACCTGCGTGACAAAGTTAGATCCTGTCGCTGGCCGGGTGCAGTGGCTCATGCCTGTAATCCCAGCACTTTGGGAGGCTGAGGCAGGAGAATCGCTTGAGGCCAGGAGTGCAAGACCAGCCTGGGCAACACAGGGAACCCTGTCTCTACAAAAAAATGCAAAAAATAGCCAGGTGTGTTGGTGAGTGCCTGTAGTCCCAGCTACTTGGGAGGACGAGGAAGGAGGGTGGCTTGAGCCCAGCGGGTGGTGATCGCACCACTGCACTCCATCCTGAGCGACAGAGAAAGTCGCTATGTGGGGGGAAAAAAAGGCTGGGCGCGGTGGTTCATGCCTGTAATCCCAGCACTTTGGGATGCCAAGGCGGGTGGATCACCTGAGGTCCGGAGTTCGAGACCAGCCTGACCAACATGGAGAAACCCCATCTCTACTAAAAACACAAAAATTAGCTGGGTGTGGTGGTGCACACTTGTAATCCCAGCTACTCAGGAGACTGAGGCAGGAGAATTGCTTGAACCCGGGATGTGAAAGTTGTGGTGAGCCGAGATGGTGCCATTGCACTCCAGCCTAGGCAACAAGAGTGAAACTCCGTCTCAAAAAATAATAATAATAACAATAATTAATTTAAAAAAAAGTTAGACTCTGTCTCAAAAATAAAAAGTCGGGAGCAGGGAAAGCAGTCAAGGCAAGGAAGACCAACGATGTGCTCGGATGGTGCAGTCTCTTTGGAAGACACTCCAAAACTAAACTGGGAAGGTTCCCATTCTCGGCAGTGACAAATTTCTGGAACTAGATAGTGCTGGTGTTTGCACGCGGTGTACACGTAATTAACGCCACAGAGTTGCAAACTTTTTAATAGTAAACAAGGGCTGGGCACCGTGGCTCATGCCTGTAATCCCAGCACCTCAGGAGGCCGAGGCAGGAGGACCATTTGAGCCCAGGATTTTGAGACCAGCCTGGACAACAGAGTGAGACCCTGTCTCTACGAAAAATTTAAAAATTACCTGGGCGTGGTGGTGTGTGTCTGTAGTCCCAGCTACTCAAGAGGCTGAGGTGGGAGGATCACTTGAGCCCAGGAGGTTGAGGCTGCAGTGAGCTGTGATTGCACCACCGCACTCCCACCTAGGCGACAGAGCAAGACCCTGTGTTAAAAAAAAAAAAAAAGGCCGGGTGCGGTGGCTCAAGCCTGTAATCCCAGCACTTTGGGAGGCCGAGATGGGCGGATCACGAGGTCAGGAGATCGAGACCATCCTGGCTAACACAGTGAAACTCCGTCTCTACTAAAAATACAAAAACTAGCCGGGCGAGGTGGCAGGCGCCTGTAGTCCCAGCTACTCGGGAGGCTGAGGCGGGAGAATGGCGCAAAGCCGGGAGGCGGAGTTTGCAGTGAGCTGAGATCCGGCCACTGCACTCCAGTCCGGGCGACAGAGCGAGACTCCGCCTCAAAAAAAAAAAAAAAAAAAAAAAAAAAAAAAAAAGAAGGCTGGGTGTGGCGGCTCACACCTGTAATCCCAGCACTTTGGGAGGCCGAGGTGGGCGGATCATCTGAGGTCAGAAGTTCAAGACCAGCCTGGCCAACATGGAGAAACCCTAACATTTTTAGTCTCTACTAAAAATTCAAAAAATTAGCCAGGCGTGATGGCCGGCGCCTGTTATCCCAGCTACTTGGGAGGCTGAGGCAGGAGAATCGCTCGAACCTGGGAGGCGGAGGTTGCAGTGAGCCGAGATCGCACCACTGCACTCCAGCCTGAGCAACAAGAGTGAAACTCCATTTCAAAAAAAAAAAAAAAGAAAGAAAGAAATACATATTAGGATGGGGCAAGCTAAACTACATTGTTATGTATTTTAACAACATAGAAAATCCACTTGGGGCCAGCCTGCGAGTCCCTCCCATGTAGGCTCAGCCTGGCACTGGAACCTGGTGCCCTCCACCCCCCGCCCCTCCCAGTGGGGTCTCCGCTTCTACTTCAGAGGCAGAGCTGTCATAGTCGGCACTGGGAAGTGGCCTGCGGTGTCAGCACGGACCGGCACTCACCCCCCACACGGCACAGAGGATTATCTAGGGAGCAGTCTCCCCAGGACAGCAATAATTTCAGGTGACAGCGACACAGGGCAGCAACACCGGTTCCCTCCTGGCAGGCAGCCAGACGCACACACGCACGCAGACCACGCCATCCAGAAAGTTCACCTGCGACCTGAGACACAGCTCTTTGAGGGAGATCAGAAGATCAGATGGTATTTGAGAAAAAAGAAAAAAGGTTAAGCCAAGTGAGTGCGAAGGTGGAGGAAAAAATAAATAAAGGTTAGGCTGGGGTGGCGGCCCTGCCACCCATGACACAGAGCAGGCCACGTCGGTTTCAGACCTAAAAGTCAGAACGATTTGCAGGTGGCGAAGAGTGGGTGGAGGAAAGGAGGGGGGAGTTCTGAGGGGCAGAGGGACCGAAACGCAAGAGTAATATCTGATGTGGAGAGGTTCCGCCCACATGGGATCTGCCCCTGGGAAAATAAAAAAAATCCCTCAAGCCCCTGCAAGGCAAGGCCTGCGGGCTGGAGGGACGGGCTTTCCACACACACAGGATGACAGAGATCGTCTCTGGAGGTGGGTGACCCAGCAGGCACGCCGACGACCTCGGTGCCGCTCCCCTGCACCCCCAGGTCAGTAATCCAGGGACAGGGAGCAGGCTCATGTGTCCCCAGATGCAGGCACACCTGCACCGCTTGAGGCATCTGCAGAGTCCGAGACCAGCAACCTGGAGGAGCTCCCCTGGCTGCCACTGGACACCCCAGGGCAAGGTGCCAGGTGCCTCCTGGGCAACCCCCCGTCTGCAGCAGTGGATGCAGCTGGCAAAGGCTCAAAGGCCTTCCCTGCGTGGGGCACACATGGAGGACACCCTCCCGGGGCCTGCACTGAGGCTGTCAGAGGGCCTGCCGGGATCCGCGCTCTGGTTTTCAGGTAACCCCGTCTGCTGGCACTGAGGGCCTCATCAGGCCCCTGCAGGCCTGCGACCACAGCTGAAATCGGCGTGCCTTCTCCAAAGCCACCTTCTGACCCGCTTTTTAAAGAAATTGAGGTAAGGTTTGCATAATGTAAAATTAAGCATTTTAAAATGAACAATTCAGTGATATTCAATACATTCGCAACCTTGTACAAGCATCACTCCTACCTAGTTCTTATACATTCTCTCTCTCTTTTTTTTTTTTTTTTTTGAGAGAGGGTCTCACTCTGTCTCCCAGACTGTAGTGCCGTGGTGTGATCTCGGCTCACTTCAACCTCCGCCTCTCGGGTTCAAGCAATCCTCCTGCCTTAGCCTCCCAAGTAGCTGGGATTACAGGCCTGTACCACCATGCCCAGCTAATTTTTGTATTTTTAGTAGAGATGGGGTTTTGCCATGTTGGCCAGGCTTGTCTCAAACTCCTGACGTCAAGTGATCCGCCCGCTTCGGCCTCCCAAAGTTCTGGGATTACAGGCGTGAGCCACTGCGTCTGGCCAATTTCTTGCAAATTCTCACCCTAGAAAGAAACTTCATCCCCATCAGCTGTCACTCGCCCTCCCCTCCCCCGGCTCCTGGCACCCACACATCCCTTCACGTCTCTGCGGATGGGCCTGTCCCGGATATTTCATAGAAATGGGATCACATACTGTGTGGCCTTTTGTGTCTGACATCTCTCGCTAAGTATGACGTCCTCAAGGTGTATCCATGTTGTGGCCTGTGTCAGAGCCTCTCTCCTTTTCGGGGCTGAGTCGTGTTCCACTGTCAGGATGAACCATGTGTGGATCCATCCATCCTCTGATAGACACTTGGATTCTTGCAGTAACCTTTTGTCTGCTGTGAAAACCGTGCTACTGTGAACATTCGTGTGCGTGTATTTGTTGGAGGACTTGTTTGCATTCTTTTGGGTCCATGCCCCGGGGCGGAATTGCTAGGTTACCCCTGAAATGGCCCAGGCCAGGCCTCTCCATTGCACCTCTGCCACTGACTTTTGGGAAGTGTTACTATTCAGAATGGGCAGGTGCACATTTATCTGACAGGTGTCCACACAGCCAGGGATTAAGGGGAATGGGAGAAGGATGGTCTTGCAGGACTGGGACCAGGATCAGGTGGGCAAAACACTCACAAAATGTAAGGGGAGGCCAAAAAAGTCAGCATCCATATAAATAATATTTTAATCCACCATTATAAAAATTCAAAGTGAATCTGTAAAATCTGTGATGATCAAACTATCAGAATCAAGGCGGGATCATTAACAGTGCTGTGAGAGGCACATTGATAAAGCAAAAGGAAAAATCAGAATTACTGACCCCATTTTGATTTAAAATTTTGATTCTGGCTTCATTGTGGATTTCTGCATTGATTTTTTTTTTTTTTTTTTTTTTTTTTCCTGAGACAGAGTCTCGCTCTGTTACCCAGGCTGGAGTGCATTGGCACGATCTCTACTCACAGCAACCTCCGCCTCCCGGGTTCAAGCGATTCTCCCACCTCAGCCTCCCGAGTAGCTAGGATTACAGGTGCCCGCCACCACACCCGGTTAATTTTTTTTGTATTTTTAGTAGAGACAGGGTTTCACCATGTTGGCCAGGATGGTCTTGATCTCTTGACCTCATGATCCACTTGTCTCGGCCTCCCAAAGTGCTGGGATTACAGGCATGAGCCACAACACCTGGCCAGAATTTTTTTTTTTTTTTAGAGATGGGGTCTTGCTATGTTGCCCAGGCATGTCTGGAACTCCTGGCCTCAAGTGATCCCACCTCAACCTCCTGAGTAGCTGGAACTGCAGGCACGCACCACCACACCCGGCTAATTTTTGTTTTACACTAAAGTATGATTTCATCTTGGTCACTGAGGTTTCTCCACGCCGCCTTCAATTTTGTGCCCAGTGTGAGTTCGTTGCTTGCCTGACCCTGGTCCTGTCCTGGGATTTGGGACCTGACAGGTCCGGGTAACAACTGCAGTTGATCCGTCCACTTGCTGGAGGACCTCGGGCTCTCTCCTATGAGCCTCATTTTGGCCATTTCTGGAATCCCATTGTGCAGGACAGCTGGGTGGACTGCAGTGATGTTTGTGCACCAAGTCCCCAATGCCAGAGCAGACGGGGGTCCCACCTGTTACCTTCTCGGACTTCCAGCCTCCAGAACCGAGAGGGAGAAGAAATCTCTGTTGCTGAAGCCCTCCAGTCTGTGGCTTGAGGTTACAGAGCCCCAGCAAACCATCACACTGGATTAAGGGAACTGGTCCCCAGAGCTCACAGCTGCAGACAGGCCAGCGTAGGACAACCCAGTGGGACCTGGGGGTGCCTCTGGCCTATTGGGGGACCCTCGGTGAGCCAGTGAACTCAGTGCACTTCTGGAGCTCCTCGACCACAAGTGAGGAAATTGAACGGTACAGGAAAAGCAGGTGAGAGTGCATATTAAACAGCCAAGGTCCGTCACCACTACCAAGCACCTGCCAGGCTCCCCACCCAGTGCTCCCAAAAGCGGAGGGCCCCCTCCCTCCCCTAAACTCTCAGAAGTTAATATTATCGGGTCAAGATGATAACAGCACGGGGAAACCTCTGGTAAGGGCCTTGCCCCAGGGGACAGCTCAGGTGGCCTCAGGTAACATGACAAAGACCTTCTTTATTCTTTATTATTATTATCATCGAGACGAGGTCTCGCTCACTCTGTTGCCCGGACTGGAGTGCAGTGGCGCAATCATGGCTCACTGCAGCCTCAGCCTCCTGGACTCAAACAGTCCTCTTGCCTCAGCCTCCTGAGCAGCTTGGACTATAGGTGTGCACTGCCACACCTGGCTATTTTTTTTTAATTTTATTTATTATTATTTTTTGAGACAGAGTCTTGCTCTGTCGCCCAGGCTGGAGTGTACTGGTGTGATCCTGGCTCATGGCAACCTCCGCCTCCTGGGTTCAAGTGATTCTCCTGCCTCAGCCTCCTGAGTAGCTGAGATTACAGGCAACTGCCACCAGGCTCAGCTAATTTTTGTATTTTCAGTAGAGACAGGGTTTCAACAGGTTGACCAGGCTGATCTCAAACTCCTGACCTCAGGTGATCAGCCTGCCTCCCAAAATGGTGGAATTACAGGCATGAGCTACCATGCCCAGCCACTGATTTTTTTTTTATTTTTTACTAGAGACAGGGTCTTGCTATCTTGTCCAGGCTGGTCTCAAACTTCCGGGCTCGAGCGATCTTCCCGCCTCAGCCTCCCAAAGTGCTGGGATTACAGGCACAAGAGACCCTCTTTTATTGTTGCAAGATGCTGACAGGTTTCAGAAAAGGTTTGAAGCAAATGGGCCCCTGGGACCCGCTTCTCCCAGGCCAGGTTTGGTTTCAGTCAGCCTGAGCGTGCAGACACCTGTGTCCTGGGCACCAAACTTGACACTCTCGGTTCCTATCAGGCAGTGGGGGCGGGGAGGTGGGGGTTGGGGGGAGGGACCGGGCTCACGTGCCAGGCTCAGGGGAAGCGTCCTAAACATTCTCAGAAATGACCACGCCCAGCACCGGCCTTGGGTGGCTTCTCAGGATCTGCTTTCTGGGAAGTGGGCCCCTGCAGCCCAGGGTTCCTTCCCTGCCACTCCGACCCTTCCTAAGCTGCTCAGCCCAGGGATCCAGGGCCCTGGCGAGACAGCCTGGGAGACGCAGAGTGGGAAGTGATGACTGGGAGCTGGTATCACGAATGTCTACACGCAGACTGACTTCAGGGGCGAGGAATTCCGCCTGGCGAGCGTCTAGACTGCGGTGTTTCTGGGACGCTGGGAGCTGGAGCCAGGACAGGTCTCCCGGGAGCTGGGCTGTGCTGCCACCTGCTGGTCATCCCCCCGACAGGCGGCCTCGCTGTCACTACTGCGTGAGCTCGAGGTGCCCCGTCCCAGGACTGTGGCAGGAGGGGGTCCCGTCCTGCGTGGGGCTTGAGGGCAGGTGGGCAAGACGGTGCATAGCCTGAATCTATTTAATGATTTATTTGATAATACCATTTAAAAATCTCCCTTAAGCCAGGTGCAATTGCTCACGCCTGTCATCCCAGCACTTAGGGAGACCAAGGCGGGAGGATCACTTGGGCTCAGAAGGTCGAGACCAGCCTGGCCAACAGAGCAACATCAGGTCTCTACAAAAGAGTAAAGATTAGCCAGGCGTGCTGGTGGGCGCCTGTAATCCCAGCTACTCAGGAGACCGAGGCAGGAGAATTGCTCAAACCCAGGAGGTGGAGGCTGCACTGAGCCTTGATCGTGCCACTGCACTCCAGCCTGGGTGACAGAGTGAGATTCTGTCTCTAAAACAATAAAAAGTAAAAGTAAAAATAAACAAAAATCTCTCTCTCTCTCTCTCTTTTTTTTTTTAGGCGGAGTCTCACTCTGTCGCCAGGCTGGAGTGCAGTGGTGCAATCTCAGCTCACTGCAACCTTTGCCTTCTGGATTCAAGTGATTCTCTTGCCTTAGCCTCCTGAGTAGCTGGAACTACAGGCACCCGCCACCACGCCCAGCTAATTTTTCTATTTTTAGTAGAGGGGTTTCACCATGTTGGCCAGGATGGTCTCAATCTCTCGACCTTGTGATCTGCCTGCCTCGGCCTCCCAAAGTGCTGGGACTACAGGTGTGAGCCAGCACACCTAGCCAAATCTTTCTTTCTTTTAAATAATTGGATTGACTTTGGTCTACGGTCTCCCCTAGGGCCCCATCCTTCTCTGGGGTGGGGCTGTCCTGGGCACTGCAGGGTGCTGAGCAGCGTCCCTGGCCTCTGCCCACTCCATGCCAGGAGCACCCCCAGTTGTGATAACCACACATGTCCCCAGACATCGCCCAGTGCCCCCTAGGGACAGCATCACCCCCACTTAAAAACAGTTCCAGGGTAGCAGCCCAGGCTGCAAAGAAGGTGCATCTGGGAGCTGGGCATTTCACATCGGGGTGACCCAACCTGGGCGAACGGAGGGCGCCTCCGTGAGAAGACTCAAGCCAGGACCCCCCCAGGCAGGATCCGGGCTGCCACGGCACAAAAGCCCCAAGTCCAGGGCTCCTGGAGATGTTTTAAAATCCAGTCGATGAAAGATGAATAAAATACTTGTGAGTGTATAATCATGAATCCAGCCTGGATTCTGTTTGTCTTTATGCTGAGACAATTGCAAAATACAGGTTTGGAATTTTTTTTTTTTTTTGAGAGAGAGAGTCTCGCTGTGTCGCCCAGGCTGGAGTGCCATGCGCGATCTCGGCTCACTGCAACTTCCGCCTCCCAGTTCAAGCGATTCTCCTGCCTCAGCCTCCGGAGTAGCTGGGACTACAGGTAACCACCACCACGCTCGGCTAATTTTGTGTTTTTAGTAGAGACGGGATTTCACCATGTTGGCCAGGATGGTCTCGAACTCCTGACCTCAGGTGATCCATCCGCCTCGGCCTCCCAAAGTGCTGAGATTACAGATGTGAACCACCATGCCTGGCCAACTTCAGACGTTTTTTGAGCGGAGGTGGCCCAGGAGGGCAAATGTGCCCCAGGCCCTGAGCATCCCAACATGGCCCTGCAGGCAGGTAGAACCAGCCAGGGAAAGGGATGGTGTTTAAGAGACGTGAAAAAGGAATTCAGACGAAGAATTTCTGACGTGAGGTTAACCCAGCTGGTGGCTGCAGCCTACTTTCCTGCCACAGGCCACACGCTGTCTCCTGCTGAATTAGCACCTACATTGGATTAGGTGATTTCGCTTGAATTACGTTGAATTAGGTGTTGAATTGACACACTGGGGGACTTTGGGCTCTCAGCCCCTCACCTAAAGTCCATTGTCTCAAGCCACTGCCTCATTGGAAGAGCAGGTGTCTACACTGCCTGGAGAGGGGGAGATCCTGCGTTAATTGTTTGGGGAAAATGCAATCTGTCCCCTGCTCACATTGGACACCAGAATAAACTCCCAATGGGGCAGACGGCATAAACCAGGCGGACCCCCAGCTCCTGGGATTCACCTCCTCTCTGCCTCCCCACTCAAGGTGTGGATTTCAATGTGTGCAGCCTCCTGGGACCTCAGCAGGAGAGATGGTCGTGGAATGCAGAGACTCTTGGGGGTCCATGGATTCCCTTAACCTGGGGGAGGGGGGTCTCAATCGGGGTGATCCTGCCCCCCAGGGGACACCGGGCAATGTCTGGGGACATCTGTGGTTGTCATGCCTGGAGGTGCTCCCGGCATGGAGTGGGTGGAGGCCAGCAACGCCACTCAGGACCCTGCAGTGCCCAGGACGGCCAGACCTCAGAGGAGCTAGCCCCAAATGTCCACAGTACCTAGCAGAAGAGATTCTGATTTAATTACTTGGGGAAAAAAAGAAGAAAAAAAAAAAGATCAAGGGACCCTGGCTATGCCAATACACTCAGACTGCGGCAGCGTGTGAATCCTGAATGAAAAAGGTGCAAATGAGAAACTCGCAGCCTAAGACCCGCGAAGGTCACGGTCACAGCGACATCTAAAGGCCGACAAGTGTAATGCAGAATCCACCCAGGGAACTGGGGCCCCGTGCCCACCCCCAGGGTAAAGGGGGCCGGCCTCGCACAGGGTCCCTTGCAGGTGTCTGTTGCGAGACCACATCCTCAACACCCGGTGAACGGCGCTGGGAGCAGACTCAAGGCTCGAGAGGCCCCAGGAGGGCGGGAAGAGAGTTCCCCCAGCTGCAGCCTGAGCATGGTCGCCAGAAAGCAGGTGCGGCGACTTTCCCTAGCACCCTCTCCCTGCCCTCCGTGTACCCGCAGAGGGGCCCTGCACGTCGGGTCTCAGGCACATGTGCGGTGAAATGCACACAACATAAAACTCCCTTTGGCCGGGCGCGGTGGCTCAAGCCTGTAATCCCAGCACTTTGGGAGGCCGAGACGGGCGGATCACGAGGTCAGGAGATCGAGACCATCCTGGCTAACACGGTGAAACCTCGTCTCTACTAAAAATACAAAAACTAGCCGGGCGAGGTGGCGGGCGCCTGTAGTCCCAGCTACTCGGGAGGCTGAGGCAAGAGAAGGGCGTAAATCCGGGAGGCGGAGCTTGCAGTGAGCTGAGATCTGGCCACTGCACTCCAGCCCTGGCGACAGAGCGAGACTCCGCCTCAAAAATAAATAAATAAATAAATAAAACTCCCTTTGCAGACATTCAGTGGCATTCGGGCAGCCATCATCTCTATCTAGTTCTAGAACATTCTCGGCCCCCCAAAAAGATACCTCATCCCCATCAGCTGTCACTTCCCATCCCCCTCCCCGACCCCTGGCACCCACACATCCCCTTCCTGCTTCCCTAGACTGGCCTGTCCGGAACATTTCATAGAAATAGGATCACACACTGTGGCCTTTTGGATCTGGCATCTCTCACTGAGTGTGATATCCTCGAGGTGCATCCACACTGCACGTGGCCTGGGTCAGAGTCTCGTTCACAGCTGAGTCTCATTCCAGGGTGTGGAAGGCCACGCTGTGGAAGGCCACGCTCTATTCACCCACTAATGGACACCTGGGTCCTTTCCACCTTTTAGCCATTGTGAATTGTACCATATGAACATTTGTGGCAAGGTTCTATTTGAACACCTGCTTCCAATTCCTCTGGGCACATAACTAGGAGTGGAATTGCTGGGTCAGGTGGTGACTCCGCGTTCAGCCTTTTGAGGAACCGCCAGACTGGTTTCCACGGTGGCTGCCCCATCTTGCATCACACATCAATTCTCAACGCCAAGGCATTCCTCAGCTTTTGAACAAGGCACTGAGGCAGGAGGCAGGAGATGATTGTTCGAGGCCACCCCGGAGCCGTCGGCAGAGCCAAAACTTGCAGCTGTGATTTGTGCTGCGGCTCCAGCCCAAGCCCTCCTTCCCTGGCTTCAGTGCCAGGCTGGGCAAAGTGTGTGGAACAGCCCAGCTTTCTAGGCCACTTTCAGAGTACTTGGCAGCCACTGTCTGCTCTCAACATGCCATCTGTGAGGTTCTAAAGAGCCACTGCTGAGCAATTGGGTTGCCCTGCAGTGGGAGATTGTCTTTGCAAGGAAGCAGTGAGGCGGAGGAGGCTGGAGGGTTCCCTAAGATCATGCACCCACGGCAGCCAGCAATGTGCCCCCAGCAGAGTGAAGGGCCTTGGCAAAGGGGCACCTCCTGTCCCCTCCAAATCCTTACAGGCCACCCCAGGACCTGGTGACCTGGGACAGACTCCTGTATGGGCCTTTTTCCCCTGGTGCCAGCAGGGAACAGGGCAGGATGGAAAAAACACCCAGTAGCCAGTGGCCTGCTGATGTCACCAAGCTGCAGGGCTGCCTGGCATTGATTAAACACAGCTGGTGTGGGCCAGGCACAGCGCCTCACACCTGTGATCCCAGTGCTTTGGGAGGCTGAGGTGGGAGGATCTGTTGAGCTCAGGAGTTCAAAATCAGCCTGGGCAACATAGTGAGACCCTATCTCTAATTTATTATTATTGTTTTGAGCCGGAGTCTCGCTCTGTTGCGCAGGCTGGAGTGCAGTGGCACGATCTCGGCTCACTGCAACCTCCGCCTCTTCCCATGTTCCAGCAATTCTCCTGCCTCAGGAGATGAGGTTTTGTCATGTTAGCTGGGGTAGAGACTCCATCTGTATTAAAAAACAAAGAAAGAAAGGCTGGGTGCGGTGGCTCACACCTATAATCCCAGCACTTTGGAGGCCAAAGTGAGTGGATCACCTGAGGTTGGGAGTTAGAGACCAGTCTGACCAATATGGAGAAAGCCCATCTCTACTAAAAATACAAAATTAGACGGGCGTGGTGGCACATGCCTGTAATCCCAGCTACTCCGGAGGCTGAGGCAGGAGAATCGCTTGAACCCGGGAGGCAGAGGTTGCAGGTTGCAGTAAGCCGAGATCGTGCCATTGTACTCCAGCCTGAGCGAAACACCGTCTCAAAACAAACAAACAAACAAAAACAAAACAAAACAAAAAACAGACAACACATAGCTGGTGGGTTCTTGGGCAAGGCTGGCAACCAGGGCTCTAGGGAAGGATGTTTCCAGGAGCTGCTAAGAGCAGTGGGGCTTGGGTTATGCCCGCCTCTTCCTGTGACTGTTTCCTCATCTGGGGTCACGGGATAGTGCAGCCCTGCCTCCCTAGTCATGCAGGGGACTGTGAGTGAAAGCGTCTTGGAATCAGAAGGTTCTGGCACCAAAGCTTTGCACCAGCCTTCCACCAGTGCGCTGCCCAGCGCGTGACTCTCGGAAAAACTTTAGCTTATTTCAGCCTAATTACATTCCGTTAGCCCAAAGTCTCCGACGGTCGGGGCTGGATCGTTCTCTGAGATGGGGCTGTCCTGGGCACTGCAGGGTGCTGAGCGGCATCCCTGACCCCCACCCACTCCATGCCAGGAGCATCTCCAGTTGTGACAACCACAGACGTCCCCAGACATCACCCAGAGTCCCCTGGAGGCAGACCTGTCCCACTTGAGAACCACTGGCCTGGACCAGAAACTGGATCTTTCAGGGAGGCAGAGCTCAGCAGTCGTCCAGGCACTGAGCCCGGCTCAGCCCTGCAGCTCTGACCCTGCCCTGGGCTGTGAGCGCTGAGGACCCCGTCAATCTGATCAAGAAGCCACACTAGGTCACCTCAGACCAAGGACATTCTGCAATGATGCTTCATGACGGTCCTCTCCACCTCCAGCCCTCAAAGACCTGGCCTGGACCCCCCTCCCGTGGCTCCCAGACCTCTGTCTCCAGGGAGCCTTCCGGAATGCCCTTCCTCCTGCCTTCAGTGCTCCTCCCCATCCTGCAAGGGTCGGCAAGGATGTCCCCTCCTTAGAGACCTTCCTGGACACCATGTGACACAGACTTTCTCCTCTTGGTGCCACCTCATCCTATTTTCTTTGTCTTTCCCTTTTTTTTTTTTTTTTTTTTGAGATAAGGTCTTGCTCTGCTGCCCAGGCTGGAGTGCAGTGGTGCAATCACAGTTCACTGCAACCTCAGCCTCCTGCGCTCAAGTGATCCTCCCACCTCAGCCTCCCGAGTAGCTGGAACTACAAGTGTGCACCACCATGCCCGATTTTTTTTTTTTTTTAATTTTGTAGAGATGGGATCTTGCTATGTTGCCTGGGCTGGTCTCAAACTCCTGGCCTCAAGTGATTCTTCCGCCTCAGCCTTCCAAAGTGCTGGAATTACAGGCGTGACCATTTCCTTATCTTCTAAGACACTCTGTTTGGTTTGCCTGTGTGTCTGGGTGTGTGCTGTCTGTGTGTGACAGAAGCTCCCTGAGAACAGGACTTGATTCCACCTGTATCAGGCTGGGCCCCCAGCACCTAGGCTGTCCCTGGCACACAGCAAGTATCGAGTCAATGTTTGCTGACTGACCGACAGACTGGCCTCCCATCCACTCTTCCACTCACCAGCTTCTCCATCTTGCCCAAATCCCTGCCAACCCCAGGGCACTGAGGGTACAGATTGCTCCTCACCTGTGCCCCTTGCAAAGCTCTCAGACACATTTTTTTCTGTTCTGTGTGTGTGCATGTGTGTCTCTGTTGCCCAGGCTGGAGTGCAGTGGTGCAACCTCAGCTCACTGCAACCTGCACCCGCTCTGTTCAAGCGATTCTCCTGCCTCAGCTTCCTGAGTAGCTGGGATTGCAGGTACCTGCCATCACACCCACCTAATTTTTGTATTTTTAGTAGAGAGGGGGTTTTGCCATGTTGGCCAGGCTGGTCTTGAACCCCTGACCTCAAATGATCTGCCCGCCTCGGCCTCCCAAAGTGCTGGGATTACAGACGTGAGCCACCATGCCCGGCCTGTTCTATTTTTTTTTTAATAAACAATTTTATTTGGAGTAATTTTAGATTTACAGGAAAGCTGCAAAGAGAGAGTCCCCGCCCACGCCTCACCAGCTTCCTCTTCAGGGGCCGCCCTCTGTAACCACAGGGCATTGCTCACAGCTGGGGAACGCTGGCACCTTCCTATTAACCAAATGCCACACTCAATTCAGCTTCCCTCAGTTTTCCCCTCACAGCCTTTCCTGCCCCGTCATGACCGTATCCAGGAGCCCACGTGGCATTTGACTGTCCCATCTCCCCGGGTTCCTCTGGGCTCTGTCGGTTTCTTGGTCTTTCTTTGGTATTTCCATGAATCTTTTTGTTTGTCTCTTTAGGAAAACGGTTACTATCCATGAAAAACAAAAAATGTGCGGTGGCTCACGCCTGTAATCCCAGCACTTTGGGAGGCCGAGGCAGGCGGAACACAAGGTCAGGAGATCGAGACCATCCTGACTAACATGGTGAAACCCC
This sequence comes from Rhinopithecus roxellana, assembly GCF_007565055.1. Taxonomy (NCBI): domain Eukaryota; kingdom Metazoa; phylum Chordata; class Mammalia; order Primates; family Cercopithecidae; genus Rhinopithecus; species Rhinopithecus roxellana. Next base: position 7,898,410 of record NC_044556.1, read on the forward strand.
ATCTCTACTAAAAATGCAAAAAACTAGCCGGGCGTGGTGGCGGGCGCCTGTAGTCCCAGCTACTCGGGAGGCTGAGGCAGGAGAATGGTGTAAACCCAGGAGGCGGTGCTTGCAGTGAGCCGAGATCGCACCACTGCACTCCAGCCTGGGTGACAGAGCGAGACTCGGTCTCAAAAAAAAAAAAAAGAAAGAAAAGAAAAACAAAAAATGTCATTCTGGCTACCCTGAGAGCTTATTATTGCTATTTTAAAATGAATGAATACCTGTTTGACATGTTCTCAGTTTTGATTTCAAATTCAACCAATATCAATAAGTAGAAGGCATATAAACAAAACTCTTTGGAATAATCGTCAGGAGCACAGAGTTTGAGAACCTTTGTCCTAAGCCAGGGGTTAGCAAACGACGGCCCCTGGACCACATCTAGCTGACTGTGTGTTTTTGTAAATAAAGTTTTATTGGCACGCGGCCACACCCATTTGTTTACATATTGCTTGTGGTGGTTTTCCCGCTACAACGGCAGGCAGAGACCGTCCGGCCCTGCAAGGCTAAAACGTTTGCTTCTGGATGCAGAAAAGTTTGCTACCCCAGGCCTCACACATAGCAAGTTCATAGCAAGCATTTGCTTAAAATTAGGCTGAGCCCTGATCAGGGAGAAGGGCATGGTCAGACATCAGGGGATCATTGAAATTTCCATTCTGTCCCACCTTGTACAGCAAACGCCACCATGGAGCAGGACTCAGCCGTGAAAAGGAACGAGGCTCTGACACTGGCCACAGTGTGGATGGACCTTGAGGACATCAGGCTCCATGAAAGGAGCCAGACACAGAAGGCCACGCAGTGTGTGATCCCATTTCTACGAAATGGCCAGGACAGGCCCATCCACAGGGACAGGGAGGGGATGCGTGTGTGGCAGGGCTGCCAGGGGGAGATGGGATGTGACTGCTCATGGGGGACAGGGCTTCTTATGGGGGTGACACCATGTTCCAGAATTAAAGGAGATGGTTGCACAACTCTGAATGTAAAAACTGCTGAGCTGCACATTTTTAAAGGGTGAATTTTATGGTGCGTGAATTATATCTCAATAAAGCTAATCCCAGCACTTTTGGAGGCCGGGGGGCAGGGGGTGGATCACCTGAGGTCGGGAGTTCAAGACCAGCCTGACCAACATAAAGAAACCCTGTCTCTACTAAAAATACACAATTAGCTGGGCGTGGTGGCAGGTGCCCGTAATCCCAGCTACTCGGGAGGCTGAGGCAGGAGAATCGCTTGAACCCGGGAGGCAGAGGTTGCAGTGAGCCGAGATCACGCCACTGCATTCCAGCCTGGGCAACAAGAGTGAAACTTGGTCTCATAAAACAAATAAAAGAAAAGGAAAGAAAAGAAAAGAAAAGAGAAAAGAAGAGGAGAGGAGAGGAGAAGAGACACAAAAACCTGTAGAATGAAAGGCAGGCAGGCCCCCTGCACTCTGGCTACAAGACGTCGTCCCACCCCCTCTCTCTGCAGGCAAGTCACTGCCCGCCTTACAAATCTCTGCCCCGATCCCCCAACCCACACCCCAGAGCTGCGCCCTTGAGCCAGAAAACCTGCCACCCCAGGGGCCACTCCAGCCTCAGACCAACAGGATGTTAAAAAAGGCGAAACCTCATAATCGTTTCCTATCGAAACCAATTAGAAAGCTCCTGGGTAGAAGTCCAAGGTTTTCAAGCAATTTAAGGCAAAAGAGAAGATTTTCAACGAAACATCCCAGCTGGGGGTGGGTTTCTTAGGGTCCCGTCGTTGGCCACCATGGAGGGACCTGGGGGTGAGCTCGTGACGCCAGCACCCCCAGCCTATGTGGGTCGGCCAGTTAGCTGGGTGTGGTGGCTCACACCTGTAATCCCAGCTAATCGGGAGACTGAGGCAGGAGAACTGCTCGAACCCAGGAGTTGGAGGTTGCAGTGAGCTGAAATCGTGCCACTGCACTCCAGCTCTGGGCAACAGAGCAAGACAGCTCTGTGCAGAAAACAGACTCCTGCGACAGAAATGCTGGCTCCCTTTGAGGCTGAGTTTTGTGACCTTGGGTTTCCTAGTCTGAGCTTCTAGTTTCATTTATAAAAGGGGTGACGTGGCCTCCGTCCCGCAGGCGCTCTGAAGGTCGCAGATTACACAGAGGTGGTGCGACTCATACAGGTTTCTGCCAACAGTGGCCCCACCAACAGTCACCTTTCCTTAGCACAGCGCCTTCCTCCTAGGGTGATGTCTCCCCCTCCTGCACACCCCCGTGGCTTACTGAGACCTGAGTAAAGCTCACTTCCCTTGAAAGGGGTTTAGTGGTGGCCCCCTCAAAATTCTTGTCTACCGGGTGCCTCAGAAAATGACTGTTACACACTAATTGCATTTGCTTAAAACTTAGGTTGAAGCTGGATGTGGTGGTCCACACCTGTGGTCCCAGGTACTCGGGAGGCTGAGGCGGGAGGATCGCTTGAGCCCTAGGATTTCAAGGCTGCAGTGAGCTATGATGGTGCACTCCAGCCTGGGCAACAGAGTAGCCAGACTCCAGATACAAAAAATTAATAATAAAAAAAGAATTCCTGGCTGGGCACGGTGGCTCATGCCTATAATCCCAGCACTTTGGGAGGCCGAGGTGGGTGGATCACCTGAGGTCAGGAGTTTGAGACCAGCCTGACCAACATGGTGAAATCTCAACTCTACTAAAAATACAAAGTTAGCCGGGTGTGGTGGCACACGCCGTTAATCCCAGCTACTTGGGAGGCTGAGGCAGGAGAATCGCTTGAACCTGGGAGGCGGAGGTTGCAATGAGCCGAGACTGCACCACTGCACTCCAGCCTGGGTAACAGAGCAAGACTCCAGATACAAAAAATTAATTAAAGAAAAATGACTGGGCGCGGTGGCTCACACCTGTAATCCCAGCACTTTGGGAGGCCGAGGTGAGTGGATCACCTGAGGTCAGGAGTTCGAGACCAGCCTGGCCAACGTGGTGAAACCCCGTCTCTACTAAAAATACAAAATTATCTGAATGTGGTAGTGCACACCTGTAATCCCAGCTACTTGGGAGGCTGAGGCAGGAGAATCGCTTGAACCTGGGAGGTAGAGATTGCCGTGAGCTGAGATCTTGCCACTGCACTCCAGCCTGGGTGACAGAGCGAGACCCCCATCTCAAAAAAAAAAAAAAAAAAAAAAACAGAAAAAAACAAAGAAGGAGACACAGAGAGACAGAGAGCAGAAAACAGCAGCAGAGACTGGAGCAATTCGACAATAAGCAAAAGTCAAGGTTTGCCAGAGCCCCCAGAAGCCAGAGGACACCGAAGGATCCTCTCCTGAGCCCCCAGGGGAGCACAGCCCTACAGACACCTTGGTGTAGTTCTTCTGCCCTCCAGAACCACGACAGGACACATATCTGCGGACTGATGCTTCCAGGTCTGCGGTCACCTGTTACGGCAGCCACAAGAGGCTCGTCTGCCCGTCTCCTCTCCCCTTCCTTCATGCTGATCACCATGGAGGAGTGAGTTCAATTCCCTCTGCCTGCCCAAAACCCCCAACAACTTTTTTTAAATGTGAGATGGAGTCTCGCTGTCGCCCAGGCTGGAGTGCAATGGCACCATCTCGGTTCACGGCAAGCTCCGCCTCCTGGGTTCAAGCGATTCTCCTGCCTCACCGTCCCAAGTTGCTGGGATTATAGGCGTGCGCCCTCATGTCCAGCTAATTTTTGTATTTTTAGTGGAGACGGGGTTTCACCATGTTGGCCAGGCTGGTCTCGATCTCTTGACCCCCTGATCCGCCCAACTCAACCTCCCAAAGTGCTAGGATTAGAGGCGTGAGCCACTGCGCGCAGCCATTTTTTTTTTTTTTTTTTTACTTTTTAAAAAATTATTATTATTATTATTATTATTTTGAGAGAGTCTTGCTGTGTCACCCAGGCTGGAGTGCAGTGGCGTGATCTCAGCTCACTACAACCTCCATCTCCCGGGTACAAGCGATTCTCCTACCTCAGCCTCCTGAGTAACTGGGATTACAGGTGCCCGCCACCACGCCCGGCTAATTTTTGTATTTTTAGTAGAGATGGGGTTTCACCATGTTGGCCAGGCTGGTCTTGAACTCCCGACCTCGTGATCCACCCGCCTCAGCCTCCCAAAGTGCTGGGATTACAGGCGTGAGCCATTGCGCCCGGCTCCTGGTGGTTTTTAAGCTTGCAAAGGGTGCAGGATAAGCCCTGCAGAAGTCAATGGTCAGTAATGAGGGCTGCGAATTCAGCCCATCTCCAGGGAAAGCCGCCGAAACTGGCAACACCAGCTACTTCTGGGAAGGCGAACGCAATGAGTAACGCGGCAGAGACGGGGCTTTGTTTCCACTTTCACCATGTGCCATTTATACCCCTAGAGCTCTGGACACCCCGGGCACGGCCACTGATGCAAAACGTTGGTCCTTCTTCCTGGGGGGGTGTGGCCAAGTGAGGGTAGGTGAGGGAGAAGCCACTTCCAGGCTAAGGTCCTCAATACCCAGGCTCAGTCTGGGTTCTTCTGTGTCCCAGGAGGCAAAAAAGGTGACCACAAGTTGGGCTGTGGTATCAAAACCAGAACAAACGGGGTGTCCCAAGCCTGGGCAACATAGCAAGACCCCATCTCTACAAAACATAATTAGCCAGGCGTGGTGGTGCATCTGTAGTCCCAGCTACTTGGGAGGCTGAGATGGGAGGGTCGGTTGAGCCCTGGCGTTTGAGGCTGCAATAAGCTGTGATCGTGCCACTGCACTCCAACCTGGGCAACGGAGCAAGACTAGGTCTCAAGAAAACAAACAAACAAACAAGGTGTTCCTTACCCAAAAGAATTGCAAGCAGGGGCTCGGACAGATACTTGTACTGTTCACTCATGTTCACAGAAGCCAAAAGGTGGAAGCAGGCCAAGTGTCCATCAACAGATGGACGGATAAACACAGTACGGTGCATCTGTATGATGGAATATTACTCAGCCATGAAAAGGAAGGGAATCTCAACACAGGCTGCAACACGGATGCACCTTGAGGACGTCACGCTCAGTGACAGAAGTCAGACAGAAAAGAACAATTCGGACAGGTGTGACGGCTCGCGCTTTTAAACCCAGCACTTTGGGAGGCCAAGGCAGGTAGATCCCTTGAGGTCAGGAGTTCGAGACCAGCCTGGCCAACATGGCGAAACTCCACCTCTACTAAAAATACAAAATCAGCCGGGTGTTGTGGCAGGCACCTGTAGTCCCAGCTACTCAGGAGGCTGAAGCAGAAGCATTGCTTGAACTCGGAAGGCGGAGGTTGCAGTGAGCTGAGATCGCACCACTGCACCCCAGCCTGGGTGACAGAGCGAGACTGCATCTCGGAAAAAAAAAAAAAAAAAAGACAAATCTTGTGTGATTGCACGCCTAGGAGGTCCCTAGAGTCGTCAGATTCAGACAATCCATCTGTTGATGGACGCTTGGATGGCTTCCACCTTTTGGCTGCTGTGAACAAGAGCAAACGGTACAAGGGAAGCAGGTTGGGGGGGTGCCAGGGGCTGGGGAGGGGATGGGGAGCGAGTGTGCCACGGGGACAGAGATTCCGTTTGGGAAGATGGAAAGTTCTGGAGACGGTGGTGATGGCTGCACCGCCGTGCAAATGTGCTGAATGCCACTGAACTGAGCACTTAGAAATGGCTAAAATGGTCACTATTATGTTTCACGTATCTTACCACAATTCAGAAAAGTAAGAAAGGAGCTCCGGTGGCTCTCAGGCCGAGCTCCACCTCTGTCTGGTTGCTGGTGATACCACAGTATAGCAGGCCTCTCCTCTCCGGAGCGGTGACCATGACCTGTTGCCAGCCCCGACCTGCGGGAGGCTGAGCCCAGCGGCGCCTTCTGGGAAGAAGCGAAGGAGGGAGCCTTTCTGATAATTACCCCGAGGCAGAGGGCAGGCGGGCACAGGGGCCCAAGCCCCTCCAACCCATCCCACAGGCCCCAGGGTGTTTACTGAGCTTGGAGAATTCCATGCTGTGGGCTGGGCCACTCCTGCCCTGAGACAGGAAGACAAGGTCGGCTCAGGGCACAGAAGCCACCGCCCGGCTGTCACCTTTCCTTGTGGGTGCAGAGCCAGGACCCCGGGCAGGGGTGGACGCCTGTGGTTTACCTCCCTGGGGGCTCGGGCTCTGTGCCGAGGGTGCATGCACTGGGGCCCCTAGACCTCTTCCTTCCTTTCTTCTTTTTTTTTTTTTTTTTTTTTTTTTGAGGCGGAGTCTTGCTCTGTCGCCCAGGCTGGAGTGCAGTGGCCGGATCTCAGCTCACTGCAAGCGCCGCCTCCCAGGTTCCCGCCATTCTCCTGCCTCAGCCTCCCGAGTAGCTGGGACTACAGGCGCCCGCCACCTCGCCCAGCTAGTTTTTTGTATTTTTAGTAGAGACGGGGTTTCACCGTGTTAGCCAGGAGGGTCTCGATCTCCTGACCTTGTGATCCGCCCGTCTCGGCCTCCCAAAGTGCTGGGATTACAGGCTTGAGCCACCGCGCCCGGCCCCTTTCTTCTTTCTCTCTTTTGAGACAAGATCTCGCTCTGTTGCCAGGCTGGAGTGCAGTGGCGCGATCTCGGCTCACTGCAACCTCGGCCTCCTGGGTTCAAGTGGACTTCCTGCTTTAGCCTCCCGAGTAGCTGGGACCACAGGTGCACACCACTGCACCCAGTTAATTTTTTAAAATTTTTTTGTGGACATAGGGGTCTCACTCTTTTACCGAGGCTGGTTCTGGACTCCTGGCCTCAAGCAGTTCTCCCACTTCAGCACCCCAAAGCACTCGGATTATAGGTGTGAGCCACTGTGCCCAGCCAGGGTTTTTATTTTTTTCTTTTGCAGAGATGGGGGGTCTCTGTTGCCCAGGCTAGTCTCAAATTCCCGGCCTCAAGCGATCTTCCCATGTCGGCCTCTGAAGGTGCTGGGATTACAGGAGTGAGCCACTGCGCCCGGATTAGCCAGACTTCTTTCTCCTCCTCGGTCACGGGGATCAGGAAGCAGAGAATCAAGGTTCTGCCACCAACTTGTAGAAGGGCCGTGGGTCACCCATGCCCCTCCCAGTGTTTCCATGGTTACCAGGGAAGCCAGTGAAGGGCAGAGTCTTTGGGGAAGGAAGCTGGGCCAGAGAGGAGATGAGGGTGTGAGAAGGCCCAGACCACTCTGAGGAAGGATGCCTCTTGGTACAGACCAGAGCAGCAGTGCCCTCACCATGCTGGGCACAAGACAAGGACTTCGGAGCTGATTATTTCATTTTGGGGGTTTTTTGTTTGTTTTTTTGAGGCAGAGTCTCACTCTGTCACCCAGGCTGGACTGCTCACTGCTGCTCACTGCAACCTCCACTTCCCGGGTTCAAGCGAGTCTCCTGCCTCAGTCTCCCAAGTAGCTGGGATTACAGGCGCCCGCCACCACGCCCGGCTAATTTTTGTATTTTTAGTAGAGACGGGGTTTCACTATGTTGGCCAGGCTGGTCTCGAACTCCTGACCTCAGGTGATCCGCCCGCCTCGGCCTCCCAAAGTGCTGGGATGAGAGGTATGAGCTACTGCGCCTGGCCTGATTATTTCATTTACTCCCTGCAGCAGCCCTGGGCAGCAGGGGTGGTGATCACCCCACATCTTACCAAACAGAAGCAGAGAGTGACCACAGGTGCCCACCTGACCCCGCGTCTCCAGCGGGAACGTGAAGCTGATGCTGCTCCCGCCCCAGGCCTGAAGCCAGCCCCTGCCCCAAACCAGCCTGACCGGCAGCACCGTGGAAGCCCATGGGGACCTCCGCCCCCCACGGGAGGCTGGGGCATCTCTCACCCTCTCTGTGCCTCGGTTTCCTAATCTGTCACACAAGGAGGTTGGACCCAAACCAATTGATTGTCATGGGTGGAGCCGGAACCCGCTGTGGTTCCCTCTGGTCCTCAGGATAAAACGCAGCCTCTGCCGTGCGGCCTCCTCGCTCCCTCTCCCTCCCCTTTTCAAGGTCCTGGAACCGTCTCTGCACCTGTATCTCCCACCCCACCTGTCACCTTCAGGGCACTAGCAACACTCAACTCATGTCACTTCCTCCAGGAAGCCCTCCCTGAATTCCTGAACAAAGCTCCTAGTGTGGGCACCTGCTTTCACTCTTGGGCGGTGCTGTCTTCCTCGGTTCACTCAATCAGGGTCTCAACTGGGGTAATTCTGTCCCCTCAAGGGACACTGGGCGGTGTCTGGGGACATCTGTAATTGTCATGATGGAGGGATGCTCCTGGCATGGAGTGAATGGAGGCCAGGGACACTGCTCAGCACCCTGCATTGCCCAGGACGGCCTCACCCCAGAGAATAGTCCAGTGTCAGTGTCCACAGTGCCCGGGGGGAGAGACCTGCTTTAATTATTTGGGAATAAACCGAGTCTCCTCCCTGCTCACCCCAGACACTGGAATAAACTCCAGATGGGGCTGACGGCATAAACCAGGGGGCCCCAGCTCCTGGGGACTCACCTCCTCTCTCCCTTCCCACTCAGGGTGTGGATTTCAATGTGCGCAGCCTCCTGGGACCTCCGCAGGGCAGAGGATCATGGGACGCAGAATCTCTTGGGGGTCTGCGGAATCTTCTATCCCAGAGGGTCTCGACCAAGGTGATTCTGTCCCAGGGAAAGCTGGGTGGTGTCTGGGGATATCTGTGGTTGTCACAACTGGGGGTACTCCTGGCATGGAGTGGGTGGAGGCCAGGGACGCTGTCAGCACCCTGCAGTGCCCAGGACGACCCACCCCAGAGAACAATTGGCCTCATATGTTCACGGCGGTAAGGGGATGAGCCCACCCCCTACATGGCTCCAGGGGCACCCAGAGTGGAGCCCCAGCCCCATGGCCACCTCTCCTCCCACTTCCTCTGGGCGCCTGTCCTCTGCACCTGCGTCCTCCGGCTCTGGCTCCCTTCAAAGCTGGTCACAGCTGGCAGCCCGCATGCCGTAAACACCCACCCAGACGTGCCAGCCAGACCTGGCTTTCTGTCACTCCCGGCTGATTCTGAATTCCCAGTCTCACATGGCCCAGAGGGTGACTGGCTCGAGACTTGCCTCTCATTACGAGCAAAGCTCTGATTCAGCCGGAATATTAGTCAGGGAACAGCATGTCACATTCCAGGAGGCTGATCAGCTCCAACTTCAGTGCCAGCAGCTGACTCAGCCCGGAGAGCTGCATGTGCTAACTACTCCTTCTGAGCCTCACAGTTATGTTCTCGAGATTTCACTCAGTGTCACATGGTGTCACTGGTCCTGGTCGCAGACACAGACTCACCTGTGTGCCGGGAGTCAGGTGAGGACCGGTCCCAGCACCTTCATTCTTTGTTTCTTTCACTCACGCAGTAAACATCCGGCCAAGGCTTGGACCAGATCCCTGATCTTAATGAAGGAGGTGATGGTCTGGCCCGGGTGACAGGCACAGTTGATGTGACGATCACAACACAGTTGCCATGTGGCCCTGAGCATGTTAGCCCCTCTCCGCTACTGTTTACTGTTTTCTCCTCTGTGAAATGGAGATAATGATCTCAACTTCAACACAGCAAGTGTATGAGTCAGCTACTGCTGCGTAACAAACAACAGCAACAACAAAAACACCATTTGCCATCTCATAATTTCTGTGTGTCAAGAGTCTGGTTTAACTGGGTCCTCTGCTCAGACTGTTATAAGCCTGAAGTCAAGGTATGGGCTGGGCTGAGTTATCATTTGGAACTTGGGGTCCTCTCCCGAGTTTGTTTGGTTATTGGCAGAATCCATTTCCTTGCAGCACTAGGAATGAGGTTGCTGTTTTCCTACTGGCTTTTGGATGGGGGTGCTCTGAGCCCCAAGGGGCTACTCTCAGGTCTCTGCCACATGGACCCTCTAGTGGCAGCTCATGACATGGCTGTTTGCTTTCTTTAAGGCAAGCACCCCATTCCCTTTCTCTCTTTCTTCCAAATGTGGTTTATATATACATATATATAACATAAGACTCATCGTCTTAACCATGTTTACGTGTACGATTCAGTGATGTTAAGCATATTCACACTGCTGTGCAATGGCTCTCCAGAACCTTCCATCTTGTACAACCGAGACATTGTATGCACTCAACAACAGCTCCCCTCTTCCCTCCCCCAGCCCCTAGCACCCACCATTCTCCTTTCTGTCTCTATGAATTTGACAACTCGGGATGTGCTTCTGCTCTCGTTTATGGGCTCACCTGATGAGGCCAGGCCCACCCAGGATGTCTCCTTTTTGATGAGCTCAAGTCAACCGACTAGGAGTCTTCATCGCATTTGCAAAATCCCTTTACTGAACACACGACCTATCTGCATTAACCTAACCACTGGAGTGACACCCCATCATACTCGCAGGTCCAACCTATCCTCAAGTGCAGGGGATTAGATGAGACGTGGGCACTAGTGGGTGGGGATCTTGGGCGCCATCTTGGAATTCTGCCTACTACTGTAGCTGTAAAAGACATGGTGGCCATTGCTATTTAGGTCCGTTAGCAGGAAACACACCAAAGCGGCCCCCAAGGAGCACATGCTATGCATCAGGCTCTGCACAAGGCATAGAGAAAACAGCAAAGAACTTTGGGGAAAGTTGAAGACTTGAGGTGAACAACTGGATATCTTACTAGGTCTTTCTGGATATCTTAGTAGGTTGAGCAAATGGATAGGGGATATTGGGGGATGGGTTATCTCCCTTGGAAAGAACTCCAAATGTCGCTTTCAATAACTTTCCACCCTACCAGTCATCTCTTCCTTCCAGAAATTCTCAGGAGGCAGCACTTGGTGGCTCTTCTGCAGATGCCAGGATGGTGATGATGACAGATGGCCATGCTCTTGTGTTTAGAATAGGACGTCCCCAAGGACATGGAGTCACAGACGGGTCAGGTAAGTTGCCTGGACACCCACACGAATAGGAGGCGCTTCTGGATTTGAACCAAGTCTTCTAGTGCTAGGAGCCCCAGAACAAACCTACTGCCACCCCTTCCCCACGACAAAGCCCACCAGAAGGGCTGGCTGCTTGAGAGGTAGTGGATAAGACCTCACAGACTCACAGACTAGTGGGAGAAGACAGAAGAGCGTGGCCCTGAACACAGCGTGGGGACACACAGTGATTGGAACCTGGCACCCACACCAACGGTCAAAGTCTAGATGGTTTTGTTTGGTTGTACTCCCGCCTCCCGCTGACCCCATGCACACGAGTAAGAGGAGCTCCATCCACGTTTATGGACACTTAATGTTCCTGCACAAGCATAAATAAGGTGAAGCCGAGTCTGCGTGTGTGCAAAAGGCACAGAGCTTTGCACATACATGGTGCCAGGGTCCATTTCCTGGTTTTGTACTACAGTTACGTAAGATGTCACCACTGGGGGAAACTGTGAAGGTACATGTGATGTTTTTTGCTCTGTGTGATTTTTGCAACTTCCTTTGAATCTGATGATTTCAAAATAAAGGTTTTTTTTTTTTCTTTTTGAGACAGAGTCTTGCTCTGTCACCCAGGCTGAAGTGCAGTGGCACAATCTTGGCTCAATGCAAGCTCCGCCTTCTGTGTTCACCCCATTCTCCTGCCTCAGTCTCCCAAGTAGCTGGGACTACAGGCACCCACCACCACCCCTGGCTAATTTTTTGCATTTTTAGTAGAGACGGGGTTTCACCGTGTTAGCCAGGATGGTCTTGATCTCCTGGCCTCGTGATCTGCCCACCTCGGCTTCCCAAAGTGTTAGGATTACAGGCGTGAGCCACCGCACCCGGCCAAGGTTTAAAAAAAAAAAAAATTAAGTGGAGACACGTTTAGTTGTAACTGGGACACAGCCTGCCACCTACTCTCCAAATGCCTCCTTTGTCCCAATAACCCCAACCCTCTCCCCAAAGTCCTGGCAATACTCCTGGGAGAGGAAGGGATGGACACCAGAACAACGGAGCGAAGGTCCTGCTTATTCCGTCCTGGTTGAGGCCGAATGCCGGCCCCCCTTCCCCTTTGCCACCAAGAGGATTCTAAGATCACCAAGATCCCCACTCCCTGGAGAGCATGTCTCGTATAATCCCCTCCCCCGAGTGTGGGCAGGGCCTGTGGATGTGACGAGATACCACTCCCCTGATTAGGTTACTTTGCAGGAAAGAAGGGATTTTGAAGAGGTGAATAAGGTCCTAAATTAGTTGACCTTGAGTTTGTTGAAAGGGCGATTATCCTAGGTGGGCCTGGCCTAATCAAGTGACCCTTTAAAAGGGATTGGGCCCTTCCTGAAGTGAGAGCCTGGAAGTGTGAGGGGCCTATGGAGGAGGCCATGTGGCCTAAGAGTGGTCTCAAAGAGCTGAGAGTTGCCCCTTCTTGACAGCTAACAAGATAACAGAAACAGTTTGTCAGCCACAAGGAACTGAATTCTGAATGAGCTTGAAATGAGCTTAGAAGTGGATTCATCACCACACAAACCTTCAGATGAGAATGCAGCCCTGGTTCACATCTCTGAGGTCAGAAGTTTGGACATAGCGTGGCTGGGTCCTCTGTGCAGGGTCTTAGAGTGACACCCATTTATTAGCTCGTGGTTCCATAGGTCAGAAGTTTGGACGTAGTATGGCTGACGAGTGACACCCATTTATTAGCTCGTGGTTCCATAGGTCAGAAGTTTGGACGTAGGTCAGCCATACTACGTCCAAACTTCTGACCTATGGAACCACGAGCTAATAAATGGGTGTCACTCTAAGCTACTGCATTCATGGTAGTTGTTACACAGCCATAGCTAGCCAATACACTCTTTATGTACTGCAGACCAGAGCCCTCTGGGATTTTATGGTCGGCTTTCATACTTATCCATACACAAGGGCTTGGACATCCTGTCCCTCCACAATGAGCCAAGCAACTCAGCAGTTTCCTCCTGAGTATGTCTGAATATATCATCAAAAAGGTCTAATGACCATGACATTATCTGATTGTCTTAACAACACTGTGTGGGGGTGAGGAGGCACAGTAGGCATGAAGAACAGCAGAAGACTGGTGCATTTAGTATTAGACAGCTTGACATGCATTAACCCCTTGAGAGACAGGCACTGCCTATTCTCCCCCACTTCACAAACAAAGGCATTGAGGTTCAGAAAAGCACAGAGATGTCCCAGGGCCACAGAGCCAGTAGGTGGCACAGTTGGGAGCCCAAGCCCTAAACTGCTGGTTATGTCACCTCATGAAACCACTTAACCTCACTGGGTCTCAGCATCCTTATCTGTCCAGTGAATCCTCACGAGTGGTTATGAGATGAAATCAGACAATTCAGGGCCTCTAGGCTGAGGATCAGCAAACCTTTTCTGCAAAGGGCCACTGAGCTCTGTCCTTGTAGTATGAAAGCAGTCACTGATGACAGGTAAATGAATATCTGTGGCCATGTGCCAATAAAACTTTATTTATAAAAACAGTAAGTGGAAGGGAGGACTTGGCCCAGGGAGCTGCACTATGTCTGTGGCTGTGTGCCAATAAAACTTTATTTATACAAACAGGAAGTGAAGGGGAATTTGGCCCAGGGAGCTGCAGTATGTCTGTGGCTGTGTGCCAATAAAACTTCATTTATAAAAACAGGAAGTGGAGGGCCAGACGGGGCCTGGGGTAGGGGGGGCACAGTATGTCTGTGGCTGTATGCCAATAAAACTTTATTTATAAAAACAGGAGACAGAGGGAGGACTTGGCCTGGGGGGCCACAGTTTTCAACCCCAGGTTTAGCAGGTTTTTCCTTCCTTTTCTAACTTCTAAAATGAAGCCGACTGACCCTAGAAGTGCCATTTCTGAAAGAGGAAGCGAGAAAAGGGGTGAAAGGATGTTGAACTAGCCAAGGCAGACTGCAGCATTTTCAGGGCTTCTCCCCGAGATCTCCAATAAAGACAACTAGCACCGACTAGGCTAATCCCACGATGGCTTGTTCTGCAGCGACATCATCACCCTAGTGCTGCCCTCTCCCCCATTCTCTAGAGGAAGGAGCCCCAAAGAGAACACATAAACTCTGCCTCCTAGAAAGGTAAGACTCCTGGCCTGGCGCCGTGTGGGATCACACCTGTAATCCCAGCACTTTGGGAGGCCGAGGCAGGTGGATCACTTGAGGTCAGGAGTTCAAGACCAGCCTGACCAACATGGTGAAATCTGTCTCTACTAAAAATACAAAAATTAGCCAGGCATGGTGTCAGGCGCCTGTAAACCCAGCTACTTGGGAGGCTGAGGCAGGGGAATTGCTTGAGCCCGGGAGGTGGAGGTTGCAGTGAGCCGAGACTACGCTATTTCATTCTAGCCTGGGAGACAAGAGTGAAACTCCGTCTCAAAAAGAAAAAAAAGGCCGGGCGCGGTGGCTCAAGCCTGTAATCCCAGCACTTTGGGAGGCCGAGACGGGCGGATCACTAGGTCAGGAGATCGAGACCATCCTGGCTAACACGGTGAAACCCCGTCTCTACTAAAAATACAAAAACTAGCCAGGCGAGGTGGTGGGCGCCTGTAGTCCCAGCTACTCGGGAGGCTGAGGCAGGAGAATGGCGTAAACCCGGGAGGCGGAGCTTGCAGTGAGCTGAGATCTGGCCACTGCACTCCAGTCCGGGGGACAGAGCGAGACTCCGCCTCAAAAAAAAAAAAAAAAGAAAAACAAAACAAAACAAAAAAAACCAACCTTCTATAAACAAAACTAAAAGAAACTCACACACACACACGCAGAGAACAGACTGGGAATTGTAAAAACAGCTGACAAACACAGACCTTCTACTCTTCCCTCAGCACTGCAGACATCGGGACTGGATCCATCTCTGGGGTGAGGGCGTCCTGGGCACTGCAGGGTGCTGAGCAGAGTCCCTGGCCTCCACCCACTCCCTGCCAGGAGCACCCCTTAGTTACACTGAGCTATGATCGCACCACTGCACTCCCACCTGGGCAACAGAGTGAGACTCTGACTCTAAAATAATAATAATAATAATAACAAGAATATAATAATAATAATTTGGATCCATGTCTGGTAAAAATAATAAGTAAAGTTGAGGCTCTAAAATAATAAATTAAAAGAATAAATAGGCCGGGCGCGGTGGCTCATGCCTGTAATTCCAGCACTTTGGGAGGCCGAGACGGGCAGATCACGAGGTCGGGAGATCGAGACCACCCTGGCTAACACGGTGAAACCCCGTCTCTACTAAAAATACAAAAATTAGCCGGGCGCAGTGGCGGCCGCCTGTAGTCCTGGCTACTCGGGAGGCTGAGGCAGGAGAATGGCGTGAACCCGGGAGGTGGAGCTTGCAGTGAGTGGAGATTGCGCCACTGCACTCCAGCCTGGCAACAGAGCCAGACTCTGTCTCAAAAAAAAAAAAAAAAAAAGAATAAACAAAATAAAATAATAAATAAAGCTGAGGCTCTCACATTACATTTTTGCGAGGCTGTCATCACAAGGCTCATCCAGCCACAGCGGGCTCTGCACTGGGGCACCTGCCTGGGCCTCTGCCTGGCCTCCGTCAGCTTAGGAGCCCTCAGCCCCTTGAACCCTGCTGGTGGGACAAGGGGCCCCTCTACCAGGCCCTTAACTTCTGAGTAGACCCCACCTGGGGCCTCCCAGGCTGCACCTTAACCATCTAGGACACGCATCCCCAGGCGGCACTGGGAGTGTCTGCGCACAGACCCGAGGGTGTTAGCCTGGCAGGGGCCCTGCACGTGGGTGCTGGTTCACTAAAACAATGAAGCGGACAGGAGGAAAATGAGCATCCAACGGGCCGCATCATTGCTGTCCTGACCAACGGACTCTGACCCCTGCTATGGGGGTCATAGACGGTCTAGATCAAGCCACAGATTGGCAGAGCCATCCTCTCTGGCCTCCGCTCGGCTTCCCCATGTCCCCTGCCCCCTGGCATCTCATCATACGCGACCATCACTGCTGTGTGTGTTTTGAGTCAAAGGCGGCCAAGGCTCGATGAATCTGCCGATGACCGAGTTGGTGCCTCATCTCTCACTCTGTGGGAGGCCGACTGTGCAAGCGGTTGCTTAGCAACGGACACACACACACACACACACACACACACACACACACGTGCGTGAGAGGTGGTTGTGGGCTGCACACTGGGCTGGGGTGTTCAGATTCCCACGGCCCCACCAACGGATCCCCGGGCTCGGTGGTCGTGGACGTGAGCCCTCTGGGTATGGAGCCTCAATCAGCAGAGTCAGGAAGTCACAATAACAGCTCTGAAATGGGGGTTCATTGAGAGGACATTGGTGGGCTTGAAGACGGGGGTCTGTCTACCGGGGCTTGAGTGGGAGCCATGGTGATTCTGTCAGGAAGAGAAGAGAAACCTGCTCTCAACGCCCCCGGAGGCAGGTTCTTCTGCACCGGGCCTTCTCCCCCGGGCGCTGTGGGCATTTGGGGCGGAATCATTCTCGGTGGTGGGACGGCCCCGGGCACGGCAGTGGCACCCCTGACCTCCACCCCATGGCATCCACCAATCGAGCCAGTCACAGATGTCTTCTGGGTGCAAAATTGCCCCAAGTTGAGACCCCCTGGGCTAGGGGATTCCACGGACCCCAAGAGACTCTGTGTCCCATGATCCTCTGCCCTGCTGAGGTCCCAGGAGGCTGTGCACATTGAAATCCACACCCTGCGTGGGGAGGGAGAGAGGAGGAGAATCCCAGGAGCTGGGGGTCCCCCTGATTTACACCGTCTGCCCCATCGGGAGTTTATTCTGGTGCCTATTGTGAGCAGGAAAATGACTTGATTTTTTGTTCCCCAAAATAATGAACCCAGAGTTTCTCCCACTCAGGACTGTGGATACTTGAGGCCCGATTGCTCTCTGGGGCGGGGCCGTCCTGGGCACTGCGGGGTGCTAAGCAGCATCCCTGGTCTCCACCCACTCCATGCCAGGAGCACCCCAAAGTCACAAAAATGGCAGGTGTCCCAGAAATTGCTCAATGTCCCTGGGGTTGGGGGGCGGCATCACCCAGGTGACCCCTGCCATAGAGGGTCACGTCTAAGCTCTCCTACAGTCAGGAAGCACCACCTTGTCCTGGGCTATAGACATGGAGGCTGCCGGGTACAGGGAGATGTTTCTGAGCCCTGGGGGCTGTGGCAGAGCCCCTGATTTCGGCACAGCGCCCTGTAATTACTTGCAGGCTGCACACGTTTTCTCGGGAGAGGGTAGCAGCAGCGAGCTGTGACCTTCCGGGGGCAGAACGGCGTTTTCAGGTCCTGGCTGGATATCTTGGCAATTCTTTCAGGGGAACAACTTGTCCGCAAAAAGAGCCGATAATAACGTGAATTTCAACACGACGAGGACACGCTGAAATCTGGTGACCGACCAGGGGGAAGTAAACCCGCTCTGACTGGCCGCGGGGACTGGAGTTTGCTCACCACACAAGAGCCCTTCTCAAGATAAAAGGCTCCGGCAAAGCTCTCAGCAGAAATGTTACAAAAAAAAAAAAAAAAAAAAAAAAAACCTCCCTGGGAGAACAAGGAGCTATCAGAAAAACATGCTCTGTGATCTGGAGGTCACAGAGTTCTTCTTACTCAGTGAGGCAAGGAGCAAAAAGGCTGAAGAAATGCTTGTCCTGGAACAGGGGTTTCCACCCGGGCACTGCGGACATTGGCACCGGATTGTTCTCTGGGGTGGGGCCATCCTGGGCACTGCAGGGTGCTGAGCAGCGTCCCTGGCCTCCACCCACTCCATGCCAGGAGCGCGTCCCCGTCGTGTAACCACAAATGTCCCCAGACATTGCCCCAGATGAGTGAGGACGGAGGTGCAGGTGGGCATAGGTGGGTGCAGGTGCCCCGTGAACCCATCTCCACCTGCACCCTCTGCATCTCCAACCCTACCCCCAGCCCCAGTGTCTCCTAAGGGGTAGAAAGCCCACAATGCTGAATGTGAGAGACCCTGCCTTAATTTGAGAAAAAAAAGGAATCAAGTCTGTCCCCTCCTCACATCAGACGCCATGATAAACTCCCAATGGGGCAGATGGTGTCAGTCAGGGGGACCCCAGCTCCTGGGATTTGCCTCCTCTCTCCCTCCTCACTCAGAGTGTGGATTTCAGTGTGTGCAGCCTCCTGGAACGATGTGGCCCCGATGTCCACAGGGGCCAGTAGGGGAAACCCTGTGTTGTTTGGAAAAAAACGGAGTCTGCTACCTGCTCACACCAGACACCAGAATAAACTCCCAATGCGGCAGACAGCATAAACCAGGGGTACCCCAGCTCCTGGGATTCACCTCCTCTCTCTCTCCCATTCAGGGGGTGGATGGAATTCTCCTCCGGCCAAACTGAACAAGCTCTCGCCTGCCGCCACCCAGGGCAGGGGTGCCTGAGTCTCTAACTCACAGGCGAGGATCCAGGCCCTCTGCCCGCCAGGACAATGACCCCTCCCGAAGCTAGGGAGTGGCAGCCCCAGGTCCGCAGCCAGCTCTTACCCTGAAAAGCGTGACATCCGGGAGGGGGAATGGCAGGCACCCCAGGGCCTGATGGGGGGGACAAGCCAGGGTCTGATTCCCATAGCAGGACGACCTGCACTCCCCCAGGGCCACCCACCCCTCCAGGGACACTTTATGCCTTCCATTCTCTGGTCCAAGCTCTGCTCTGGCAACACCTCCGTGCCTGAGTGTGGGGTGCGTTCCCTGACTACCTTAAGGCCACTCCTGGGAGCAGAGCCAGTGCCTCCCGTCTCCTGCCACGCACAACACCCAGGGACTGCCTCTGGTTTTGGCAGAGAGGCTCTGAGTGTGCACACAGGGGCCCCCAGGGCAGGGGCCAACCACCTGGGTTTGCCTGGGACCTGGGGCTCAGTGTTGAACCAAGAAGGTATCAAGCAAACTGCAGTGGGGGTAGTGACAGAGCTCAAAGACGGGCTCGGGACTGACTGAAGACATCTGGGATGCAGTCAGTATGCACTGCCTGCACCTTCGTCCCCACCTGCACCACCTGCACCCACCTGCACCTCCATCCCCATCTGCACCCACCTGCACCTCCGTCCCCACCTGCACCATCTACAACCACCTGCACCTCCGTCCCCACCTGCACCATCTACACCCACCTGCACCTCCGTCCCCACCTGCACCCACCTGCACCTCCGTCCCCACCTGCACCATCTACACCCACCTGCACCTCCGTCCCCACCTGCACCCACCTGCACCTCCGTCCCCACCTGCACCACCTGCACCTCCATCCCCACCTGTACCCACCTGCACCTCCGTCCCCACCTGCGCCCACCTGCACCTCTGTGTCCCCACCTGCACCTCTGTTCCCACCTGCACCTCTGTGTTCCCACCTGCACCTCTGTCTCCACCTGCACCCCCATCCCCACTTGTCCTCATCTGCACCCACCTGTACCCACCTGCACCCCGTCCTGAACTGCACCTCCATCCCCACCTGCGCCCACCTGCACCTCTGTCCCCACCTGCACCTCCATTCCCACTTGTCCTCATCTGCACCCACCTGCACCCCCTGCATCCCCGCCCCTACCTGCACCCCGCGCATCTCCAGCCCCCCCCCCCCCCCCCCCCCCCCGCCTCCAGGCCCGGGCCCAGGAGACTCCATGGGCCTCCTCTGCCCCCTGGTGGCCGCCAGTGGTAACAACAGCCCTCTGCAAACCGAGCTTCCCAGGCCCGAGGAACAGGCTCCCTGAGCCCCGGCCAGCCGTCTTTGCTGCTTGGGGCCTACAGAAGATAGGAGCAGGGCATCATGGTGCTGGTTTTGTCACCAGGACAGGCAGCCACGGCCCTCACTTGGCGACGCACCTGCTCTCCTGGAGAGGCTGCCACGCAGAGGTCAGAGACCCCGGCAGGCTCCTGCACCCTTCACAGCCTCGCTCTCGTCCTCGTCCATTGTCGTAGGGAGGTGAGTTTTACGCTTCCCACCCTGTGCCCCCAGGAACCAAAGCCGCACTCGCCCAGCCCAGCGCCCAGCAAACAGGAGGTGCTCAATGAATGAATATCAACATGATTAAAAGATCAGGAAGATCCCACATCCCACGCCATCCTTTGTAACAAAGGACCCTTCAAGGTCAGCCGGCACCACGCCTGCTCACCACTAATTCCGTCCCCTCTACTGGGGCCTCCCCTTGGGTGCTGTGGACATCAGAGCCTGATGGTTCTCCGGGGTGGGGCCGTCCTGGGAACCATAAGGTGCTGAGCAGCGTCCCTGGCCTCCATCCACTCCATGCCAGAAGCACCCCTCCATCAAGACAGTTACAGATGTCTCCTGGGGGCAGAATCACCCCTGGTTGAGAGTCCCCAGGTTAGAGGATTCCACGGACTCCCAAGAAACTCTGCATCCCAAGATCCTCTGCCCTGCTGAGGTCCCAGGAGGCTGCACACATTGAAATCCACACCCTGAGTCGGGAGGGAGAAAGGAAGTGAATCCCAGGAGCTGGGGGTCCCCTGGTTTACACCGTCTGCCCCATCGGGAGTTTATTCTGGTGTCCAGATAAACTCTAGGGACTGAAGTCAGTTTTGAAATAATGAATGGGGTGGGCGCGGTGGCTCACACCTGTCACCCCAGCACTTGGGGAGGCTGAGGCAGGTGGATCACAAGGTCAGGAGTTCAAGACCAGCCTGGCCAACATGGTAAACCCCCGTCTCTACTAAATATACAAAAATTAGCTGGGCATGGTGGCATGCACCTGTAATCCCATCTACTCGGGAGGCTGAGGCAGAGAATTACTTGAACGCAGGAGGCGGAGGTTGCAGTGAGCTGAGATCGTGCCTCTGCACTCCAGCCTGGGCGACAGAACGAGACTCTGTCAGAGAGAAAAGAAAAGAAAAAACAAAAGAGAAGAGAAAAGAAGGGAAAGGAAAGGAAAAGAAAGAAAGTCTCTCCTTCCTGGGCACTGTAGACATTGGGGCTGGATTATTCTCTGGGATGGGGCCATGTTGAGCAGTGTCCCTGACCTCCACCCACTCCATGCCAGGAGCACCCCCCAGTCATGACAACCGGAGACATCCCTAGACATCTCCCAGCATCCCCTGGGGAGGGGAAGTGAGGGTTGGGTCAGAATCACCCCTGCTCCCTCCGTGAGACCCACTAGCATAGTTAAATTTCAAATAGTTCAGAATTTAAGTGTGAGACATGCAATCAGAACGAAATACAGGTGATATTTTTTATAATCTTAAAATTTTGAAGAAACCCATAAAAAAACAAAGGAGACACTCATGGTAACAAACATTTAAAATCCTGGCCAGGTGCAGTGGCTCACGCCTGTAATCCCAGCATTTTGGGAGGCTGAGGCAGGAGGATCACTTGAGGTCAGGGGTTCAAGACCAGCCTGGCCAACATGGTGAAACCCCATCTCTAAAAATACAAAAATTGCCAGGCGTGGTGGTGCACACCTGTAATCCCAGCTACTCGAGAGGCTGAGGTGGGAGAATCTCTTGAACGCAGGAGGAGGAGGTGGCAGTGGGCCGAGATCGTGCCACTGCACTGCAGCCTGGGCAACAGAGTGAGACTCTGTCCAAAAAAAAAAAAAAAAAATCCTCTATGGCAAAACCCACCATAAGCAAAGTCAAAACACACGCTCAGGAAAATATTTCCAGAGTTCAAACCAACGTTTATAAACTGTTCAAACAAATCAATACGCCTCAAACGTCGGAACAGAAAGGTCAGCAAAGAGCCCAGCCTGACAGTCCACAGAAGGAACGCCCAGAGAACGGTCGGATTCACCGGCCACTGAGGACACCCAAACAAAACAAAGATGTGCGCCCCTACTTGCCAGCTTGGCCAAGATCTCATCGCTGCAGCTGGGAGGGTGGGGAACGAGCGCTTCAGGAAGGAATGGGGCGTTACTGGAGGTCCTTGTGGCTGGATGTCAAATGTAGATCACATGCACAGAGCTCAGCAGCAAATCCACTCGCAAGAATTTAACTGAAACCTCAACCATCCAAGGGGAAGGATTCGGGAAGGAAGGAGAGAGGGAGGGAGGGAGGCGGGGAAGGAGGGAGTGGGGGAGGGATGGAAGGAAGGAAGGAGGGAGGGAGTGGGGGGAAGGAGGGGGGAAAGGGAGGGAAGGAGGGAGTGAGGGAGGGAAGGAAGGAAGGAGGGAGGGAGGGAGGGAAGGAAGGAGGAAAGGAAGGAAGGAAGAAAGAAAGGAGGGAGAGGAGAGAGAAAGGAAGGAAGGAGGGAGGGAAGGAGAGGGGGAGGGAAGGAAGGAAGAAGAGAGGGAGGAAGGAAGGAAAGAAGGAGGGAGGGAAGAAAGGAAGGAAGGAGGGAGGGACAGAGGGAAGGAGTGAGGGAGGAAGGAGGAAGGAAGGAAGGAGGGAGGGAGGGAAGGAAGGAGAGAGGGAGTGAAGGAAGGAGGGAAGGAAGGAGGGAGGGAGGGAGGGAAGGAAGGAGGGAGGGAAGGAAGCAGGGAGGGAGGGAAGGAAGGAGGGAGGGAGGGAGGGAAGGAGGGAGTGAGGGAGGAGGGAGGGAAGGAAGGAGTGAGAGAAGGAAGGAGGGAGGGAGGGAAGGAAGGAGGCAGGGAGGGAGGGAAGGAGGGAGTGAGGGAGGAGGGAGGGAAGGAAGGAGTGAGAGAAGGAAGGAAGAAAGGAAGGAAGGAGGGAGAGAAGGAAGGAAGGAGGAAGGGGAGGAGGGAGGGAAGGAAGGAGGGAGGGAAGGAAGGAGGGAGGGAAGGAAGCAGGGAGGGAGGGAAGGAAGGAGGGAGGGAGGGAAGGAAGGAGGGAAGGAAGGAGGGAGGGAGGGAAGGAAGGAAGGAGAAAAGGAAGAAGGAAGTAGGGAAGGAGGGAAGGAAGGAGGCAGGGAGGGAGGGAAGGAGGGAGTGAGGGAGGAGGGAGGGAAGGAAGGAGTGAGAAGGAAGGGAGAAAGGAAGGAAGGAGGGAGAGAAGGAAGGAAGGAGGAAGGGGAGGAGGGAGGGAGGAGGAAGGGAAGGAAGCAGCGGAGAGAGGGAGATAGTGATAAGAAGGAAGGAGAAAGGGGGGACAGGGAGGAAGGCGAAAGATAGAGGGGGAAGGAAAGAAAGAAAGAGACAGAGAGGAACGAAGGAAAGAGAGAGAGAGGAAGAGAGAAAGACAGGTAAAGAAAAAGAGAGACACCCAAAAGCCCAGCTGGGGGACGAGTTAAACACATTACAAAATTATTTTTAAAGTGGGAAGTCACCACCCCCTATCACAGGGAGTTCCTTAACGAGCATCAGGAATGAGGGTGGACGTCAAGGTTTCTCGACGAGGAAGGACGCCCAGTGATGGGAATGAGGACATGAGAGAACAGAACCCTCCTTGTGTGAAATCTACAGGCGAACGTAATTCACAAAAATCCCAGGACAGGCTTGTCAAGATGCTGACGCCCATTGGTGCCGGGCTGGGGGAACTGAGGGGCTTCGCCTTCTTTGTATTTTTCTTCATTTTACCTTTTTAGTTGTTGTTTATTTTTTGGAGACGGGGTCTTGCCCTGTTGCCCAGGCTGGAGTGCAGTGGTGCGATCATAGCTCACTGCAGCCTTGACCTCCTGGGCTCAAGTGATCCTCCTGCCTTGGCCTCCAGTGTAGCTGGGACTACAGGTACACACCATAACACCTGGCTAATTTTGAAATTCTTTTGTAGAGATGGGGTCTTGCTATGCTGCCCAGGCTGGTCTCAAACTCCTGTGCTCAAGTGATCCTCCCACCTTGGCCTCCCAAAGTGCTGGGATGACTGGTGTAAGCCATCGCACCCAGCAACTCACCAAGTTCTGGCCTCAATCAGGGATCAAAGGGCTTCAGGCCAAATTGCCATCCCTAACATGACCTGCTAGAGAAACTTAAGTCTATGAAATGAAGGAGAGGCACCCCAGAAACTGGCAGGTGGTCCCCGGAAGTGGTACAAGAAGAAGGGACTCGGGTCCCGCAGTTGACCCCCAGTGGCTCTCAGCCTCGAGAACCCAGCCCGGCGATGGCCAGAGTCGCACCCAGCGGATCCCTACAGGGAGCCTCTTCCTCTCTCCTTGAGGTCACGGGGGCGCGAGTGACCAGCGAGGGAGGAAGTTGGCTCCGTTCACCCCTCCAGCTGCTTCCCCATTTCAGCAGAGGGAACAGCAGGCTCCCAGCGATAGCCCCATCCTAACCCCAGAACCCATGGACAGGTCAGCTCCACATCAAAAGGGACTGCAGACGGGATGAAGTTAAGGATGGCGAGACAGGAAAGCATCCGGGGTGATCTGGGGGCCCCGGTGTCCTCATAGGGTCCTCAGGAGAGGAGGCAGAAGGGTGAGAGTCAGAGACTGGAAGAGGTTTCACTGTAGCTGTGCACAGGGAGGAGGGGGCCCCGAGCCAAGGGATGTGGGTGCCTCTAGACGCTAGGAAATGCGGGAACCAGATTCTGGCCTGGAGCCCCAAGAAGGGATGGGCCCTGCCTACACCTTGATTTTCCTTGATTTTCGCCCAGTGAGGCCTATGTGAGGCTTTTTTTTTTTTTTTTTTTTTTTTTTTTGAGATGGAGTCTCACTCTGTTGCCCAGGCTGGAGTGCAGTGGTGCGATCTCAGCTCTGCAACCTCTGCCTCCCGGGCTCAAGCGAGTCTCCTGCCTCAGCCTCCTGAGTGTCTGGGGTTACAGACGCACACCACCACACCTAGCTAGTTTTTTTGTATTTTTAATAGAGATGGGGTTTCACCATGTTGGCCAGGCTGGTCTCAAACTCCTGACCTCAGGTGATCCACCCGCCTCGACCTCCCAAAGTGCTGGGATTACAGGTGTGAGCCACCGTGCCCGGCCCTATGTTAGACTTCCAAGCTGCAGAGCTGTCAGATAATAACTGTGTGTGTGAGAAGCCGTTCTACATCAGTGGTCACTTGTTACGTCCGCTGCAGGAGGTGCCTACATCCACCAGTGCCCAACAAGAGGATCTAGCAGCTCCCACCCAGGCCCTGGGGGCTTAGTGGGCAGCCCCACCAGCCTACAGCCTGCCTGCCAGAGAGCTGTTCTCACAGACCCCCATCATGGGACACGTGTCGCTGGGACAGGTCACGGAGAACGATGACCCCATCAGGGGCAGTCTTTCCAAAGGGGCCCACGGGAGACCAGAAATTGCAATGTTTCTTGCTGAGAACTGCCATATCCTAGCTTGCAAACAGTTAGTTCCGCAGCTGCTAGCATTTCCCTGTTGAAATGAATAGGGTTATTTGTTTCTGTTTTTTTAGAGACAGGGTCTCTCTCTGTTGCCCAGGTTGGAGTGCAGTGGTGCAATCATAGCCCACTGCAGCCTCGACCTCCCGGGCTCAAGCGATCCTCCCACCTCAGCCTCTTAAGTAGCTGGGATTTCAGGTGTGCACCACTACGCCTGGCTAATTTCTATATTTCTTGTAGAGATGGGGTTTCATCATGTTGCCCAGGCTGGTCTCAAACTCTTGGGCTCAAACGATCCTCCCCACTTCAGCCTCCCACGTAGCAGGGACTACAGGTGCGTGCCACCATACCTGGCTAATTTTCTGTAGAGATGAGGATATTGCTCTGTTGCCCAGGCTGATCTCAAACTCCTGGGCTCAAGCCATCCTCCGGCCTTGGCCTCCCAGAGTGCTGGGATTACAGGCGTGAGCCACGGCGCCCAGCCAGAACTGAATGTTTGAAGAAGCCCAACACCAAACCGGTGGTGATCGCAGCCAGCTCCAGGAATGCAAAGTCTGAGCCCCTCCGGGCTCTGCACACCTTCCTGCCCTTGCCCTGCGCGTCGGCACCGGAAATGCAAAGTCTGAGCCCTCTCCGGGCTCTGCACACCTTCCTGCCCCTGCCCTGCGCGTGGGCACCGGAAATGCAAAGTCTCTGAGCCTCTCTGGGCTCTGCACACCTTCCCACTCTGCACCATGCGCACCGGAAATGCAAAGTCTCTGAGCCTCTCTGGGCTCTGCACACCTTCCCGCCCTGCACTATGTGCACTGGAAATGCAAACTCCGACACCTCTCAGGGCTCTGCACCATGTGCACCGGAAATGCAAAGTTGGAGACTTCTCTGGCTCGGCCAACCTTCCGGCCCTGCGCCTTCGGCACCTGAAATGCAAAGTCCGAGCCTCTCCAGGCTCTGCACACCTTCCTGCCCTGCAACGGAGGCACCGGAAATGCAAAGTCTGAGCCTCTCTGGGCTCTGAACACCTTCCCACTCTGCACCATGCGCACCGGAAATGCAAACTCCCACACCTCTCCGGGCTCTGCACACCTTCCGGCCCTGCACAATGTGCACCGGAAATGCAAAGTTGGAGACCTCGCTGGGCTCTACACACCTTCCGGCCCTGCGCCTTCGGCACCGGAAATGCAAAGTCTGAGCCTCTCCAGGCTCTGCACACTTTCCCGCCCTGTACCATGTGCACCAGAAATGCAAAGTCCGAGACCTCTCCGGGCTCTGCACACCTTCCCACCCTGCGCCTCCTTTTTCAGGCTGAGCTTTTCTGTTGGTGTCACAGTTTCACTGGGGTGCGAGTTACACACCCTGAGATGCACACAGGACACGCTTATCTTTAAGCACACATGGTTCGAAAGGTTGCCATTCATTTCTACAGCTGTGCAACTATCAGGATAATCTCAATGGGACGCTGTCATCGGCCCCCAGAGCTGCCCCGATCCTACCCCCCAGCCTCCAGGCCACCTCTGATCTCTGTCACCTTTTCTAGAATTTTCCTGTAAGTGGAATTGTACAATATGAAATCTTTTACATTTTTATGTTTGGCTTCATAAACAAATAAATATTATACATATATTTTATATCTATACTTTTTGTATCTACACTTTATTTTATTTTGTTATTTCTGAGATGGAGTCTCGCTCTCTCGCCCAGGCTGCTGTGCAGTGGCACAATCTCAGCTCACTGCAACCTCCCTCTCCTGGGTTCAAGCAATCCTCCCACTTCAGCCCCCCAAGTAGCTGGGATTACAGGTGCCCGACACCATGCCCGGCTAATTTTTGTATTTTTAGTAGAGAAGGGGTTTTGCCAAGTTGGCCAGGTTGGTCTCAAACTCCTGATCTCGGGTGATCCACCCGCCTTGGCCTCCCAAAGTGCTGGGATTACAGGCGTGAGCCAATGCACCTATTTATATAAAATAGCTCTATCTATACATGCATCATGTTATTGAGATATAATTCATATGACAGTGCACCCATTAAAAATGCATAATTCTTTCTGGGTATTCTCTGCGGGACCAAAAATAAGAAAAAAATCATAAAATAAAAAGAAAATGCACAATTCAGTGGCATTTAGTACATTCACAGAGTCCTGCAACCATCACCGCTATCTAATTCCAGAACATTCTAATTATGCCAAGAAAAAACACATCAACCATCACTTCCCATGCCTCTCCCAGGCTCGGCATCCACGCGTCCCCTCCCTGCCTTTGTGGATTGGCCTGTCCTGAACATTTCGTAGAAATGGTATCACATGTTGTGTGGCCTTTTGTGTCTGGCATCTCTTACTGAGTGTGACGTCCTCAAGGCACATCCACACTGTGGCCTGTGTCAAAGCCTCATTCCTTTTCATGGCTGAGTAATACTCCACGGTGTGGATGGAGGATGTTTTGCTGATCCACTCACCCATTGATGGACATTTGGAGTCTTTGCCTTATTGCTACATTTGAACATATTCTTTACTTTTGAGTACATCTGTTTTTGAATTACCTCTCATGACCATTGTCTACTAAGGACGAGACCAAAATGATTTATCCTGGGCTTGTCTAAAATATGCATTTTTAAGGAGCACATTACATGCCATAAAATTCAAGTGAAGTGTACTGCTCAAAGATACTTCAGGGCCAGGTTCAGTGGCTCACACCTGTAATCCTGGCACCTTGGGAGGCCAAAGTAGGAGGATCACTTAAGCCAAGGAGTTCAAGACCAGCCTGGGCAACAAAGCAACCCTAACTCCTTTCTGATTTTTTTTTTCTTTTTTTTTTTTGCTTTCTTTCTTTTCTTTTTCTCTTTTTTCTTCTCTCTCTTTATTTTTAGAAGGAGTTTCGCTCTGTCGCCCAGGCTGGAATGCAGTGGCATGATCTTGGCTCCCTGCAACCACCGCCTCCCAGGCTCAAGTGATTCTCATGCCTCAGCCTCCCAAGTAGCTTGAATTACAGGCCTGCGCCACCACGCCTGGCTAATTTTCCTATTTTTAGTAGAGATGGGGTTTCACCATGTTGGTCAGGCTGGTCTGGAACTCCTGACCTCAGGTGATCCACCCGCCTCAGCCTCCCAAAGTGCTGGGATTACAGGCAAGAGCCACCATACCTGGCCAAGACCCTAACTCTTAAAAAAAAAAATTAAAACTTTTTGGCCAGGCGCGGTGGCTCAAGCCTGTAATCCCAGCACTTTGGGAGGCCGAGACGGGCGGATCACGAGGTCAGGAGATCGAGACCATCCTGGCTAACATGGTGAAACCCCGTCTCTACTAAAAATACAAAAAACTAGTCGGGCGACCTGGCGGGCGCCTGTAGTCCCAGCTACTCGGGAGGCTGAGGCAGGAGAATGGCGGGAACCCGCGAGGCGGAGCTTGCAGTGAGCTGAGATCCAGCCACTGCACTCCAGCCTGGGCGGCAGAGCGAGACTCCGTCTCAAAAAAAAAAAAACAAAAAAACAAAAAAAAATTAAAACTTTTTAAAAAAGATTTTTTAGTAAGTTCACCAGGTTTGCAGCCACCACCACCCGACCATTGGGTCCATGTATATGTCCCTGGCAAGTCCCCGGCGCACATGCACGTCCCCAGCCTCCGGCCACCACAAGTCCCTTTCTGTCCCTACGGCTTTGCCTTTTCTGGACATTTCTGCCTGCCTTTCTACTTAGTTTTAAATGATTTCCTCTTCCTACATTTTAAAAGTCACTCATGATTCTTTAGGGAGAAAAACGAGCAGCAAACCAACAGAGAGCTAAAGGGCCAGAGACGGGTTATTCTCCAGGTGCACGGGAGATGGGGTGAAGGCTGAGGCACCCTCCTTCAAACTCCCTACCACGGCGCGAAGACACCGGAAAGGCAGGCAGCACCGCCGAGGGCTTCCCACCCTGACCCCATCCAGGGGCTCAGGCACCAGTAGGACCAGTGAGTGCCACGTTCCCGGCCTCGTGGGTGGGAAACTCTGCCAGGGGCTAGCAGCTGTTCCCCCGCACCCGCTCCCCATTACTCACACTTGGTGGGTACAAAAAGCCCACAGACCCAGGCCAAGGCCAAGACAACCGCCTTGACGGCAACCCCATGTCTTCGATTCAGGGTGCAAAACAGCCAACTGAGCCTCAAATCAGAGCAAAGAAATGAGTCACAGCACCAACCTGTGCAGGAGGTCTCGCCGTCTGCAGCACCGACCTGTGCAGGAGGCCTCGCCGTCTGCAGCACCGACCTGTGCAGGAGGCCTCGCCGTCTGCAGCACCGACCTGTGCAGGAGGCCTCGCCGTCTGCAGCACCGACCTGTGCAGGAGGTCTCGCCGTCTGCAGCACCGACCTGTGCAGGAGGTCTCGCCGTCTGCAGCACCGAGATCCCGCAACCAAGCTCCGCTCCCTGGAAAAAACACATAAGAGTTAGTTTGGCATGGCTGGAGGTGCCATGCACGTGTTGATGGGGTCAGCACTGGAGAATGGCCTTGCGCTCGTGATTGGACAAGGACAGAAATCATTCTGGCAACCAGGTGCGGTGGCTCAGGCCTGTGATCCCAGCACTTTGGGAGGCCGAGGCGGGAGGGTCTTGAGGTCAGGAGTTCGAGACCAGACTGGCCAACATGGCAAAACTCCATTTCTACTAAAATTACAAAAATTAGCCAATGTGGTGGCGTGTGCCTGTAGTGCCAGCTACTCAGGAGGCTGAGGCAGAAGAATCACTTGAACCTGGGAGGCGGAGGGTGCAGTGAGCTGGGATCAAGCCATTGCACTCCAGTGTGGGCAACAGTGTGAGACTCTGCCAAAAAAAAAAAAAAAAAAAAAAAAAAAAAAGAAAGAAAGAAAGAGAAAAGAAAAAAGAAAAAAAGAAAAAGAAAGAAGCAGAAGGCAATTTACTGAAAATATTTACTATTAGAGATTTATGACATTATTCCTAATACATTTTCCACGTGTTTGAAGACTGAACTGAGTGCAAGGATTGATGTTTTTATGGCTCTTCACAATTTATCACAAGCAACTCTGTACATCTTCCGAGCCTCGTGATCCCCCCGGGAGGAAGAAGAAGAGGCTGAGTTAGTCCCATGGTGCCCAGAAGGCACCCAACGTATCCAGGTCTGCCCAGGACTTTTCCAGAGTTAGCCTGATAGTCCTGCATCCTGGGAAATCCCTCAGCCCCAGCTCAGCTGGGACGGGCAGTCTCTGAGCAGAACCAAGCTGGCACCACATGCCTGAGGCTGCGACCAGGGACTCCCCATCTCAGGGGCCTCGGGGGGAGCCCGCCACCATCACTGACAGGACGAGCTCCAGGGCCAAAGCTGTTCCTGCGAACACCGTGGTTTATATGAGACCCTTGCCTCCCTCTGGAGTCTGGAATCCTGGCATGGGTCAGGCAGCAGGGGCCGCAGACCTAGCCCCCATAGGAACGCGGGCGCTGGGTCTCTGGGAGCCTCGCTGGTGACGGTGCTTCGGGCTATTGCCCCAGCTCGCTGCTGGGGATGAGGCGTGTCCCGCGTGACACATGGGGAGAGGGCTGGAAGCTGGACCTGGAAGCCAGGCCTGGCCTCCCCAACCCACCCCACGAGCTTTTCCCTTTGTGAACTCTGCTCCATGCTCCATGTCCTCTTGCCGGGAGAAACCACAGCTGCAAGGAGGCCTTGTGTGGAGTCCGGGGTCCCCCCAGCAAGTCACTGCATCTCTACAAAATTACCCCATCTTTACAAAAAAAATTTAAAAATTAGGAGGGTGTAGTGATGCCCACCTGTGACCCCAGCTACGCAAGAGGCTGAGATGGGAGGATCGCTTGATTCTGGCAGATCAAGGTTGCAGTGAGCTAGGATTGCACCACTGCACTCCAGCCTGGGCAAGAGAGTGCAATGCTGTCTGAGAAAAAATAAAAATAAATGCCACGTGGGGCCAGGGGCGGTGGCTCACACCTGTAATCCCAGCACTTTAGGAGGCCAAGGCAGGCAGACCACTTGAGGTCAGGAGTTTGAGACCAGCCTGGTCAACAGGTTGAAATCCTGTCTCTCCTAAAAATATAAAAATTAGCCAGGCATGGTGGTGGATGCCTGTAATCCCAGCTACTTGGGAGACTGAGGCACGAGAATCGTTCAAACCCGGGAGGCGGAGGTTGCAGTGAGCTGAGATCATGCCACTGAACTCTAGCCTGGGTGACAAAAGGAGTCGCAGTCTGGAAAAAAAAAAAAAAAGCCACTTGGGATCCAGGATAGGATTCTAAAACAGAAAAGGGACCTTAGAAGAAAAAATTGTGAAACTGGGATAAATAGTGAAATTTAACTCATAGAAATGTACCCACACGAGCTTCCTGGTGGTCATAAGTACATGGTCCAGCCTGGGCAACATAGCAAGACCCCATCTCTACAAAAACAGTGTAAAAATTAGCTGGGCATGGTGGTGCAGACCTGTTGTCCCAGTTACTTGGGAGGCTGAGGCAGGAGGATCGCTTCAGCCCAGGAAGTCGAGGCTGCAGTGATCTGTGATTGTGCCACTGCACTCCAGCCTGGGCAACAGAGCAAGGCACTGTCTCAAAAACAAACCAAACCCAAATGCATGGTGACTTCATAAGATGCTAACATAAGAGAAAACTGGTGAGAGATAGACACAAGATCTCTGGATTCCTTTGCAACTCTTCTGAAAATCTAAAATTAAAAGTTCATTAAAAAAAAAACCACAGGCCGGGCGCGGTGGCTCAAGCCTGTAATCCCAGCACTTTGGGAGGCCGAGACGGGCGGATCACGAGGTCGAGATCATCCTGGCTAACATGGTGAAACCCCATCTCTACTAAAAATACAAAAAAAAAAAAAAAAAAACTAGCCGGGCGAGGTGGCGGGCGCCTGTAGTCCCAGCTACTCAGGAGGCTGAGGCAGGAGAATGGCGTAAAACCCAGGAGGCGGAGCTTGCAGTGAGCTGAGATCCCACCACTGCACTCCAGCCCGGGCGACAGAGCAAGACTCCGTCTCAAAAAAAAAAAAAAAAAAACCCACAAACTTTAAAATGCTGGTTTCCGTTCTATGAGCCCAGGGTAATTTACCATCAACAAAAGGCGGGAATAGGGAGCTGAAATCCCTGCTGTCACCTGCAGGTGGTGCCCTTGCCACAGGAACGCCCTGGCACCCTTGGGCTCTGGGAGCAGCTGGAATCTTGCAGGATCCGCTACACCAGGGCTTGCCACTCAGAACAGCAGCAGCTCAGGGCAGCAGGGATGAGCGATGAAAGGGCTAGAGCGGCATGCCCACGGGGTGGCAAGAGGCCCAGACTCCTCCCCTGCGCCTTGCAGGGCAGCTATGCACATAACCCTTCAGCTTTGAATCATATATTTTTCTTTTTCTTTTTTTTTTTTTTGAGACAGGGTCTCACTCTGTCGCCCAGGCTGGAGTGCAATGATGCAATCACAGCTCACTGCAGCCTCCACCTCCTGGGCTCAAGCGATCCTCCTTCCTCAGCCTCCTGAGGAGCTGGGCCGACAGGTGAGAATCACTGTTGTAGTTTTTACGGACTGGGAAGGGGAAGGAATGTGCTTAGTTTGTGGGCTAATTTTTAAAGGTTTTTAAATAGAGACAGAGTATTGCTATGTTATCCAGCCTGGTCTTGAACTCCTGGGCTCAAGTGATCCTCCCACCACCTTGTCTTCTGAAAGGGTTGGGATTCAGGTGCAGCCGTCTCACCTGGACAACCTGAAATTACTGAATGAATTCCAAGTGGTGGTCCTGTGCGCCCTTCAACCCACTACCCTGCCAGTGACTCCGTACACAGCTAGGGCACATCTTATCAAAACCACCAAACTGAGAGGCGGATACATTCAATGTAGACATTCACCCCTAGGAATCATTATTTTCAAATAGCCTTCTTGTGAAATAATGCCCATACCATACAACTCGCCTACTTAAAGTGTATAATTCAGTGTTTTCAGTATATTTGCAAAACTGGGCAACCACCACCTTTATGTAGTTCCAGAACATTCTCCTACAAAGAAGCGCCCTCCCCATCAAGCCCCCAATCTCCAGCCCCGGCACCCACGTGTCCCCTCCCTGTCTCTGTGGATGGGCCTGTCCCGGATATTTCATAGAAATGGGGTCGCACACCGTCCAGCGTCCCTCACTGAGCGTGACGTCCTCAAGGTGCATCCACGCTGTGACCTGTATCAGACTCGCTCCTTTCCATGGCTGAGTCTTACTCCTCCTGAGTATGGAGGGACGTGTTTCTCAAATCCATTCACCCGCGGATAGACCATCGGCTTGTTCCTACTTGTTGGCAATTGTGAATCTGCTGCTGTGAATATTTGTGTCACAGGAATCTTATTTTTTATTTTTTTATTTTGTTTTGAGACAGAGTCTCATTCTATCCTCCAGGCTAGAGTGCAGTGACGCAATCTCAGCTCACGGCAACCTCCACCTCCCGAGTTCAAGAGATTCTCCTGCCTCAGCCTCCCGAGTACTTGGGATTACAGGTACCCACTACCACGCCTGGCTAGCTTTTTTTGTATTCTTAGTAGAGACGGGGTTTCCCCATGTTGGCCAGGCTGGTCTCGAACTCCTGACCTAACGTGATCTGCCTGCCTAGGCCTCCCAAAGTGCTGGGATTACAGGCGTGAGCCACCACACCCAGCCCTAGGAATCATTTTTAAGATGGGTTCTCATTCTCTGCCTTCACTGCAAACCTCCCTGTCCCCAGCCCTTTAATCCCAGCCCCTGGCTGCTGTCCTCAAGACCTTGGACTCGGCAATGAGGCAACCGCAGGGCTGAGCAGATCCCCCCGGTCTGCGCTCAGCCCCAGAGCAGCTCGGGTCAGAGGCGCACACAGTGTGGGTGAAGCCGTGTCCCAGCCGCTCTGTCCTCGGGCCTTGAGCTGCACCAGCTGGCGCCAGGCTGTCCCCCAGCGACCTTCAGCGGCTCGCTCAGCCCGACAGAAATGCTGGGTTTTCATGTTCTCTGTGTGGACGAATCACAATTGACCCGTGCGGCCAACAGTGGAGCCAAGGAGGCGAGACCTCCCCGCGGGGGTTAAGTCCTCTCAGAAACTGCCCAGCCAGGGGCGACACGAACCGCTGGGACCTCCTGTTCATAAATTAGCATGGATTTCAAGGCGCCAATAACCCGACTTTAAACCCAGCTTAGGGCCCTGGGCGCATATGTGCGGCTGGCCCTTCCACCCAGCAGGCAGGCAAGTCTCAGACACAGGCAAGAAACACTCCAGGTAGCAGGTGCCGAATGCCAGCAGGGACAGATCAGTCCCCCTGGGGACACAGAGGCCACGGACGGTGGTAGTGGCCAGGCGACCTCGTGTAGGAAGGGCTGCCCCTGCCTCCCAGCCCTCCAGTGTCCTGGAGGTGCTTCTCCAGATCTCTGTCCGACTTCCTTCCTTCTTTCCTTCCCTCTCTCCCTCCTTCCCTCCCTCCTTCCCTCCTTTCTCCCTCCTTCCCTTCTTTCCCTCCATCCCTCCTTCTTTCCTCCCTCTCTTTTTCTCTCTTTCTCTCTTCCTCCTTTGTCTCTTTTCTTTTTCTTTCTTTCCTTCTTTCTTCTCTTTCTTTTCTCTCTCTCTTTTTTTCTCTCTCTCACCTTTCTCTTTTTTTTTTTTTTTTAAGACAGTCTCACTCTGTCACCCAGGCTGGAGTGCAGTGGCGCGATCTCAGCTCATTGCAACCTCCACCTCTCAGGTTCAAGTGATTCTTCTGCCTCGGCCTCCCAAGTAGCTGGGATTACAGGTGCCCATCACCACACCCAGCTAATTTTTGTACTTTTTGTAGAGATAGTGTTATGCTATATTGGCCAGGCTGGTCTCAAATTCCTGGGCTCAGGCAATCCACCCTCCTCGGCCTCCCAAAGTGCTGGGATGACAGGCATGAGCCACCGTGCCTGACCAATTTCTTTTTTAAAAAAATTAAATTAGGCCAGGTGCAGTGGCTCATGCCTGTTATCCCAGCACTTTGGGAGGCCGAGGCAGGCAGATCACCTGAGGTCGGGAGTTCAAGACCAGCCTGGGCAACATGGTTAAACCCCGTCTCTACTAAAATACAAAAATTAGCCAGGTGTGGTGGTGGTGGACGCCTGTAATCCCAGCTACTCGGGAGGCTGAGATGGGAGAATCGCTTGAACCTGGGAGACAGTGGTTGCAGTAAGCCGAGATCGCACTACTGCACTCCAACCTGGACGGCTAAGCGAGACTGTCTCAAAAAAAGAAAAAAAAGAAATTAAAATATTTACATGCCATAAAATTCCCCCTTGTAGAACCTGGAGAATATGATGCCGAGTGAAATAGGCCAGACGCCGAGAGAGAAAATGACTGCATAATCCCACATATTGTGGAGTCCAACAACAAAACAAAGAACCCCAAATACAGCCGGGTGCGGTGGCTCATGCCTATAATCCCAGCACTTTGGGGGGCCAAGGTGGGGAGATCACCTGTGGTCGGGAGTTCGAGATCAGCCTGGCTAACATAGCAAAACTCTGTCTCTACTAAAAATACAAAATTAGCCGGGCATGGTGGCGCGCACCTGTAATCCCAGCTACTCGGGAGGCTGAGGCAGGAGAATCACTTGAACCCAAGAGGCAGAGGTGGCAGTGAGCTGGGATCGTGCCACTGCACTCCAGGCTGGGGAACAGAGCGAGACTCCATCTCAAAACAAATACACAGGCCGGGCGCGGTGGCTGAAGTCTGTAATCCCAACACTTTGGGAGGCCGAGACGGGCGGATCACGAGGTCAGGAGATCGAGACCGTCCTGGCTAACACGGTGAAACCTCGTCTCTACTAAAAAATACAAAAAACTAGCCGGGCGAGGTGGCGGGTGCCTGTAGTCCCAGCTACTCGGGAGGCTGAGGCAGGAGAATGGCATAAACCCAGGAGGTGGAGCTTGCAGTGAGCTGAGATCCGGCCACTGCATTCCAGTCCAGGTGACAGAGCGAGACTCTGCCTCAAAAAAAAAAAAAAAAAAAAAAACACAATCAAAACCCCCCAAATACATAGAAACAAAGAGCAGAAAAGTGGTTAGTGGTGGAGGGAAAGAAAGGGGGAGATGGGGGTCAGAGGATACACAGTTTCAGCTGTGCTGGAAACATTGACTGAGGGATGTCACTGCAGCCTGTGGACCACCTAAAGATATTGTACTATGGGCTGGGCATGGGGGCTCACGCCTGTAATCCCAGTGCTTTGGGAGGTTGA
Organism: Rhinopithecus roxellana; assembly: GCF_007565055.1. Classification (NCBI taxonomy): domain Eukaryota; kingdom Metazoa; phylum Chordata; class Mammalia; order Primates; family Cercopithecidae; genus Rhinopithecus; species Rhinopithecus roxellana. Next base: position 7,934,545 of record NC_044556.1, read on the forward strand.
GGCAGGAGGCTTGCTTAAGGCCAGAAGTTTGGGACCAGCCTGGGCAACATAGTAAGACCCTATCTCTACAAAAAATTTAAAGATTAGCTGGGCATGGTGGTTCCCGGGATCACTTGAGCCCAGAAGGCAGAGGCTGCAGTGAACCGTGGTACCAAGATCACACCACTGCACTGCAGCCTGGGCCACAGAGCAAGACTCTGAGTCAAATAAATAAAATAAAATAAAATAAAAACCAGGCCTCACCCACAGTGTCGAAGGCATGCATCTTCCAGGGTTATTAAGGTGCTGGTTGTTATTTTTGCTCATAATTCTGAAAAGGCTGATAGATTTTATAGCCTAGTATCTCCAAGCAGTGCCCAAGGACACAAACAGCCAGACCCTCAGTTCCCAAACCTGGGGATTTGCAACAGGCAAACACAGAGCTGGGCAATTCCGTGGCAGGGCAGATGAAGGATTGATCTGAGTCCCATGATCCTCGGCCCTGCTGAGGTCCCAGGAGGCTGCACACACTGAAATCCACATCCTGAGTCGGGTGGAGGGAGGAGGAGAATCCCAGGAGCTGGGGTCCCCCTGGTTTACACCGTCTGCCCCATCGTGGGTTTATCCTGATGTCCGGAGTAAGCAGGGATCAAAGTCTATTTTGTTCCAAATGATGAATGCAGGGTCTCCCCTCCCCGTCAGCACTCTGGACATTGGGGCCGGATCATTCTCTGGGGTGGGGCTGTCCTGGGCACTGCGGGGTGCTGAGCAGCATCCCTGGCCTCCACCCACCCCGTGCCGGGGGCACCCCCCCTTCTAGAGCTGTGCTGTTGTCTTGAATTTCTGCCCTCTGACCTCCCCTGTCCTCATCCTGATGGGATCTTTGGATGGCGCCCTTGAGGCCCAGGGCCCGTGTCCCCTCCTCACTCAGCCCTCCTGGCCACAGGTGACTCACAGTCCCCTTGGCACCACCTGGGCGCTGTCCCTGGCCTCGCCCATGGCTGACCTTGGCAGGCATCCCCAACAGAGGCGAGGGGACAGCTCTCGCCTGCCTCGGCGAGCCTGGGCTCTGGAAGAGGTGCCCGGCACCCTGGGCCCCCCACCGCCGGGTCTGGGACACAGATGCTCTCCCATTTCCAAACCTCCCATTCGGACCCTCACTGCGGCGGGGGCGGGGCCGTGTCTTTTGAGACTCTGCATGCACAAGGGGGTGAGTTTGAGTGAGGCAGTCTCCATGGAGAGGAAGGTCTTTATTTAGGAAGTCAGGTGGGGGCGGGGCCGGGTGGGGAGGAGAGGGGGAGAGGAGATGAGCTTCTGCAGATTTCAAACCTGTCATTTCTTTTCTGATGCACACCCTCCCCTCCCGCTTCATGACAAGCTCTGCTCCCACCTTCCCCGGGTTCCCAGAGCGGCCTCCTAGGCACGATCTGAAACAGCTGGGGTCCCCCCCTCAACCCCCCAGGTACTACGGACATTAGGGCCGGGTCATTCTCTGGGGTGGGGCCATCCTGGGCACTGCAGGGTGCTGGGCAGCATCCCTGGCCTCTACCCCCTCTATGCCAGGAGCACCCCCAGTCATGACAGCCACCAATGTCCCAGACATTGCCTGATGTCCCCTGGGGAACAGAAACATCCCCAGAAAGACTTCCTCAGTTAGGGGGTTCCAGGGATCCCCAAGAGACTGTGTCCCATGATCCTCTGCCCTGCTGAGGTCCCAGGAGGCTGCACACATTGAAATCCACACCCTGAGTGGGGGGAGGGAGAGAGGAGGAGAATCCCAGGAACTGGAGTCCTGTGGTTTATGCTGTCTGCCCCATTGGGAGCTTATTCTGGTGTCTGTTGTGAGCAGAGAGGCAATTCAATTATTATTTTTGAAATAATGAATGCAAGGTCTTCCCCTCTGCACTGTGGACATTGGGGCTGGACCATTCTCTGGGCTGGGGCCGTCCTGGGCACTGCAGGGTGCTAAGCAGTATCCCTGGCCTCCACCCACTCCATGCCAGGAACACCCCCCAGTTGTGACAACCACAGATGTCCCCAGACATTGCCCAGGGTCCCCTGGGAGGCAGAGGCAGGAGGATCAATTGAGCTCAGGAGTTCAAGACCAGCCTGGACCACATAGCAAGACCCCATCTCTACAAAATATTTTAAAAACATAGCTAGGTGTGGTGGTGTGCACCTGTGATCCCAGTTACTCAGGAGGCTGAAATGGGAGGAATGCTGAGTCTGGGAGGTCGAGGCTACAGTGAGCTGAGATCACACCACTGCACTCCAGCCTGGGTGACAGAGCAAGACTCTGTCTCAGGAAAAAAAAAAAAAAAAAAGAGAGAGAGAGACCCTGTCTCAAAAAAAAGAGGGGGTTAAATAACCTGAGTAGACACCTCTCAAATAAAGACACACAGGCAGCCAACAGGATTATGAAAAAATGCTAAAGATCATTCATCATCAGGGAAATGCGAATTAAAACCATAATGAGATACCTGTTCGAATGGCTATGATCCAAAGATAAAAGATAAGAAACATTGGTAAAGATGGCCGGGCGCGGAGGCTCACGTCTGTAATCCCAGCACTTTGGGAGGATGAGGCAGGCGGATCACGGGGTCAGGAGTTCAAGACCAGCCTGGTCAACATGGCGAAACCCCGTCTCTACTAAAAATACAAAATTTAGCCAGACTTGGTGGCAGGCACCTGTCATCCCAGCTACTTGGAGGCTGAGGCAGGAGAATCACTTGAAACCGGGAGGCAGAGGTTGCAGCGAGCCAAGATCGCACCACTGCACTCCAGCCCGGGTGACAGAGTGAGACTCTGTCTCAAAAAAAAAAAGAAAAGAAAAAGAAAAGGAAACATTGGTAAGGATGTGGAGAAAAGGGAACCCTGTGTGCTGTTGGTGGGAATGTAAATGAGCACAGCCATTCTGAAGAACGGAATGGAAGTTCCTCAAAAAATTAAAGATAGAACCACCATATGATCCAGTAATCCCACTTCTGGGTATACATCCAAAGGAAATGAAATCAGAATCTGTCAGCCTCATTCACAATAGCCAAGATAGGAAACCAGCCTACGTGTCCATCGTTGGATGAATGGATACAGAAAATGCGAGGCCGGGCGCGGTGGCTCACACGTGTCACCCCAGCACTTTGGGAGGCCGAGGCGGGCGGATCACGAGTTCAGGAGTTCAAGACCAGCCTGGTCAATATGGCGAAACCCTGTCTCTACTAAAAATATAAAAATTAGCCAGGCGTGGTGGTGCACACCTGTAGTCCCAGCTACCCAGGAGGCCGAGGCAGGAGAATAGCTTGAACCCAGGAGGCGGAGGTTGCAGTGAGCCGAGATCATGCCACTGCACTCCAGGCTGGGTGACAGAGTGAGGCTCCATCAGAAAAAGAGAAAGAAAGATGAACTAGACCAGAGGTTGGCAAACTCTGGCCCATGGGTCAAATGCAGTCCACTGCTTGCTTTTGTAAATAAAGTTTTATTGGCACACAGCCGTGCATGTTCACTTACATATCATTCATGGCTGCTTCTGAGCTCCTACAGCACAGCTGGGAGGACTCGACAGAGAGCACACGGCCTGCAACACCAAAAATTTATACGCTGGCCCTTTCAGAAGGGTTGATAATCCCTGTACTAGAGTTAGATCTCAGAGGACCTTGAATGCCAGAAACGAATAAGTCCTAATGATTTTTAGCAAAGAGTAATGCTGTACAACCAAATGTTTACAGATTTCATGTACTGGAATCCTCTGAGGGCGGGGCAGGAGAGAGGCCCTAAAACATGAAACAGTGTCAGATCAATTTTCAATGATTGTCTTCAAAATTAAAACTGGCCAGGCGCGGTGGCTCATGCCTGGAATCCCAGCACTTTGGGAGGCCCAGGCGGACAGATTTCTTGATCCCAGGAGTTCGAGACCAGCCAGGGCAACATGGTAAAACCCGGTCTCTACTAAAAATACAAAAATTAGCTGGGGTATGGTGGTGCACGCCTGTAGTCCCAGCTACTCAGGAGGCTGAAGCAGGAGGACGTCTTGAGCCCAGGAGCTCGAGGCTGCAGTGAGCTGAGATGGTGCCACTGCACTTCACCCTGGGTGACAAAGCGAGACCCTGTCTCAAAAAAAAAAAATCTATAGATAGATAGATAGACTAATAACATTTATCCTAAAAAGAGAACCAGTATAAAGGTACTCACAGCTGAAACTGAAAGTCCTCTACCAGTCCCTAACTCCTGCCTTCTGGGTTTCACGTCTTGCTTTATAGGACTTTCTGAATTCTAACCCCAATTCTCCTTTTCAAAAATCTTTTGTTTCAGCCAGGCACAGGGGCCTGTGCCTGTAATCCCAGCTATTGGAGAGGCCAAGGCAGGAGGATCGTTTCCGGTCAGGAGCTGGAGACCAGCCTGGGCAACATAGTGAGACACCATCTTTTTAAAAAATTTCGTTTTTGTTTTGGAAAAATTTTCGATTTACAGAAAAGTTGCAAAGCTAGTACAGCGTTCCCAGACACCCCTCACTCAGCTTCTCCTTGTGTTAGTATCTTACATCCGGCATCTGCAAATTTTTTCTGCAAAGGGACAAAGAGTAAGTATTTTACGCTCTGCATGCTAAAGGGTCGTTGTTGCATATTCCTCTTTGTTATTTGTTTTTTTATAATCCTCTTAAAATGGAAAAGGCTTTTTAGCCCCGAGCTTTATAAAAATAAGTCAAGTATGGGTCAGGCGGGTGCAGTGGCTCACGCCTGTAATCCCAGCACTTTGGGAGGCCGAGGAGGGCGGATCACGAGGTCAGGAGATCGAGACCATCCTGTCTAAATCCCGTCTCTACTAAAAATATAAAAAATTATCTGGGCATGGTGGCGGGCGCCTGTAGTCCCAGCTACTCGGGAGGTTGAGGCAGGAGAATGGCATGAACCTGGGAGGCGGAGCTTGCAGTGAGCCTAGATCACGCCACTGCACTCCAGCCTGGGTGACACAGCAAGACTCCCTCTCAAAAAAAAAAAAAAAACAAGTATAAACAAAACGTGGTACATCCTCCAAAACCAAAATGTCAAAATGTACACCCGTGTTCACAGCAGCATGATTCACAGCACCCCAAAGGTAGAGACCACCCAAGTGGCCACCGAGAGATGAATGGATAAGCACAATGTCGTCCATTCATGCAATGGAATATGATTCAGCCTGAAAAAGGAAAGAAATTTTGACACAGGCTAGAGCATGGATGAACTTCGAGGGCATCATGCCCAGTGAAATGAGCCAGATGCAAAAGAGCACATCCTGTGTAACTCCATGCTTAGGAGGTCCCTAGAGAGTGAGCCACACCAAATGTCAACTGTAGCTGTTGGTCAATAATCATGTATCGATATTGGCTCATTAGTGTAACAAATGTAGCACATTAATGAGAGATGGTAACAGTAGGGGGAAATGCGTACCTTTTGGGGAGAGGAGATAGGTGGGAACTCAATTCTTCTGTAAGCCCAAAACTGCTCTAAAAATAGTCTATTGAAAGGGGAACTTGAAAAGACAAATTGTGAGAGTTATATCACGAACCAAGTGTCCTGATTTTTCTTTTTCTTTTTTTTGAGATGGAGTCTCGCTCTGTTGCCCAGGCTGGAGTGCAGTGGTACGATCTCTGCTCACTGCAAGCTCCGCCTCCCGGGTTCACGCCATTCTCCTGCCTCAGCCTCCCAAGTAGCTGGGACTACAGGCGCCCACCACCTCGCCTGGCTAATTTTTTTGTTGTATTTTCAGTAGAGACGGGGTTTCACCGTGTTAGCCAGGATGGTCTCAATCTTCTGACCTTGTGATCCACCTGCCTCAGCCTCCCAAAGTGCTGGGATTACAGGTGTGAGTCACCACGCCCGGCCTGATTTTTTTTTTTAAAAGTGAGACTCCATCTCAAAAAAAAAAGAGGAGAGGAGGGAAAGAGGGAGGGAAGGAAAGAGAGGGAGAGAGGGGGAGAGGGAGAAAGGGTGGGAGAGAGAGGAAAACAGAGTGAGAGAGAGGGACAGAAGAAGGGAAGAGGAATGAGTGTCAGTGAAGGAGGGACGGAGGAAGGAAGGAAGGAAAGAAGGAAGGGAGGGAGGGAGGGGAAGGAGGGAGGGAGAAATGAGGGAAGGAAGACGAAAGGAGGAGAGGCGCCCACTTTAGACAACATGATCTCTAAGCACTGACATTTATGAGCGGATCCCTTCCACAAGCTGTTCTAAACAAGCCCCAGAGAGAAGCCTGGTCAGTCTTGGCCAAATGGATTTTCTGCTTTTCCCCGAGCCCGTCAGTATCACCACAATGTAATACCGTGAGTATCAAAATCTCCTGGCCACTTAAGCCTGGATTAACCCACAGCAGAGCCCTCCTCCTTACCCAGGGGCCACAGCGGCCCCGTGAGAGGATCACACAGCAGTCCTAATGGAATCCGTCCCAATTAGCCTCTGTCAGATTACTCACAGAACCTGCCATCCGTGGAAGGCAGATTAGCCTACGATGCATGTGCAAATCCCATTTGGCAAACGAAAGCATATTCTGGAGATGATTAGCTTATTTTTGCAAGATGGCATCAAGCAGGAGATAACGCGTCTTCATCCCCGTTACACCCACGAGGCTCTGTGTAATTCTCCCTGAGCCTCATCCCCTTCCAATCCTGATTCCCTGTGGGAGAAACACAGTTCCTTCCATTGAAGGGTTGATGCTGTGGGTAAGACCTTTTCATCCTCCTGCTCCAAAACCACATAGAAGGAAGAAACTGGAAGTATATTTTTCATCTGTTTACCGTGTTCCTGCCCTCAAAAGTACAAGAGAACAAGCTAGAAAGTAGACGAGGCTGGGTGTGGTGGCTCATGCCTGTGATCCCAGCACTTTGGGAGGCTGAGATGGGAGGATCGCTTGAGCCTAGGAATTCAAGTCCAGCCTGGGAAACATAGTGAGACCGCCGCACCAACACCCCACCACCATCTGTACAAAAAATACAAAAATTAGCCATGTATGGTGGCATGCCCCTGTAATTATAGCTACTCGGAAGGCTGAGGCAGGAGGATCGCTGGAGCCCAGAAGTTTGAGACTATGGTAAGCCATGCTCACACCACCTCACTCTAGCCGGGGCAATGGAAGAAGACCCTGTCTCAAATAAATAAATAAAAACGCAGTGACTTTTGCTTGTACTTTCTTGGGTCACGTGTTCTGGAGGAAGCCAACTGCCATGTGGGGAAATGCAGGCAGTGCTGTGGAGAAATCCATGTGGTGCAGAAATGGGCCCTCCAGGCCGGGCACGGTGGTTCATGCCTGTAATCTCAGCAATCTGGGAGGCCGAGGTGGGGGCAGGTCATTTGAGATCAGAAGTTTGAGACCAGCCTCGCCAACACAGTGAAACCCTATCTCTACTAAAAAATATATAAAAATTAGCCAGTAATTGGCTAGTTAATGTAATTATGCCTGTAATCCCAGATACTCAGGAGGATGAGGTAGGAGAATCACATGAACCTAAGAGGCGGAGGTTGCAGTGAGCCAAGATCACGCCACTGCACTCTAGCCTGGCTGACAAAGTGAGACTCCATCAAAAAAAAAAAAAAAAAAAAAAAAGGAAAGAAGAAAGGGAGGGAGGGAGGGAGGGAGGGAGGGAAGGAAGGATTCATTTGTTCATTTGGGCATTTTGTCCTCCTGTCAAAGCCAGTTGGAAGCTGAGGCCTCCACCAACAGCCACATGAGGGCGCCATCTTGGAAGCAGCTCCTCCAGCTCCAATCGAGCCTTCAGATGATACAGCCCCAGCACATTCACTGCCAGAATCACCCAGTGGAGCTGCTTCCAAACTCCTGAGTGAGAGTGGAAAAAACTCAAACTCAAAAATTGTTTTTCCTCTCGCTCTCATATCAACAACAATCAACATGGCCAGGTACAGTGGCTCATGCCTGTAATCCCAGCACTTTCGGAGGCCAAGGTGGGAGGATCACTTGAGGTCAGGAGTTTGAGACCAGCCTGACCAACATGGTGAAACCCTGTCTCTACCAAAAATACAAAAATGAGCCAGGCATGGTTGTGGGCACCTGTAATCCCAGCTACTAGGGAGGCTGAGGCAGGAGAATCACTTGAACCGGGGAGGTGGAGGTTGCAGTGAGCTGAGATCATGCCATTGTACTCCAGCCTGGGTGACAAGAGTGAAACTCCATCTCAAAAAAAAAAAAAAAAAAAAAAAAAAAACACACAAAATATTTCTGTGACCAAATGTGGGAGGAGTTTCCTCACACACCAGCTGGGTGTCCCCTAATCCAATTCAGTTCAATTCAATTCAGATGCTATCTACCTGGACACAGCCTTGGACCCCACAGGTTGAAGGCTAAAACCCCCACGAGACTGTCCCCAACCTCTTCAGATACCAGTAGCAAGTTTGGGCCTCCAGAACTTCCAATTGACCGGCTTCAAGTTAGGGTTGGGTTTAATTTACTACAGCAGTTCAAAGAATTCAGGGAAACACATTTACTGGTTTAATATAAAGCATATTACAAAGAATACAGACGAAAAGATGCATAGGATGAGGTATAAGGAAGAGGTGCAAAGCTTCCTTGGCATGCTACCCTCCAGGAACCTCCATGTGCTCAGCTGTCTCAAAGCTCTCCAAACCCTGTCCTTTTGAAGTTTTATGGAGGTTTCACTTCATAGGCACGATTGATTGCATCATTCGCCACTGGTCATCACCTCAACCTTCAGCGCTTCTCTCCTCTCCAGAGGTTGGAGGGTACAGCTAAAGGTTCCAGCCCTCTCATCCTGCTTTGATCTTTCTGGTGGCCAGACCCATTCTGAAAATAACTTGGGGCTGCCAGCCATCCGTCGACTTATCATCATACAAAACGACATGACTTTGCAGATTCCAAGGATTTCAGGAGTTCTGCACCAGAAAAAATCAGGACAAAGACCAAATAATATAATAAATATAAGTAATATAATAGCCCACTGACCCACAGAAACTGCAGGATAGTAAATGCTTGCTGTTTAAGCTAAGTACTGGGGTAATTTGTTACACAGTGATAGATAACGGGCACATCTGCAAAGAGAAGGAAGGGCTGATCCATATGACTCCTCCAAGCAGATGTTGCTATAGCTTGAATGTGTCCTCCCAAAAAGCATGTTGTAGAAACTTTAATTCTCAATGCCACCATGTTGAGAGGTCAGAACTTTAAGAGGTGATTAGGTTATGAAGGCTCTACTCTCATTAATGCCATCTCTCTCTCTCTCTCTCTCTCTCTCCCCCCACCCTTTCTTCCCCAGTTCCCCAATCTTTCATATGTGTGCTCTTTTGCCCTTCCACCTTCTGACGCAGCAAGAAGGCTCTTGCCAGATGCCGGCACCCTGACATTGGACTTCCCAGCCCCTAGAACCGTAAGAAACAAATCTCTGTTATTTATAAATTATACAGTCTATGGCATTCCATTATAGCAGCACAAAACAGTCAAAGACAGATGTGTAGTCAACCATTACCTTTTCCTAATAGCCAGCAACTGGATCTTTCATTTTCTTGTTTTTCCAACATCTATCACCCTGATAACTGGGGGAGATGCAAGAACCCAGTTGGATAAGTGAGAGAAAATCAGAAGAATGACCAAGCCAAGAACATGATTCATTTGGGCATTCTGCAAATTATCAAGATATACTTGCCAGCACGTTTTTAAAACTGAACAAATCCACTGGCTTTTATCTATTTCCTACTAAAGCAAGGTGGCTTGATCTTGACACTATTAAATTGGGGCTTGATTATTCTCTGGGGTGGGGCCGCTCTGGGCACTGCATGGTGCTGAGTAGCATCCCTGGTCTCCACCCACTCCAGGCCAGGTGCACCCCCAAATCATGACACCCACAGATATCCCCAGACATCACCAGTGTCCCCCAGAGGGCAGGCTTGCCCCCAGTTGAGACCCAGTGATCTAAGGCATGTCCCTCAAGGGCAGGACAGCCAGGGACTTGACATTTGATGACAGGCCTATCCTCCACCCCCCAGGCCCGGCTGCACTTCCTCCTCTGGGAACTGAGTGGGTGGGACGGGCTGTCAGAGCCCCCTTCCCTTCCCACACTGACATTCTGCCAGCACGTGGCAGGGGCGTCTTGTCTCGTTGGAGGCTGGATATAGAAACACAGCTCTGTCCTTTGTGCCATTGCTGAAGTTGTCAACCTCAGCCTTCACTCATCACCACAGCAACCATCTAAATATGTCACCAGCAAAGTGCTGATTGCAAAGGAAGGGGGCAGAGAGGCCTGGACCGGTTCTCACCCAGGTGCAGGCGCAGGGGAGGTGCCGGGACCGGGGGAGTGACGTGGCTGCTTCAGAGCCACGAGACCGATGACGGCCAGGCCGGGTGTGCCCTGGAACAGGCCCCACTGCACCCTGGGGCACACAGAACAAAGGGGCAGGCCTGCTTTGACCCTGAGGGTTCAAGGTCTCTGGGAGCCGAGGACAAGGAGGGGGAAGGAATGATGAGACAGTCAGTTTTGTGTCCTGCACCCTTAGTGCTCTAGAGACCCTCCTCACCCGGTCCTCTAGGTCACTCTGGGAGGATGGCCCCAGCTGACACTGTCTGCCCCATCGGGAATCTATTCTGGTGTCTACTGTGAGTAGGGAACAAACGCTTTTTTTTTTTTTTTTTTTTTTTTTTTTGCCAAACAGTTAATGCAAGTTCTCTCCCCTGGAAACCATGGACATTCAGAGCTGGGTCACTCTCTATGGTGCGGCTGTCCCGGGCACTGCAGGGTGCTGAGCAGCGTCCCTGGCCTCCACCCACTCCATGCCACGACCACCCTCAAGTTATGACAACCATAAATGTTCTCAGACAACACCCAGTGTCCCCTGGGGCAGAATCACCCTCAGTTGACACCCCCTGAGTTGGGGGATTCCACGAACCCCCAAGAGACTCTGTCCCCTGATCTTCTGTCCTGCTGAGGTCCCAGGAGGCTGCACACATTGAAATCCACACCCTGACTTGGGGGAGGGAGAGAGGAGGTGAATCCCAGGAGCTGGGGACCCCTGGTTTACACCATCTGCGCCATCAGGAGTTTATCCTGGTGAGCAGGGAGCAGACTCCATTTCTTCTCCAAATAATGAATGCTGAGTCTCTCCTCCCAGGCACTGCGGACACTGGGGCTGGACCATTCTCTGGGCTGGGGCTGTCCTGAGCACTGCAGGGTGCTGAGCGGCATCCGTGACCTCCAGCCACTCCATGCCAGGAGCACTTCTCAGTGGTGACAGCCACAAATGTCCCCAGATATGGCCCAGTGTTGTCTGGGGGCAGGATCGCCCTGCCGTGCCGGACAGTCCTCACCACACCCTACCTCTTGGAACTGGAATGTCTGGAGAGACGGGCAACAAGCATTTAGGAAGAGGGCCATGCAGGACAAAAAAATAAAGAAAATGAGAACGAACAGATTTCTATTTCCCCTCGACATGAAAGCAGCTCCACTGAGTCCCAAGAAAGGATTGGGTGGGGACATTCGCTCTGGTATGGCCAAGTGGTGTGCTGAACAAGGGCTACTCCATTCTGACTTCATGACTCGCTGGCTGGGAGACCTTCAGTCCCTTACCAACGTCGCCGTGCCTCAGTTTCCCACTCTGTAAAATGCACATCGAAGCAGCACGTACCCTGTGAGATTGGTTTTGGGGATTTCATGAGTATCTATAAAATGTTTAAACTGGTGTCTGAGCCATGAGTCAAGGCACATACTGGCTTTATTATTTAGAACCTGGATTACCTCCTTTTATCATTTTTAAAATTTATTTTACGTATTTTATTTTTTGAGATGGAGTCTTGCTCTGTCACCCAGGCTACAGTGCAGTGGCGCAAACTTGGCTCACTGCCTCTGCCCCTCGGATTCAAGTGATTCTCCTGCCTCAGCCGCCCATGTAGCTGGTATTACAGGTGCGTGCCACCACACCCGACTAATTTTTGTGTTTTTAGTAGAGACGGAGTTTCGCCATGTTGGCCAGGCTGGTCTTGAACTCCTGACCTCAGGTGATCCGCCTGCTTCAGCCTCCCAAAGTGCCACTGTGCCCGGCTTATGTTTTAATTTTTATTGTATTTATTTATTTTTATTTATTTATTTATTTATTTTTGAGACAGAGTCTTGCTCTTGTCGCCCAGGCTGGAGTGCAGTGGCACGATCTCAGCTCACTGCAACCTCCACCTTCCAGGTTCAAGGGATTCTCCTGCCTCAGCCTCCTGAGTAGCTGGGATTACAGGCGCCTGCCTACACGCCAGGCTAATTGTTGTATTTTTAGTAGAGATGGGGTTTCACCATGTTAGCCAGGCTGGTCTCGAACTTCTGACCTCAGGTGATCCGCCTGCCTCGGCCTCCCAAAGTCCTGGGATTACAGGCGGAGCCACCGCGCCCGGTCTTTTAATTTTTAGTTTTCATAGAGATAGGATCTTGCTATGTTGCCCCGACTGGCCTTGAACTCCTGGGCTCAAGCGATCCTCCCCCATCAGCCTTCTCAAGTGCTGGGATTACAGGTGTGAGCCACCTCGCCTTGCCACATTATCTCCTTTCTGGACTAGACCAGAGCACAGCAAAGTGTTCCTGTCTAGGGCAGGATGTAAATATTTTCAGCTATTTTCTGCCTTACAGAACATATGTTCTCTGTTGCAGCTACACAATTCTGCTGTTGTATCTTGAAAGCAGCCATAGACTATGCACAAATAAATGGGCATGGCCCATCGTGTGCCAATAAAACTTTATTTATGATAACAGGTGGCCTGGATTTGCCCCCAAGGCCACTGGTTGAGACCCCTGCCTGGAAACAGTCTAAGACAAAATAGCCCCATTTCAGCCACCGAACACTCGCATCTAGGCAGTGTTCCAATCTTTCATCCTGAAATTAGATGAGGGTCCTGTCAAAAAAGATTCACCTCTGATCCTCAACATCACACGGCAGAGTCAGCACAGAGCATCCCTTCACACAAAACACACTCATCCGGGCGCGGTGGCTCATGCCTGTCATCCCAGCACTTTGGGAGGCTGAGGCGGGTGGATCACTTGAGGTCAGGAGTTCGAGACCAGCCTGGCCAACATGGTGAAACCCCGTCTCTACTAAAAATACAAAAATCAACCGGGCAAGGTGCTGCGCATGTAATCCCAGACACTTGGGAGGCTGAGGCAGGAGAATTGCTTGAGCCCGGGAGGTGGAGTTTGCAGTGAGCAGAGATCACACCACTGCAACCCAGCCTGGGCCACAGAGCGAGAATCCCTCTCAAAAAACAAACAAACAAACAACAATAAAAATTTTCACAGCCCCAAGATTTTGCTTCTTTGAAATGCAGAAAAGGGCTGTTTCTTTTCTTACCATCTATCTTCCGTGCGTGAATACCTCACCTTTATGTGCTGGCCAGAAAACCTTGGCTGCAAAGGACATTCAGAATACCTAATTTGGAGCCAGGTGCAGTGACTGACACCTGTCATCCCAGCACTTTGGGAGGCTGAGGCAGGAGGATCACTTCAGGCCACAAGTTCAAGACCAGTTGGGCAACATAGTGAGACCCCATCTCTACAAAAATAATTTAAAAGTAGGCCAAGCGCAATGGCTCATGCCTGTCATCCCAGCACTTTGGGAGGCCGAGCGAGACAGGCAGATCAGCTGTGGTCAGGAGTTCAAGACCAGCCTGGCCAACATGGTGAAACTCTGTCTCTACTAAAAATACAAAAATTAGCTGGGCGTGGTGGCAGATGCCCGTAGTCCCAGCTACTGGGGAGGCTGAGGCAGGAGAATGGCTCGAACACAGGAGGCGAAGATTGCAGTGAGCCGAGATGGCGCTACTGCACTCCAGACTGGGCGACGGAGCAACTCTGTCTCCCACAACAAAAAACAACAACAGGCTGGGCGCGGTGGCTCAAGCCTGTAATCCCAGCACTTTGGGAGGCCGAGACGGGCGGATCACAAGGTCAGGAGATCGAGACCACCCTGGCTAATACGGTGAAACCCCGTCTCTACTAAAGAATACAAAAAACTAGCCAGGCGACGAGGTGGGCGCCTGTAGTCCCAGCTACTCGGGAGGCTGAGGCAGGAGAATGGCATAAACCCAGGAGGCGGAGCTTGCAGTGAGCTGAGATCCGGCCACTGCACTCCAGCCTGGGCAACAGAGCCAGACTCCGCCTCAAAAAAAAAACAAACAAAACAAACAAAACAAACAAACAAACAAACAAAACAACAACAACAACAACAAACAAACAAAACAAAACAAAAAGAAAATCTGAGAAACTTTTACAGGCCAGAGATGGGATCCTGCATGGGGCCATGGGGCAGGAGAGGACATTAGGGAAAACTGGGGAAATTGGAACAGAGTGCGGACGTGGGTTAATGAAGCTGTATCAATACTGGCTTATTCGCTGTGACAAATGCACCATGCCATTGGATGTGAATACTAAGGAAAAGTGGGTGTCGAGGAGATGAAACTGTCTGCACTGCGTTCCCAGTTTTTCTGTAAATCTGAAACTCTTCTAAAATGAAAAGTTTATCAGAAAAAAAAAAAAACAGAGAGAGAAGAGAAGGATGACAGGCAATTAGCTACTTACGCTAAAAAATGCTGTAAAATGTGATGGAGGGAACATTAAGTTCCTGTGACAGCATCTAATAATGAGATGATTATGTAAAACCTAGAAAAGAAAGACGCTAAAACGGGACATGCAAATCGGCAGGGGAAGTTGGTGCTTATGAAAAGAATGAGCAGGGGTGGGGGAGCCGGTGGCTGGGCGATTGGTCTTATCTCCTGTTTCCCTGGCTCGGACGGCCACCAAACACTCCAACCCCAGGGGGATGGAGGGGCTGCTGGAGGGAGCCTCCGGAACACCCAAGGCCAATTTCGGCAACATGGTGTATTCCCTACCAAGGCCGACGGCATCCAGGCGGCGCTCAATGAATGTCTGCTGAGGGTGCAGCCGCTGCCTAGGCTGGAGGAGGGCTGTTTTATGGTTGGTAAGTTCTAGAAAATAAGCGTGACGCTGTGGTCTGAAGGAAGAAACGAGACAACTGATAATATGCCGTGACATCCTGATCTTTGCACAACCGGTCAGGTACGGTCACCCACACCCGGTGCTGACATTTGGGGCCAATGACTGTCATAGGGTGCTGTGCTGAGTACTGCAGGGTGTTGAGGAGCATCCCTGGCCTCCACCCTCTCCATGCTGGGAACACCCCTCAACCACAAATGTCCCCAGACGTTGCCAAGTGTCCCCTGGGAAGCAGGATCATCCCTGATGAGAAACCACGGTCCCCCACAATATCCAGCTTAATCCATCCGGCAACCCCATAAGGGATACGTATAATCCTCCTTCCACAGATGGGGAAACGCGCTGAGAAGACGTAAAGCCAGCTCAAGGTCACCAACCTAGGAGGAAGCCTCAAAGAAGGGGGTGGTTGTGTGTGATGACTGTCACTTTAGTAACAGAGACCCCTATGCTGGGCAATGCTGGTCTCACATGGCAAGAATCAGAAAACTACCGCTGCGGGCCGGGCGCGGTGGCTCAGGTCTGTCATCCCAGCACTTTGGGAGGCCGAGGCGGGCGGATCACGAGGTCAGGAGTTCGAGACCAGCCTGACCAACATGGTGAAACCCCATCTCTACTAAAAATACAAAAATTAGCCAGGCGTGGTGGCGGTACCTGTAATCCCAGCTACTCAGGGGGCTGAGGCAGGAGAACTGCTTGAACTCGGGAGACGGAGGTTGCAGTGAGCCGGGATCAGGATCGTGCCACTGCACTCCAGCCTGGGTGATAGAGCGAGACTGTCTCAAAACAAACAAACAAACAAAAAACTACCAGTGTGGGTCAAATCCAGCCCACCACTTGTTTTCGTCAATAAGTTTTATTGAAATACAGCCACACCCATTTATGCACTGTCTAGGCCACCTTCCAACATCAACAGCAGGGCTGAGTGGCTGCAACAGAGAGCGCCTGGCTCACAGCGTCGAAAATATTTACTCTCTGGCTCTTTACAGAAAAGGTCTGGCTGGGTGCAGTGGCTCACGCCTGTTATCCCAGCACTTTGGGAGGCTGAGGTGGGAGGATCACTTGAGGCCAGTAGTTTAAGATCAGCCTGGCCAACATGGTGAAACCCCATCTCTACTAAAAATACAAAAATTAGCCAGGCGTGATGGGGAGTACCTGTAATCCCAGCTACTCAGGAGGCTGAAGCACGAGAATCACTTGAACTCGGGAGATAGCTGAGATTGCACCAATGCACTCCAGACTGGGCGAGAGAGTGAGACTCTGTCTCAAGAAAAGAAAAGAAAAGAAAAAGAAAAAGAAAAGGTGTGTGGATGCCTCACAAGACAGAGCCCCAGAGCGCTACATTGCAACTTCAAGGCCTTTGACTCTTTTCTCTTCAAACTCCCTCTCTCTGAGTGCTCTGTTAATATTCTTTCGGAGGAACAAAAACAGCAGGGGTCAACCGGGGAGGGGCGTGAAATGAGTTCTGCCAGGGGCAGCCTGGTTCTGGCCACGGAGACCCACCCTCCCCTCCACCCGTCTCCAGGGGAAGGAGTGCCAGCGGGGGCAGACCCACCCCACTGTTGGGGGAGCAGAGACTGGCAGCTGGCCTGCCCGTGAGGTCCCTGCGGGGGCCATGCTGTCACCTCGAACCCGCCGTCACGGGGGACAGAGCTGAGGCTTGCGCTCCCAGTGCCAGTGTCTGCACGCACACAGGTCACCCTGACTCCACAAAGTCAGCCCTGCAGCCTCCAGACGGTCAGACTTGCTGAGCTGGGACGGCCACTGCGTCCACGCTGCTCATTTTCCCAGACCCTGAGCTGCCTCGGGCACGGCTGTGTGGCGCGTGTGGAGATTCACAGAGCGCCCCGGTCTCTGAGGGTCACTTTGGTCCAGGGTCTCCTCCACTAGGCACTGCTGAGACACTGGGGCTGGAGTGTTCTCTCGGGTGGGGCTGTGCTGGGCACTGCAGGGTACTGAGCAACGTCCCAGACCTCCACCCACTCCACGCCATCAGCCCTCGCCACCCCTCCCAGTTGTGACAACCACAAAGTCCCAATTTCACCAGGTGTCCCCTGGGGGACAGAATCACCCACCACGGACACCCCCTAGGTTACAGATTCCATGCCCCACCCCCACTCCGGCAAAGAGACTCTGCGTCCCAAGATCCTCTGCCCTGCTGAGGTCGCAGGAGGCTGCACACATTGAAATCCCCATCCTGAGATGGGAGGGAGAGAGGAGGTGAATCCCAGGAGCTGGGGGTCCCCCTGATTTTGGGAGTTTATTCTCGTGTCTGGTGTGAGCAGGGAGCAGACTCGATACTTTTGCAAATAATGAAAGCAGGGTCTCTCCCCCTTGGCATTCAAGGATGAATCATTCTCTGTGGTCATCCTGGGTGCACTGCAGGGTACTGAGCAGCGTCCCTGGCCTCCACCCAGTACATGCCAGGAGCTGCCTCTCTCTTTACTGTGACGACCACAAATCTGTGCCCATCTAGGTTTAAAACTCTCTGGCTGATCTCAGCAACCCACCTTCCACCAACTCCCAGCAGCTCAGGAGCTACAGCCCTTCTGATGACCACCCTGGCAGTTGCAGGAAGGCCGAGGACCACCCCGGATCGCCCTGGACACTGGTGGCTCTGAGCCTCGGCCTGGCCAGCACCAGCCAATGCGTCCTTCACACCAGCCACAAGGACCAACCCCCAAATGCTGACAAACAAAGTGGACAAGGCCCACGACGATGTTGGCTGGCCTGCCTTCGGCCTCACGCACGTCCCCCAGCTACAGCCACCTCCCCGAGACCCAGGAGCTGGGAAGGAGCCAGGCAGGGGAACGTTCGCCCTGGCTGAGCTCCAAGGCCCATCCAGGGGTCATGGGTTTGAGGTCGGCCGTGAGGCAGGCAGGTGACAGGTAGCACACGGAGCCTCAGAGAGACAACACCTGGCCCATTCAAAGGGCATCAGGGTTAGAACATCTCCCAGCTCCTACCCCAGTGGGTGTGAAGCCCAATGTCAGCTCTTCCAACTACTCTAAGAGAAGCTGGGAGATGTTCTATTGTAAAATCTCCTGATTTTTAGTTTCATTTTATTTTATTCTTTTTTTTTTTTTTAAGATGGAGTCTCCCTCTGTCACCCAGTGGCGCAGTCTCGGCTCACTGCAACCCCTGCCTGCCAGGTTCAAGCAATTCTCCTGCCTCAGCCTCCCGAGTAGCTGGGACCACAGGCACCTGCCACCACACCCAGCTAATTGTTGTATTTTCAGTAGAGACAGGGTTTTGCCATGTGGGCCAGGCTGACCTCAAGTGATCCTCCTGCCTCGGCCTCCCAAAGCACTGAGACTGTAGGCGTGAGCCACCACTCCTGGCCTATTTTAAAATATTTTATAGAGATGGGGTCTCACTGTGTTGCCCAGGGTAGTCTAGAACTCCCAGCCTCAAGCAATCCTCCTGCTTCAGCCTCCCAAAGTGTTGGGATTACAGGTGTGACGCCCGATTTTTTTTTTTTTTTTTTTTTTTTTGAGACGGAGTCTCACTTTGTCATCCAGGCTGGAGTGCAGTGGCACGATCTTAGCTTACTGCAAACTCCACCTCCCATGTTCAAGCAATTCTCCTGCCTCAGCCTCCCAAGTAGCTGGGATTACAAGTGTGTGTCACCACACCCAGCTAATGTTTGTATTTTTAGTAGAGTCGGGGTTTCACCATGTTGGCCAGGCTGGTCTCGAACTCCTGGCCTCAAGCGATCTGCCTGCCTCAGCCTCCCAAAGTGCTGGGATTACATGCGTGAGCCACTTTGCCTGGCCTGTGACCCCTGATTTTTAAATGCTGGCAATAATTCAAAGTTTAAAGCCACTGGGTTCTACCTTGGCCAGGTGACCAGTGTCACCACCACCAGTGTGGACGTTACGTGCCCCTGATTCTCCCCAGAGCCCTGAACCCCAGACTATTCAAGAGCAAACATCATGGAAACTCACATTAGGGGACATTTTACAAAACTCCTGACGAGTCCTCCTCAAAACTACCAGGTCAGCCGGGCATGGTGGTTCACGCCTGTAATCCCAGCACTTCGGGAGGCCGAGGCGGGCGGATCACAAGGTCGGGGGATGGAGACCATCCTGGCTAACATGGTGAAACCCCGTCTCCACCAAAAAATACAAGAAATTAGCTGGGCGTGGTGGCAGGCACCTGCAGTCCCAGCTACTCAGGAGGCTGAGGCAGGAGAATAGCGTGAACCCAGGAGGCGGAGCTTGCAGTGAGCCAAGATCACACCACTGCACTCCAGCCTGGGCGACAGAGCAAGTCTCTGTCTAAAAAAAAAAAAAAAAAAAAAAAAAAAAAAAAAAAAAAAAACCCCACCATGTCATCAAAACCAATGAGTCTGAGAAGTGTTCCAGCAGAGTGTAAGGAGATGTGGGGAGTCAATGGCACTTGGGGTCCTGGAAAAACCAAGAAAATGGAAATAAAGCCTGGGCGCGGTGGCTCACGCCTGTAATCCCAGCACTTTGGGAGGCCGAGGCAGGTGGATCTCCTGAGGTTAGGAGTTTGAGACTGGCCTGGCCAACATGGTGAAACCCCGTCTCCACTAAAAATATAAAAACTAGCCAGGTGTAGTGGCACATGCTTGTAATCCCAGCTACTCCAGAGGCTGAGGCTCAAGAATTGTTTAAACCTGGGAGCCAGAGGTTGCAGTGAGCCGAGATCACCCCACCGCACTCTAGCCTGAGCAACAGAGCGAGACTCTGTCTCAAAAAAAAAAAAAAAAAAAAAAAAAAAAAAAAATATATATATATATATATATATATATATATATATATATACACACACAATTGTATGTTTGAAATATACAAAAGCAGTACAGTCCACTCTTGAAGGGAATCAGAATTGCCACACTGCTGGGAAAAGGGCAAGGTCTCCAAAAGTGACTGGTGACTTTTTTTGTTTTGTTTTCGTTTTGTTTTTTTGAGACAGAGTCTCGTTCTGTTGCCCAGGCTGGAATGCAGTGGCACGATCTCAGCTCACTGCCACCTCCGCCTCTCGAGCTCAAGCGATCCTCCTGCCTCAGCCTCCCAAGTAACTGGGATTACAGGCACCCACCACCATGCCCGGCTGATTTTTGTTATTTTTAGTGCAGACGGGTTTTTACCATGTTGGCCAGGCTGGTCTCAAACTCCTGACCTCGGATGATCCACCCGCCTCGGCCTCCCAGAGTGCTGGGATGACAGGCATGAGCTACTGCGCCCGGCCTGCAAGGTGACTGTTCTAAAACACAGAGGACACCTGCTCCAATGCAGTCAGGGAGTGTTGAAGAAAACAGAGATCTCCTTATTCGATGGTCATAACTTGCCTTTTCAGCCTCGACAGCGCCGACTCCATTGGGCGGCTTTTCTACATCGTCAAGTTTGAAAACGGTGCCATCGCACGTCACCAGAAACGGACTCGGTTAGAAAACAATGGTCTTTCGTAATGCATACCGTACTACGTTTCCTAAAACGGAACCGTCATAACGCCTCCCTCTCTGGCTGAGACTAGAATAGATAAAAATCCAGATTTTCACACACTCGGGACTGGTAATGTTTTAACACATGGAAAACACGACAGGGTTACAGACTGCTTTAGATTCTCCAAACAAACCCGCAACGGCGCCAAGCACTCCTAACAGTTGGACGTGTTCATAAATGAACCCAAACAGATCACGTTCTCGGAGACGGAGGCACGCCAGAAATTCCCGTCGTGCCCCTGAAGAACGAACGGGTCTCTCGCTCTCTGCAGCAGCGGACGACTAGTTAAACCCTGGAACCAGCCAGGAACAGCGGCAACGGCAAGGGCTCGGGAATGGGAATCGGGCTTTATGGAACCTCCAGGCTCAAGGGAACACCGGGAAGGGACAGCTTCGTGACCAAGCCCGGTGTGATCCCCCAAAAATCTGCAACCACAAAGACCAGGAAATGCTGGCAGTGCCGAGCAGGAGAGGTCGCTTGGCGGTAAAGAAGCAGGGAGCGTTATTTAGCAAACCAGGCTGGTTAAAGGGTAGAGAATATCAGATGTCACAGCCCCTCTGCAGAGGACGGTTCTGAAGGACAGCGATGACCTAAATTGGCTCCTATGAGGGACGGGTGCAGCAAACATTTCCCTAGGATCCTACAAGATGCAAAGAAAAACCCATGAAAACAGAAGATACTCCTGACACTGGGGGTCTCAATGGGGCGGGGGAGGGGAGGGGATTCTGCCCCCAGGGGACACTGGGTGATTTCTGGGGATACCCGTGGTTTTCACGACTGGGGGGTGCTCCTGATATGGAGTGGGTGGAGGCCAGGGACTCTGCTCAGCACCTGCAGTGTCCAGGATGGCCCCACCCCAGAGAATGATCCAGCCTGAATGTCCACAGCACCAGGGGGAAGAGACTCAAAGGTAATTATTTGGAAGGAAATGTTGAGCCAAATGCCTCAGAATGGGACCTTATTTGGAAACAGGGTTTTTGCAGATGGACTTATCATGAAGATGAGGTTGTGCTGGATTAAGATGAGCCCTAAATCCAATAACTGATGTCCTTATAAGACGAGGTAAATTTGGACACAGACCCACACAGGGAAGGGGCATGTGTGAGGACGGAGGCAGAGACTGGAGCGACGTCACCAGCCAAGGGGCGCCAAGAATCGCCGGCCACTTGCCAGATGCTGGAAGAGGCAGGAAGGATCCTCCTCGGGATTCTCTGGACTGGGAACGGCCCTGCCCACACCTTCATCTCAGACTTCTGGCTTCCAGAACTGCCAGAGAATCCATTTCTGTGGTTTTGAGCCATGCAGGTTGAGGTCATTTTCCATGGGAGCCCTCAAATATGCAAACTTCACCCCACAGAGACCCTCCCCTAGGCAGCCACATCCTGGCAGGTTCAGACACCCACCTCATAGACATGCACAGCCCCAAGGAGACAGACAGACACTGATTATCTAGAAGAGTCCGTCAAACCCTCAGCAATATACCTCTGCCGCCCAGGCTACAGTGCAGTGGCACAATCTCAGCTCACTGCAACCTCCACTGCCTGGCTCAAGCGATCCTCCTCCCTCAGCCTTCCGAGGAACTGGAGCCACAGGTGCATGCCATCATGCTTGGCTAATTTTTGTTTTTGTTTTCTGTGGAGATGGGGTTTCACCATGTTGCCCAAGCTGGTGTCAAACTCCTAGACTCAAGTGATCCTCACGCCTCGGCCTCCCATAGTCCTGGGATTACAGGTATAAGGCATCAGGCCCAGCCTCTTTGGTGATTTTCAGCAACATCTAGTTAGTTATTCTGCAGATGGGGGTTCAGGAGCTTGCACCACTTCCTAGACCTGGCTGGAGGAGTTGGGTGTAATTTTCAGCTAGGCGGTTGCAAGACTCAAAGAGACGTGGGGCAGAGGGAAGCTAGGCAGGCAGCTTCCGGGGTTGCCAGGAAGAAACGAGGCACTTGCCCTGACCTGCACATTCCCTCCCTGTCTGGGGCTGATTTCCACCCAGGGAGGACTGCCGACTCCCAGAGAATCTCAAAGCAAGGCATTCTCCTGGCCGTGATTCGGCTCTCAGCTCTAAAGGGACTCCACATCTTTATTACAGACCCAAATCTGTGTCAACACCGCAGAGGAAAGACGGCCGCTTGATTACACTTGCATATGTGCTCGCAACAAGTCTTCCAGGGAGCAGGATCTGGGAACGTCCTCTGGAGACAGGGCCTTCCAGGCGGTGCTGAGCTCGGTCGGTGTTGTTGGAACATGGGGGCTGAATCTAATCTATCAAAAGGATGCCACAGGGGAGTGGAAAATTCCACGTTTGTTTGTTTGTTTTGCTTCAATCCCTTTCTATACAACCATGGTTCTCAAGCAAGGATCCTTCTGGTCCCCAGGGGATCCTGGGTGGTGTCTGGGGGCATTTGTGGCTGTTATGACTCAGGGATGCTCCTGGTGTGCACTGGGTGGAGGCCAGGGATGCTGCTCAGCACCTTGCAGTGCCCAGGACAACCTCACCCCAGAGAACGACCCAGCCCTGAATCCCAAAGAGGAGAGACTCCACCTTAATTATTTGGAAAAAGATTGAATCTGCTCCCTGTTCACACCAGACACCAGAAAAAACTCCCAATGGGGTGGACAGCAGAAACCAGGGGGACCCCCAGATCCTGGGATTCTCCTCCTCTCCCCCTCCCCACTCAGGGTGTAGATTACTATGCGTGCAGCCTCCTGGTACCTCAGGAGGACAGAGGATCATGGGACGCAGAGTTTCTTGGAGGTCTGTGGAATCCCCCAACCCCAGGGGTCTCACCTGGGGGTGATTCTGCCCCCCATGGGGTACTGGGCAATGTCTGGGGACATCTTTGGCTGTCACAACTCGGAGCGTCCCTGGCATACAGTGGGTGGAGGTCAGGGACGCTGCTCAGCCCCCTAGTGCCCAGGACGGCCCCACCCCAGAGAACGATCTAACCCCAAGGTCCACAGTGACAGAGAATGATAACCACTGCCATTAGCTATAGGACTGACTGTAGCCACATGCATATTGTCCCACAAACATGTGTGTGACTGTTCCTCTGACTCGAAGGACAAAGCCAGTATCCCAAGCTTTCTAACTCTGCCACCTGTGCTGACCACCAGTGGCCTCTGTGTGGATGTTAGTTAGGGGTCAGCAGCCTTAGGAAAACAGCACACCAGGCATCCAGACCTTCCATTGTGGCCCTGAGTGGAAGAGTAGGTGGCGGTGGCCGACATCAACACTGTCACAGCAAGAAACACAGGAGTGGATGTGACTGTGGCCACTTCCATCTCAGGGCACATGCTACGTTGAGGAAGTAAAACCTGGGGGAGCAAGATATGTAAGAAGTGAAAGGTGACTTGTAGAATGTTCTGGAATCTTCCAGAAGCTTCTGGAAACTTCCAGAATTTTCTGAAATATCGTAAGTATTGTTGCATAGCAAGGCTTTGGATTCGGAAGCTGCTGGGCTTGGGCACGGAGTCAAAAGAGTAACAGAGGAACAGCCACGGAATGCAAACTTCCAGGGATGACATGGCTGCCACACGGTGGGCAGGTGGGTTGCAGCCACTGTACACAGGTCACACTTGGCTCTTTGAACTCAATCACCTATTACGGGTGGAGGAACCAAATCCTGGGAAGGGGTAAAAAATGCATACGGGTTCAGTTTCCCCATCCACAACACAGGGAGGAGAATCAGGTGAGGTGTCCAGTCTCGGGGGGTCCTGGGCAGCAGGCAGCGCCTCCAAGACCATCATCTCCAACCTGATCCTGCCAAGCCCCAGCCTGGTAACTGCTTCTCTCAAGGGTCCCAGTTCTCAGAGCTAGGAGTGGCCTTCAAAGCCAGGTCTACACCCCATGGCAACAGAATCCCTTCCCTGACCCATGCCCCAGCCCACCCATCCTCTGTCACACAGTCTTCAACGATCGGAAACCAACAGCTTCCCATGACAGTCCCTCCTATTTCCAGACAAGCCTGATTCCTAAGCCAGCCCGGCCAAGCTACGGCTCCTATCCCATCTCCCCAAGAACAGACTTCATCATTTCCTCAATCTGGTCCATGCCCATGGTGTCCATGAGGAAAAATAACAACATAAATAACATATAGCATAGTGCTAATTTTCTGGAGACAGGATCTTGCTCTGTTGCCCAGGCTGGAAAGCAATGGTGCAATCATCGCTCACTGCTGCCTCAGCTACCTAGGCTTCCAAGCAATCCTCCTGCCTCAGCCTCCCAAGCAGCTGGGACCACAGGCGTGCACCACCATATCTGGCTAGTTTTTAATAATTTTTTGTAGAGATAGGGTCTCACTATGTTGCCCAGGCTGGTTTCGAACTCCAGGGCTCAAGCAATCCTCCCATCTCAGCCTCCCAAAGTGCTGGGATTACAGGCATGAGCCACCACACCCAGCCAATACTAATATTAATACATAATATATTGAATAATATTAGCAGTGATTCCAGCTATAACAGTGATAACCAGGACCACCACCCATCCAGGTCACAGCCTCGTCCATCTCAATCTTTTCAACGACCCTAGGAAGTGATTCCTATCCTGTCTGACACACAAGGAAACAGAAAGATTCCATGTTTTGTTCAAAGTTCACACAGAAAAAAAGTCACATGGTGGCTAAGTAGGCATTCTAAATCCAATGCCTCACCACGCCCACATTCCAGAAAACTCTAGAAGGTTCTTGGAGTTTCTAGAAGGTTGCAGAAGATTCCAGAAGCCTCCATGATTCACTGCCTTTCACTTCCTACATATCCTATTCCCTCAGGTCCTACTTCCTCAAAGCAGGACAGAATTTTCAACCCATTGCACTCCCATCTGCATCTTTACCTTCCTCGTTGTATTAACTCCAGGCACCAGGTAGCACCTTCCTAAATTACCTGGGGTTGGCAAGAACTAAATCAAAGACGTGCTCTGCTCAGCAGTCCCAGATGTGAAGGAACTCAAACCCCAGTGCCAGAGTCCCTTAAAAGAGAACCAGTCAGTGTCCACAGCTCTACTAGGCTTGACCCAGTGGAGAAAGATGACAAACTCACAGAGAGAAAAACAGGACCGTCTTCACACAGTCTAAGACTGTCAGCCAGGCATGGCAGCTAACACCTGTAATCCCAGCCCAGCACCTTGGGAGGTTGAGGAGGGAGGATCGCTTAAGCCCAGGAGTTCGAGCAGTCTGGGAATCACAGTAAGACCCTGTTTCTGGTTTTTTGTTTGTTTGAGACAGAGTCTCGCTCTGTCGCCCAGGCTGGAGTGCAGTTGTGCAATCTCGGTTCACTGCAACCTCTACCTTCCGAGTTCAAGCGATTCTCCTGCCTTGGCCTCCCAAGTAGCGAGGATTACAGGCACCTGTCACCATGCCCAGCTAATTTTTGTATTTTTAGCAGAAATGTGGTTTCACCAGCTTGGCCAGGCTAGTCTCAAACTCCTGACCTCAGGTGATCCACCTGCCTCGGTCTCCCAAAGTGCTGGGATTACAGGCATGAGCCACCTTGCCCAGCCACCTGTCTCTATTTTTAAAAAATTTAAAAAATTTAAAAACGAATTAAAAGCTCTGAAAAGAGACTACATAGACCAACAGTGGGTTTTTTGGTAAAATACACTTAACATAAAATTTGCAATATATATATATATGTATTTTTTGAGATGGAGTTTCCTTCTTGTTACCCAGGCTGGAATGCAATAGTGAGATCTCAGCCCACCACAACCTCTGCCTGCTAGGTTCAAGCGATTCTCCTGCCTCTGCCTCCTAAGTAGCTAGGATTACAGGCATGTGTCACCACACCTGGCTAATTTTGTATTTTGGTAGAGATGGGGTTTCTCCATGTTGGTCAGGCTGGTCTTGAACTCTGGACCTCATTCATTTCTTTTTTGAGACAAGGTCTTGCTCTGTTGCCCAGGCTGGAGTACAGTGGTGGATCACAGCTCACTGCAACCTCCATCTCCCGAGCTCAGATGATCCTCCCGTCTAACCCTCCCGAGTAGCTGGGACTACAGGTGTGCCCCAGCAGGCCTGGCTAATTTTTATTTTTGTAGCAACGGGGTCTCACTATGTGGCCCAGGCTGGTCTCCACCTTTTTTAAATTATTATTAATTTATTTATATTTTTGAGACAGAGTCTTGCTCTGTCACCCAGGCTGGAGTGCAGTGGTGTGATCTCGGCTCACTGCAAGCTCCACCTCCTGGGTTCACGCCATTCTCCTGCCTCAGCCTCCCAACTAGCTGGGACTATAGGCGCCCACCACCATGCCCAGCTAATTTTTTTGTATTTTTAGTAGAGACAGGGTTAAACCATGTTAGCCAGGATGGTCTCGATCTCCTGACCTCGTGATCCGCCCGTCTCGGCCTCCCAGAGTATTTTTTTTTTTTTTTTGAAACGGAGTCTTGCTCTGTTGCCCAGGCTGGAGTGCAGTGGCGCAATCTCAGCTCACTGCAAGCTCCACTTCCCAGGTTCAAGTGATTCTCCTGCCTCAGCCTCCCTAGTAGCTGGGACTACAGGCGCCCGCCACCACGCCCAGCTAATTTTTTGTACTTTTAGTAGAGACGGGGTTTCACCATATTAGCCAGGATGGTCTCGATCTCCTAACCTCATGATCCACCCGTCTCGGCCTCCCAAAGTGCTGGGAACACTAGCATGAGCCACCTCACTGGGCCAGATCTTTCTTGTGCAGTGTTTGTGTGGACGTAGGCTTTCCTTCCCCTCAGGTGTACACCTAGGAGTGGACTCACAGGGCCAAGTGGAAACACTGTATGTAACCCCTTCAGGAACTGCCAGGCTGTTTCCAGAGCAGCTGTACCACGTTACATTCCCAGCAGCCACACATAGGGGTCCCGACGTTTCTACATCGCCATGAGCCCTTCTGATTTTTTTTTTTTTTTTTAATTCTAGCCATCCTACTGGGCATGAAGTGGTATCTCACCATGGCTTCGATTTGCATTTCCCTGATGGCTGACGTGGAGCATGTTTTCAAGTGAAACCCATAGTTTTTGTTTCTTTGTTTTTGTTTGAGATGGAGTCTTGCTCTGTCGCCCAGGCTGGAGTACAGTGGCACCATCTTGGCTCACTGCAACCTCTGCCTCCCGGGTTCAAGGGATTCTCCTGCCTCAGCCTCCCGAGTAGCTGGGGTTACAGGCGTGCATCACCATGCCTGGCTAACTTTGTATTTTTAGCAGGGACTGGGCTTCACTATGTTGGTCAGGCTGGTCTCGAACTCCTCACCTCAGGTGATCCACCCACCTCAGCCTCCGAAAGTGCTGGGATGACAGGCGTGAGCCACCGCACCTGGCCTGAAGCTGACAACTTTTAAAATGAGGAGGGCTGGTATAATCAACCCCACAGTCAGAAGGAAGCTAGAGTTTCACCTAGAAACACGTGCAAGGAAATGTGGCTGGTTCCATCACAGAGATACAAGAGTTTGTGCAAAACATAGACAGAGCTGTCTCATAAAAGAGCTACAGGGCGAGCCGGGCGCAGTGGCTCACGCCTGACATCTCAGCACTTTGGGAGGCCGAGGCGGGCAGATCGCGAGGTCAGGAGTTCGAGACCTCGAACTCCTGGCCAACATAGTGAAACCCCATCTCTACTAGAAATACAAAAATTGGCCCGGCATGGCGGCGCTCACCTGTTGTCCCAGCTACTCAGGAGGCTGAGGCAGGAGAATCACTTGAACCCAGGAGGCGGAGGTTGCAGTGAGCCGAGATCATACCACTGCACTCCAGCCTGGGCGACAGAGGGAGACTCAATCTCAAAAAAAAAAAAAAAAGCCAGGCACAGTGGCTCAAGCATGTAATCCCAGAACTTTGGGAGGCTGAGGCAGGCGGATCACAAGGTCAGGAGATCAAGACCATCCTGGCTAACACGGTGAAACCCCATCTCTACTAAAAACACACACACACACAAATTAGCCGGGCACGGTGGTGGGCGCCTGTAGTCCCAGCTACTCGGGAGGCTGAGGCAGGAGAATGGCGTGAACCCGGGAGGCGGAGCTTGCAGTGAGCCGAGATTGTGCCCCTGCACGCCAGCCTGGGCGACAGAGCGAGACTTCGTCTCAAAAAAAAAAAAAAAATAAAGAGTTACAGGGAGGCAGGGGTCGTCCCTGCCCCTACTCCCACTCCATCTGGTGAAGTCTCCCACTCCGTGCCATGAGCCTCGGTTTCCTCATCTGAAGACAGAGCCTCAGGGGCACTGCCAGGGGTTGCTCTGGGAGTAATTGTGGCCCTGAGGTGAGGGGCGATGGGATATCTGCAGCTGCAACTGTGGGAGTGAGGGAGGCATTCAAATGACAGTCCACTGCATTCTAGAAGATTCCATCCTGGGCTCAGCGAA
Organism: Rhinopithecus roxellana; assembly: GCF_007565055.1. Classification (NCBI taxonomy): domain Eukaryota; kingdom Metazoa; phylum Chordata; class Mammalia; order Primates; family Cercopithecidae; genus Rhinopithecus; species Rhinopithecus roxellana. The sequence continues at coordinate 7,963,274 of NC_044556.1, forward strand.
TAAGGACTCCTGACCAGGTGCAGAGGCACATGCCTATAATCCCAGCATTTGGGGAGGCCTAGGTGGGTGGATCACCTGAGGTGAGGAGTTCAAGACCAGCCTGCCCAACATGGTGAAACCCTGTCTCTACTAAAAATACAAAAATTAGCTGGCCATGGTGGTGCGTGCCTGTAGTCCTAGTTACTCGGGAGACTGAGGCGGGAGAATCGCTTGAACCCGGGAGGCGGAGGTTGCAGTGAGCCGAGATCATGCCCCCGCACTCTAGCCTGGGTGACAGAGCAAGACTCCGCCTCAAAATAATAATAATAATAATAATAGAGATGGTTTCTCACTACGTTGTCCCAGGCCAGCCTGGGTGGGAGGCTAGGCTGGTCTTGAACTCCTGACCTCAGGTGATGCGCCTGCCTCGGCCTCCCAAAGTGCTGGGATTACAGGCGTGGGCCACCTTGCCCAGCCAAGACTCCCATCTCTAATTTTTTTAAATAGACCTTTTTCCCCGGAATAGCTGCTAGATACTCTCCACGCCTTTTGTGTGGTCTTCTTACCTGCTCTTGAGGTAGAAGCCTCTTCTACAGATAAAGCAACAAAAAAAGATGAAGAAGATGCCGGCTCCCATAAAGACTAGCAGAGGGGAGGCGGGTGGGAGTCCGGAAACTTCAAGATGTCACTGAAGCACAAGGTGACATCAGACAGGGAGAAGAAATGGGGGAGCCGGAGCAGGCGGAGATGGTGAAAGCCTGAACCGAGGGCATTCCAGGTGAGGAGGAAAACAAGAGAGAGACCCTGGAGGAGAAGGGAGGGGAATGAACTGAGCTGTGAGAAAACAGCCTGGGGCTGACCGGCTCTTACGCAGGGACAGGCCAGCTCGGGCAGGGACGGGCTTGCTGCTGGGAAGTGCCCATGCAGAAACAAGAAAGGAGCTCCTGCAGGGGCTGGCCAGGGAGCTGGTGGGCAGCATCGGCCAGAGGAGTTCAAATCCTCCCTCAGCCCCAAGGGGCCGAGCTGCAAAAGTGGTATCAAATGGACAAAAGCCCCACCGGGCACAGAAGCGCGACCAGCAAGTCTATGGGTTTAAAAATAAATGGTGGGGCCGGGCACGGTGGCTCATGCCTGTAATCCCAGCACTTTGAGGGGCCGAAGCCAGGCAGATCACTTGAGGTCAGGAGTTCGAGACCAGCCTGACCTTTTTTTTTTTTTTTTTTTTGAGAAGGAGTCTCGCTCTCTCTCCCAGGCTGGAGTGCAGTGGTACGATCTCAGCTCACCGCAACCTCCAACTCCTGGGTCCAAGCGATTCTCCTGCCTCAGCCTCGTGAGTACCTGGGATTACAGGCTCCCGCCATCACGCTCGGCTGATTTTTGTATTTTTACTAGAGACCGGGTTTCACCATGTTGGCCAGGCTGGTCTTGAACTCCTGACCTCAGGTGATCCGCCCGCCTCGGCCTCCCAAAGTGCTGGGATGACAGGCGTGACCCACTGCGCCCGGCCCGCACCAGTGCTGTTGATGGTGAACGTTGACACATTGCTATTGATGGAGACCCCAAAGTGGCAGCGACACAAGTGGCCCTGGACAGAAGCGTGGATCAACATAGCGTGGTCCACACACACCCTGGAGTACTATCCAGCCTTCAACAACAGGATATCCTGACACAGGCCTCAGCGCAGATGCACTTTGAGGACCTCAGTCTCAGTGAGAGAAGCCAGGGCACAGAAGAACACATCCTATGCAATCCACTCCTAAGAGGTCCCTAGAGCCCTCAGGTTCACAGAGACGGAAAGCAGGATGGGGGCCGGGCGCGGCAGCTCGCCGAGGCGGGCGGATCACTTGAGGTCAGGAGTTCAAGAACAGCCCGGCCCACATGGAGAAACCTCGTCTCTACTAAAAATACAAAAATTGGACGGGCGTGGTAGCGCACACCTGTAATCCCAGCTACTCGGGAGGCTGAGGCAGGAGAATCGCTTGAACCCGGGAGGCAGAAGTTGCAGTGAGCCGAGATTGCACCACTGCACTCCAGCCTGGGTGACAAGAGTGAGACTCTGTCTCAAAAAAAAAAAAAAAAAAGGAAGTAGGATGGGGGTGCCAGAGACTGGGGAGGGGGCTGGGCAGTGAGTGCTTCATGCAGACAGAGTTTCAGTTTGGGAAGATGAGAAAGTTCTGGAGGGGACAGTGGTTGGTTAAATGTACCCCAAAAATGGTTAAACAGGGAAATTTTATGTTACATGTAATTTACCACAGTGAAAAATGAACAGAAGGCTGGGTGCAGGGGGTCACGCCTGTAATCCCAGCACTTTGGGAGGCCGAGGCTGCAGGATAGCTTGAGCCCAGGAGTTGGAGACCAGCCTGGCCAACATAGCAAGACCCCATCTCTACAAAAAAATTTTAAAATCAGCCGGGCGTGGTGGCATGCACCTGTGGTCCCAGCTACTTGGGAGGCTGAGACAGGAGGATGGCTGGAACCCAGGAGGCGTAGGCTGCATTGAGCTGTGATCGCACCACTGCACTCCAGCCTGGGTGACAGAGGGACACCCTGTCTCAAAGTGAAACAAGGGAGGCAACACAAAACAAAGTGGGCGAGAGTCAGAGACGGGGGACAGGGCGGGAAGTAACGAGGTCCCATGCAGCGTGTGCCAAACGTCAGATCCTCAGTAACGTCCGTGACCGCCCGGTCTCCTCCTCCCGAGACCAGGGCCTGGTGGGCAGGGGACGGCCTTGAACACCCAGCGACACCCTGCCGTTGTTTGCCCGGTGAAAAGAGGCCACTAAGAAACGGGCCTTGGCCACACAAAGGGCCCTATTCACTGTCCCCGAGAGAGGAGGGCCTGAGCTCTTTCTCTCCAGAGCCCTTCTGTCCCCGCCCAGTTTCGCTTCCCAAGGACACTCCAACCCCACCTCAGCCCCCACTGATATCCTGCTTTCCAGCAATCCTCTGCTTTTACCAGACACTTTATCAGTGCGAGAACATGGACCCAGGGGTGTCACCGCGATCCCAGAGGCCGGGGGCGGAAAGTGCCGGCGGTCAGGCAGTTTCCCAGCCGCGTGTGGTCTCTGTCTCGGCCTTTTTTTTTTTTTTTTTTTTTTTTGAGACAGAGTCTTGCTCTGTCGCCCAGGCTGGAGTGCAATGGTGCGATCTCGGCTCACTGCAACCTCCGCCTCCCGCGTTCAAGCGATTCTTCTGCCTCAGCCTCCCGAGTAGTTGGCATTACAGGCACCTGCCACCACGCCCAGCTAATTCTTGTATTTTTTTAGCAGAGATGGGGTTTCACCACATTCGCCAGGCTGTTCTTGAACTCCTGGCCTCAAGTGATCCACCCACCTCGGCCTCCCAAAGTGCTGGGGTTACAGGCATGAACCACCACGCCTGGCCTCCCCCCTCCTTTTTAAAAATGTCGCATCTCAGGCAAAGCTATGCTCAACACCCCGGCCCGGTGCCTGCTTGCTTCAGTCTCCAGCACCGGGATCCCGGCCAATCCCCCCAACACATTCGGGACCGGCAGGACGCATATGTCTCCAGTCAGAAGGGAGATGTCTCTCCCGGGCTCTCTTCAGTGTTTGCTGCCAAGATGGGGAACATGACGCGTTTCTAACACCCTGAAACGATCCCAAGGAGAGGAGCCTTTGTGAGGTGGGGTCAAAAGAGAAGTTTACTTTTTTTTTTTTGAGACAAGGTCTGGCTCTGTCACCCACACTGGAGTATAGGGGCATGATCTTGGCTCACTGCAGCCTCAACTTCCCGGGCTCAAGCAATCCTCCTGCCTCGGCCTCCCGAGTAGCTGGGATGACAGGCATGCGCCACTACACTCAGCTAAGTTTTTCCTCTTTTTTGTAGAGATAGGGTCTTCCTATGTTGCCCAGGCTGGTCTCAAGCTCCTGGGCTCAAGCAATCCTCTCATCTTAGCCTTCCAAAGTGCTGGGGTTAGGCCAGGCGCGGTGGCTCACGCCTGTCATCCCAGCACTTTGGGAGGCCGAGGCAGGTGGATCACCTGCGGTCAGGAGTTCGAGACCAACCTGGCCAACATGGAGAAACCCCGTCTCTACTAAAAATACAAAATTGGGCGTGGTGGCGGGCGCCTGTCATCCCAGCTACTCGGGAGGCTGAGGCAGGAGAATCGCTTGAGCCTGGGAAGTGGAGGTTGCGGTGAGCTGAGATCGCATCATTGCACTCCAGCCTGGGCAACAAGAATGAAACTCTGTCTCAAAAAAAAAGAAAGAAAGGAAGGAAGGAAGGGAGGGAGGGAGGGAGGGAGGGGAGGAGGAGGAGGAGGAGGGAGGGAGGGAGGAGGAGGAGGAGGAGGAGAAGGAGAAGAAAAGAAGAAGAAAGAAGAAAGAAGAAGAAGAAGAGCTGGAAGGACAAGAGTGAGCCACCAGCCCGGCCAAGAAGCTTAAATCATGATGCAAAGATGAAAAGCAAAGTTTGCAAGATGAAGGATGGAGTTGGTGTCAGTGTTCTGGGGAGGTAAGGAGCTCCCTCAGCAAGAATGAACTCAGAGTAGCTGGCAGGTGGGCTAAGGCCACCTGGGCTGGGAGAACCAGGTTAACAGCACCAGTAGGAAGTCACCAGGGTCTCAAGGACCCCCAAGAGGGAGAGAGCAACAGGTCATCTCACCCCTATGTGTTATGTCCCAAAACCCGTAACTCCGGTCTGATCACGAGAGAAATATCTGACAAACCTAGATCAGAAGTAAGTCTGCACACTACCCAGCCCGTCCTCCTAAGACCGTCCGGGTCATGAGAGGCAAGGAACGTCTAAGACATGATCCCAACCCGGATAAAGTCCCGGAGACGAGCCGGCTACATGTCAGGTGGGATCCTTGATGGGGTCCTTGGGCAGGAAAGGACATTAGGGGAAGTTTAATGACATTTGAATAAAGTGTGGAGCTTAGTTAATAGAAACGAACCCACTGTTAGCCGGGCGCAGTGGCTCACGCCTGTCCTCCTAACACTTTGGGGGTCTGGGGTGGGAGGATCGCTTGAGTTCAGGAGTTCGAGACCAGCCTGGGCAAAATAGTGAGACCTCATCTCTACAAAACAAAAATTATCCAGCCGTGGTATTGCGCGCCTTTGGTCCCAGCTACTCAGGAGGCTGAGGTGGGAGGCTCGCTTGAACCCGGGAGTTGGAGGCTGCAGTGAGCCATGATCATGCAGCTGCACTTAGCCTGGGTGACAGAGTAAGACTCTGTCTCGAAAAAAAATTAAATTTCAATTTAAAAAAAATTTTTTAATGGCAAACACCACATTTACATTTGCACCAACCTAATAAATACATAAAATAAATAAATAGATGAGAAAAAATAAACAAAAATAAAAATAATGCAGAAACACAAAATGCCATCATACTATACACGGCACCAGGCTATAGGGGAAAAAAATAATTATATATCATTGTTCCCAAATCATGAAGCCCTCCTCGTCATGGAGGCTATAGGAATAAAAGCTCCCAACAAGACCATATTTGGGCTGGGCTTGGTGGGCCTCCCAGCACTTTGGGAGGCCGAGGCGGGTGGATCACCTGAGGTCAGGAGTTCGAGACCAGCCTGGCCATCATGGTGAAACCCCGTCTCTACTAAAAATACAAAAATTAGCTTGGTGTGGTGATGGACGCCTGTAATCCCAGCTACTCAGGAGGCTGAGGCAGGAGGATCACTTGAACCTGGGAGGCAGAGGTTGCAGTGAGCCGAGATGGCGCCATTGCACTCCAGCCTGGGCTACGGAGTGAGACTCCAACTCAAAAAAAAAATATGTATATATATCTTTTTAACATATTTAAAAATATATATATATATATATATTTTTTTTTTTTTTTTTTGAGAGAGTCTCGCTCTGTCACCCAGGCTGGAGTGCACTGGCCAGATCTCAGCTCACTGCAAGCTCCGCCTCCCGGGTTCACGCCATTCTCCTGCCTCAGCCTCCCGAGTAGCTGGGACTACAGGTGCCCGCCACCTCGCCCGGCTAAAAAATATTTTTTAAAATATTTAAATATATATAAAATATATACAAAAATATGAAAATATATTAAAAATATAAAAATATATATCAATATTTTTAATTTTAAAAAATGTTTAAATTATATATATATATATATATATATATATATATATATACTCGATGCAATTCTCTGAAGTTAACTGTTAGAGCTCCGACAACACAGGGGCTGAGATGACACGACAAATGCTAAAGTACAAAGTTCCAAGATCAAGTCCCAGCATGACCACTAACTCGTGAAACCGCCAGGCCTCAGTTTTGCCAACTGCAAAGCACACGAGATGAACTCAAGGGCCAACACGCTTCTTCGGTAAGAGTCCAGATACCCAGTGTTTTCAGCCTTGCAGTGGAGCCACTCTCTACGGCAGTGACTTAACTACACCACGGTAGCAGAATGCACAGAGCTGTGTGCCAGTAAAACATTATTTCTGGACGCTAAAATCGGAATGCCATATAATTGTCATGTGTCACGGCCTTTTCTTTCGACTTTTGTTTTTTGCTTTTTTTGGCGGCGGATAGAAGGGAGGCTGCCTTTGACTTTTTTTTCCCCAATCATTTAAAAATGGAGGCCGAGCGCAGTGGCTCACGTCTGTAATCCCAGCACTTTGGGAGGCTGAGGCAGGAGGATCACTTGAGGTCGGGAGTCTGAGACCAGCCTGGCCAACATGGCGAAACCCCGTCTCTACTAAAAATACAATAATTAGCTGGGTGTGGCGTCGGGCGCTTGTAATCCCAATTACTCGGGAGGCTGAGGCAGGAGAATGGCTTGAACCAGGAGGCAGAGTTTGCAGTGAGCCAAGATCACGCCACCGCACTCCAACCTAGGCGACAGAATGAGATTCTGTCTCAGAAAAGTAAAATAAAATAAAAATAAAAATGAGATCATCATTCTTAGCCCATGGGCCATATATAAAACCAGGCTGTGGGCCAGAGGTGGCCCAAAGGCAGTGGTTACTGACTCCTGGACTGGACGTGCTCCAAGCCCCTTCCTCAGCTGCCTTTTTAAGATTCTCTGATTCCAAATCCACCTGAGGTTTTCAGTTTCAACCTGTTGGCTCAGTTCTTTTTTTTTTTCAAGACAAGGTCTTGCTCTGTCACCTGGGCTGGAGTGCAGAGTGGCACAATCTCGGCTCACTGCAGCCTCCACCTCCCAGACTCAAGCAATCCTCCCACCTCAGCCTCCCGAGTAGCTGGGGTTACAGGCATGCACCACCATGCCCAGCTAAGCTTTGTGTTGTTAATAAAGACGGGTTTTCACCATGTTGGCCAGGCTGGTCTCAAACTCCTGACCTCAAGCGATCCTCCCACCTCAGCCTCCCGAGTAGCTGGGGTTACAGGCACGCACCACCACGCCCAGTTAAGCTTTGTATTGTTAATAAAGATGGGGTTTCACCAGGTTGGCCAGGCCAGTCTCGAACTCCTGACCTCAAGCGATCCTCCCACCTCAGACTCCCAAAGTGCTGGGATTACAGGTGTGAGCCACCGCGCCCGGCCAGGGCAGTGAAACTATAGGATACCACAATGGTGGACACACTTCCTCACACCCTTCTCCAAACCCGTAGAATCTTCAAGAGTGAACTCCAATGGAACCTGGGGACTCTGGGTGACAATGATGTGTCAACGTGGGTTCATCCATTGTGATGATAACAAATGCACCACTCTGGTACGGGGTGCTGGTGGTGGGGGAGGCTGTGTGTGTGGGTTGCCGGGCGGGGGGGTGGGTGTATGGGAACTTTCTGTTCTTACCACTCAATTTTGCTGTAAACCTAAAACAGCTCTAAAAAAATAAAGTCTATTTAAAAACCCAAACGTATCTTTGTACTTGAATGCAATCACAGAATCATAAAATCTTATTAGAAATGGTTTAGGCTGGGCTCAGTGGCGCACGTCCATAATCCCAGCACTTTGGGAGGACGGGACTGGAGGATTGCTTGAGCTCAGCAGTTTGAGACCAACCTGGGCAACATGGCGAGACCCCATCTCTACTAAAAATGGAAAACTTAGCCAGTCGTGGTGTTACATGCTTATAGTCCCAGCTACTCAGGAGGCTGAGGTGGAAGGATCACTTGAGCCTGGGAGGCAGAGGTTGCAGTGAACCAAGATTGCACCACTACACTCCAGCCTGGGCAACAGAGCAAGACTCTTTCTCAAAAAAAATAAAAATTTTAAAAAATAATAAAAGGAAAAGAGTCGGGCGCAGTGGCTCATGCCCGTAATCCCAGCACGTTGGGAGGCCGAGGTGGAAGGATCACTTGAGGTCAGGAGTTTGAGACCAGCCTGGCCAACATGGTGAAACCCCGTCTCTACTAAAAATACAAAAATTAGCCAGGCATGGTGGTGCACACCTGTAGTCCCAGCTACTCAAGCATATGAGGCAGGCGGATTCCTTGAACCCGGGAGGTGAAGGTTGCAGTGAGCCAAGATCACACCACTGCATTCCAGCCTGGACGACAGAGCGAGACTCTGTCTCAAAAAAATTAAGATAAAACAGGCCGGGCGTGGTGGCTCACGCCTGTAATCCCAGCACTTTGGGAGGCCAAGGCGGGCGGATCATGAAGTCAGGATATCAAGACCATTCTGGCTAACACGGTGAAACCCCTTCTCTACTAAAAATACCAAAAAAAAAAATAGCCGGGCATTGTGGCAGGCGCCTGTAGTCCCAGCTACTCAGGAGACTGAGGCAGGAGAATGACGTGAACTTGGGAGGCGGAGCTTGCAGTGAGCTGAGATCGTGCCACTGCACTCCAGCCTGGGAGACAGAGCGAGACTCCGTCTTATAAAATAAAATAAAATAAAATAAAATAAAATAAAATAAAATAAAATAAAATAAAATAAATAAAATAAAATATAATATAATATAAAAAATTAAGATAAATCGAAATAAAAGAAAAAGAAATTATTTAGACCAGTGATTCTCAACTAGGGACGTCTCTGCCTTCGGGGAGCCCTGGGCAATATGACGGGGGAGCTCCTGGCATGGAGTGGGTGGAGTCCAGAGACACTGCTCAGCATCCAGCAATGCCCTCAATGCCCAAGATGGCCCCACCCCAGAGAAGGATCCAGCCCCAATGCCCACAGTGCCCAGGGGTGAAATCCTACTTTATCCAGGCCTCACCACTTGAGTAACAATACACTTAACATTTACAAAGTGCTTTACAATTCCCAGTGCATCCCTGCTGTACATGGCCAGGGCCAGGCGTTTCCACCGTTTTATAGACCAGGAGCGGTCGGGGCACTTCTCAGGGGGCTGCGTGGTCACCTGTGGCCTCCCTGCCCCTGGGGTGCTTCTGGGAGGGACACGAACTCAAAATTCCCACTTCCTTCTGCAGCCTCCTGCGCTCCCAGGGGCCCCTGCAGGCACAGAGTTCTCCACTGGTTGTGGGATGGTGCACGTGCAATTTTTCTGTAGTTGGGAAAAGGTAGGAGGGAGGAGGGGGAAGCAGGAAGGGATTTAGCACCTGGGATCACACCGCCCGGGAAAAGCCTGACTCTCACCGCGCGCAGGGGACGAAGGCGTTGGGGGTTACACTGTGAACCCCTCCAAAGGAACGGTCCGTGACCCAACCCCACATACCTGGGACTGGGAGCTTATTTAGGATCAAAGTCTTTGCAGATGTCATGAATTTAGATGCAGTCACACTGGATTAGAATGAACCCTAAATCCAACGACCGATGGCCTCTTTTTTTTTTTTTTTTTTTTTTGAGACAGGCTTTTGCTCTGTCACCCAAGCTGGAGTGCAGTGGCACAATCACGGCCCACTGCAGCCTCGACTTCCCAGACTCCAGCGATCCTCCCACCTCAGCCTCCTGAGTAGCTGGGACCACAGACGCATGCCAACACGCCCAGCTAATTTATGTCTTTTTGGTAGCGATGGGATTGTTTCCTGTTGCCCAGGTTGGTCTCAAACTCCTGGGCTCAAGCGATCTACCTGCCTTGGCCTCCTAAAGTGCTGACCCAGACTGACCTTACAAGAGGAGGGAAATTTCGGCCAGGTGCAGTGGCTCACACCTGTAATCCCAGCGCTTTCGGAGGCCAAGGCAGGAGGATCACCTGAGGTCAGGGCTCAAAATCAGCCCGGCCAACATGGTGAAACCCCGTCTCTACTAAAAACACCAAATTAGCTGGGTGTGGTGGCACACGCCTGTAATTCCAGCTACTTGGGAGGTAGAAGAATTGCTTGAACCTGGGAGGCGGAGGTTGCAGTAAGCTGAGATCACGCCACTGCACTCCAGCCTGGGCAGCAGAGCAAGATTCCATCTAAAAAAAAAAAAAAAGAGGAGGGAAATTTCCACAGACACCCAGGGAGAAGGCCTTTTGTGATGACAGAGGCAGAAATTGGAACAATAAGCCATAAGCCAAGGACTTCTGGAGCCCCTGGAGAGTGGGAGAGGTGGGGAGACTCCTTCCCTGGAGCCTCTAGAAGGAGTGCAGCCCTGCTGACACTGTGATTTCAGATTCCTGGTCTCCAGAACCATGAGACAATACACTTCTGTTATTTCAGCCACCCGGTCTGTGGTCATTCATGACAGTGGCAGTCCCAGGCTCTTCCTACAACTGGGCACTGGCAAGGCCAGCAAAGTCCAGGCCTTACTTTCCAACCACTCTGAAGCCACAGCCGTCTCTGTGCCAGCAGACTCTGCCAGGACATCTGCACTTGAACTTGGCTGGATTCACCTCTTTTCTTTGATTCCTCCTGGCTTTGTTGTCCATCAAGTGAGGGAGGTTTTTTAAGAAGGCCAGAGGCAGCGGTCTTGGCCTTGTCAAAAGGTCAAATGAACAATGAAAACCAGCGTTGTGGCTCACACCTGTAATTCTAGAACTTGGGCTGGCTGAGGTGGGCAAATTGCTTGAGCCCAGGAGTTCAAGACCAGCCTGGACAACACAGCAAGACCCCATCTTTACAAAAGATACAACAATTAGCCAGGTGTGGTGGTACATGCTTGTGGTCTCAGCTATCTGGGAGGCTGAGGCAGGAGGATCGCTTGAGCCCAGGAGTTCAAGACCAGCCTGGACAACATAGCAAGACCCCATCTCTACAAAAGATACAACAATTAGCCAGGTGTGGTGGTACATGCTTGTGGTCTCAGCTATCTGGGAGGCTGAGGCAGGAGGATCACTTGAGCCCAGGAGTTCAAGACCAGCCTGGACAACACAGCAAGACCCCATCTTTACAAAAGATACAACAATTAGCCAGGTGTGGTGGTACATGCTTGTGGTCTCAGCTATCTGGGAGGCTGAGGCAGGAGGATCACTTGAGCCCAGGAGTTTAAGGCTGCAATAAGCTGTGAATTGTGCCCTGCACTCCAGCATGGGTAACAGAGTAAGCCCCTATCTCATTAAAAAGAAAAGCAGACATTTAGCCAGGCACAGTGGTTCACGTTTGAAATCCCAATACTTTGGGAGTCCAAAGCGGGTAGATCACTTGAGCTTAGGAGTTCAAGACCAGCCTGGGCAACGTAGTGAGACTGCATCTCTACAAAAAATTAGCCGGATGCAGTGACATGCGCCTGTAGTCTCAGCTACTCCGGAGGCTGAGGCGGGAGGATCACTTGAGCCCAGGAGTTTGAGACCAGTCTGGGCAACATAGCAGTACCCCATCTCTACAAAAATTTTTAAAAAAGAAAATTAGCTGGGCATACTGATGTGTGCCTGTAGTCCCAGCTACTCCGGAAATTGAGGTGGGAGAATTGCTTGAGCCAGGGAGGCAGAGGTTGCAGTGAGCCAATATTGCACCACTGCATTCCAGGCTGGGTGACAGAGCAAGACCCTGCCTCAAAAAACAAAAAAAAAAAAAGAAAAAAGAAGAAAAAGAAAAGCAGATTTTCTTTTTCTTTTTCTTTTTTTTTTTTTTTTTTTTTTTTTTTTTTTTTTTTGAGACGGAGTCTTGCTCTGTCGCCCGGGCTGTAGTGGAGTGCAGTGGCCGGATCTCAGCTCACTGCAAGCTCCGCCTCCCGGGTTTAGGCCATTCTCCTGCCTCAGCCTCCAGAGTAGCAGGGACTACAGGCGCCCGCCACCTCGCCCGGCTAGTTTTTTGTATTTTTAGTAGAGACGGGGTTTCACCGTGTTAGCCAGGATGGTCTCGATCTCCTGACCTCGTGATCCGCCCGCCTCGGCCTCCCAAAGTGCTGGGATTACAGGCTTGAGCCACCGCGCCCGGCCTCTTTTTCTTTTTCTTTCTTTTTTTTTTTTTTTTTGAGATGGAGTCTCTCCTTCTGTTGTTCAGGCTGGAGTGCAGTGGTGCAATATTGGCTCGCTCCAAGCTCCACCTCCCGGGTTTACACCATTCTCCTGCCTCAGCCTCCCGAGTAGCTGGGACTACAGGCGCCCGCCACCACACCCGGCTAATTTTTTGTACTTTTAGTAGAGACGGGGTTTCACTGTGTTAGCCAGGATGGTCTTGATCTCCTAACTTCGTGATCCACCTGCCTCGGCCTCCCAAAGTGCTGGGAATACAGGCGTGAGCCACCAAGCCCAGCCAAGAAAAGCAGACTTTCAACTAACTAATGTACATCAAAGGTAATCTTTTTCTACTTTACCATCCTCCAAAGAGTAACTACAGAAATTCCAAAAAGGTAGCCATTTCTGCAAACCAGGGTCTCTTCCCTCGGCACTGTGGACATCGGGGCTCTGGACCATTCTCTGGGGTGCGGCCATCCTGGGCACTGCAGGGCGCTCAGCAGTGTCCCTGGCATCCACCCACTCCATGTCAGGTGCAGCCCCAGTCGTGACAGCCACAAATGTCCCCAGATATCACTCAGTGTCTCCTGAAGGCCAGAATCGCCCCCAGGGACAAGCTCTGATTTAGGGCATGGCCGGACATGAGACAGAGACAGTACCAGATAAATGTGTCAAGGGTTAAAGAATGAATGCCCACATTCTACCCACTCCCCCACAAGTCTCTAATCAAATGCCACCTCCTCTTGGAGGCTCTCAGAGGTCAAGAGGTCCCTGTCTTCATTTTGTAACCCCAGCACCCAACACAATATCAGACACTTAATGTTGTATTGCGAACGTTCATAAATGTCTGTAAAATAAATGACTCTGACCTTGAAATGTCTCTATGCCTAAGAAATCTTGGTTGGTTGAGGATAAAATTCTCTTCCTTCTCTCTCTTGGGTTGGGCTACATTTGAGATTGTAAGGTGGGGTCAGCGTAGGGGACTTGGGTCAGAGATGTCAAGGCTATTTGGAATGGGTGACACCATTTTTACAGGAATCTACACTTTGGGGAGTTTTTTCTTGTTGTTGCTTTTTTTTTTTTTTTTTGGCAGGGAATAGCACTTAACTAGTTCAACTATAGTTTTTAGGGGGAAAAACAAAAACAAAAACCAGTTTTAGTTTAAAGAATCTGTTCTACCATAGCCTGATACAGAGCAGTGGTTCTCAACCCCAGATGACTCAACCCGGATAATGTCTGGGGACATCTGTGGCTGTCACAACTCAGGGGTGCTCCTGGCGTGGAGTGGGTGGAGGCCAGGGATGCTGCTCAGCACCCTGCAGTGCGCAGGACGGCCCCACCCCAGAGAACAATCCGGTCCCCCCATCTGCAATGCCAAGAGGGAGCTCCTACATTATTTGGGAAAAGATCAAGTCTGCTTCCTGATCACACTGGACACCAGAATAAACTCCCGATGGGGCAGACGGTGTAAACCAGGGGGACCCCCAGCTCCTGGGATTCACCTCCTCTCTCCCTCCCCACTCAGGGTGTGGATTTCAATGTGTACAGCCTCCTGGGACCTCAGCAGGGCAGAGGATCATGGGACGCAGCGTCTCTTGGGGTCCGTGGAACCCCCTAGCCCAGATGTGATCTGCTCCCTGAGGGACACGGGGCTGTGTCTGGGGACATCTGTGGTGGTCACAACTGGAGGTACTCCTGGCAAGGAGTGGGTGGAGGCCTGGGACGCTGCTCAGCACCCTGCAGTGCCCAGGACGGCCCCACCCCAGAGAATGATCCTACTCAGGCTATCACAGACTAGGGTCGAACTCGAGCTCAGGAGTTCAAGACCAGCCTAGGCAATACAGGGGGACCTCCATGTTTACAAAAATCTTTTCTTAATTAGCTGGGCATGGTGGCGTGCATCTGCAGTCCCAGCTACTCTGGGAGGCTGAGGTGGGAGGATTGCTTGAGCCCGGAGTTTGAGGCTGCAGTGAGCCAGGCTGAGAAAATGTGTGGGGAGTGGCATAGGGAGACCTAATGCCCTCTATGTACCCACCAAGATGGGCCAGTCTCCACCAATCCATTCCCTGGCAAACTAGTATTCTACTTAAAGCTTCCCCGTGGCCTCCCGTCTGGACCTTCCTCAGCCCCTTCTCTACCCCCCTGGACGACTTCTTATCACCCCTGCACCTACACAGCTCCCAGAACACGCAGGCCTGAGGCCCCCACCTCTGTGCCACCCTGGGCTCAGGCCCCTCTGACCCGGGCTGCCACCTCCACGGCCCCCACACCAGCACACAGATGCCTCACTCACGTGGCGCTCCCAGGGCCTGGCACCAGTTCTGAGGCTTAAAATAGGCACACAACGGGCCTTTGTCGGATAGAGGAAGGAAGGAAGGAGCGTTTCAGACAAAGGAGACAGCAACGGCAGCGTCCAGGAAACCCAGGGGCACTGGGGAGGTGGATGGAGCCAAGTGGGGGGCACTTGAAGGGTCAGAGCGCAGGGCCGGGCCATGCAGGACCGTGAAGACCCCATGAGGAACTGGGGTGCCATCGTGCAGGTGCTCACTTGGTAGGGGGCAGGGAAGTTACCGTCTGATCAGTGCCCAGGAAGCTTACTAGGAAGGTCTTGCTGGAGTCAGAGAAACCAGAGGCCAATTTGTCACCTCAGAGGCTCCTGCCAGAGATGATGAGGCTCACAGCTCAAGAGGGAGCACTAGGATGGGAAAGAAAGGAGACAGAAGACGCCGGGCATGGGGGCTCACGCCTGTAATCCTAGCACTTCGGGAGGCCAAGGCAGGCGGATCACCTGAGGTCAGGGGTTCGAGACCAGCCTGGGCAACATGGTGAAGCCCTGTCTCTACTAAAAATACAAAAATTATCCGGGTGTGGTGGTGGGCACCTGTAATCCCAGCTACTCGGGAGGCTGAGGCAGGAGAATCACTGGAACCCGGGAGGCGGAAGTTGCAGTGAGCCGAGATTACACCACCGCATGCCAGCCAGAGCAAAAGAGTGATACTCCATTAAAAGAAAGAAAGAAAGAAAGAAAGAAAGAAAGAAAGAAAGAAAGAGAGAGAGAGAGAGAGAGAGAGAGAGAGAGAGAGAGAGAGAGAGAGAGAGAGAGAGGGAGGGAGGGAGGGAGGGAGGAGAGAGAGGGAAGGAGGGAGGGAGGGAGGGAGGGAGGGAAGGAAAGAAAGAGAGAGAGAGAGAAAGAAAGGAAAGAAAGCAAGCACGTACCCGTAAACAAACATCCCAAGCTTCAGTACAGTGGGCTGCCTGCGCCCAGGAAAAAGCCATTTACATCCCAGCACCACGCCCCATCGCCCAAAGGCAGAAGCAGCCAGGCGTGTGTTGCTGGATGGGCGGATGAGCACAGCGCTGCCTGTCCACACACTGGAACACAACTCAGCCCTGAAAAGGAACGAGGCTCTGACGCAGGCCACAGCATGGATGCACCTTGAGGATGTCACATGCAATGAGAGATACCAGACACAAAAGGCCACACAGTGTGTGACCCATTTCTTTGAAATGTCTAGGACAGGCTGGTCCAGAGACAGGAGGGAGAGGCGTGGGTGCCGGGGCTGGGGGATGGGGTGGAGAGTCCCCCTCTTGGGGACAAGGGATTTTACTGGGTGATGGAATTTTTTTTGTCTGGTTGGTTTTTGAGCCAGAGTCTTGCTCTGTTGTCCAGGCTGGAGTGCAGTGGTGTGATCTTGGCTCACTGCAACCTCCACCTCCCGGGTTCCAGCGATTCTCCTGCCTCAGCCTCCTGAGTAGCTGGGATTACAGGCACTTGCCACCACAGCCAGCTAATTTTTGTATTTTTAGTAGAGATGGGGTTTCGCCATGTTGGCCAGGCTGGTCTCGAACTCCTGACCTCAAGTGATCCTCCCCCTTCAGCCTCCCAGAGTGCTGGGATCACAGGAATGTTCTGAAAGGGGCTTATAGGGATGTTTGCACAGCTCATAAACTTATTTAAAAGATGGAATTGTATCCTTAAAAGGACTGAATGTTATGAAGTGTAAATTATACCTCGATTTTTATCATAAAAAGCAGTAAGACTTTTCCTTTTACGAGGTTCAAGTAACTGTTCATGGAAGCGTCTCAGAGCTGCCCATAAACCCCCCTTGCCCACCCGTGTCAGGAGCGGATGTGGGGGAGGAACCACACAGACAGAGCGCAGCCCACTCACGCTGCAGGATGAGGGAGGAGGAGGAGGACAGGAGTGACCCCTCGGGGGCTGCTGTGTGACTAAGGAGAGGTCAACCCATCTCCTCAGCTCTCACACTCATCTGTAAGGTCTCCTGGGTGACGTCAACCATGAACACTTTTCTCTAACTCTTAAGAGACAGAGGCCAGGCCAAAGAGGGCATGTGTAAAAAGCAGTGACAAGCGAAGTCAAGAAATGTCACTGCACGGGGGGGGGGGGGAGGCGCCCGACATCAACAAGGACGCCGAATTGCAGAAATCAGTCGTGAAAGGACGCAACAGCCGGGCGCGGTGGCTCACGCCTGTCATCCCAGCGCTTCGGGAGGCCGAGATGGGTGGATGACCCAAGGTCAGGAGTTCGAAGCCAGCCTAGTCAACATGGTGAGACGCCCCCAATCTACTAAAAATACAAAAATTAGCCGGGCATAGTGGTGCATGCCTGTAATGCAAGCTACTCGGGAGGCTGGGGCAGGAGAATTGCCCGAACCTAGGAGGAGGAGGTTGCAGTGAGCCGAGATTGCACCACTGCACTCCAGCCTGGGCAATGGAACGAGACCGCATCTCAAAAAAAAAAAAGGACAGGCCAGGCGTGGTGGCTCACGCTTATAACCACAGCACTTTGGGAGGCCGAGGCGGGCGGATCACCAGAGGTCAGGAGTTCCAGACCAGCCTGGCCAAAATGGTGAAACTCCATCTGTACTAAAAATATAAAAATTACCTGGGTGTGGTGGTGTGCACCTGTAGTCCCAGCTACTCAAGAGGCTGAGGCAGGAGAATCGCTTGAGCCCTAGAGGCGGAGGTTGCAGTGAGCCAAGACTGCACCATCACATTCCATCCTGGGTGACAGAGAAAGACTGCATCTCAAAAAAAAGAAGGAAAGAAGGAAGGAAGGAAGGAAGGAAGGAAGGAAGGAAGGAAGGAAGGAAGGAAGGAAGGAAGGAAGGAAGGGGAGACAGAGAGAAAGAAAGAGAGAGAAAGAGGAAAGAAAGAAAGAAAGAAAGAAAGAAAGAAAGAAAGAGAGAGAGAGAGAGAGAAAGAAAGAAGGAAGGAAGGAAGGAAGGGGAGAGAGAGAAAGAAAGAGAAAGAAAGAAAGAAAGAAAGAAAGAAAGAAAGAAAGAAAGAAAGAAAGAAAGAAAGAAAGAAAGAAAGAAAGAAAGAAAGAAAGAAAGAAAGAAAGAAAGGAGGGAGGGAGGGAGGGAGGGAGGGAGGGAGGGAGGGAGGGAGGGAGGGAAGGCAGGTACCAGCTCCCAAGCCCCTAGAGACCAGGCACGACCTTCTAGTAAGAAACCATGAAGCATCTTCAAAAATACAAATGACTCGGTGGATATGATTTTAAAGACCATTGCTGCTTCCAGATGCAACTGAAAAAATCTGAATAACCCCTTGAATGAAGAAAGGAGTGTTTTCCACTACTACTCGGTGAACAAGAAAAATGCCTCCATTCAGTAAACAAGAAACTGAATTGTCTACACGTGAGGGTAATTTGTGTTTAGTTCTCTTTGCTGTCAAGCAGTGGGGCCCCAGGGTTTATTAAGCATGAAACAAGAACAGAAAATAACAGCCTCAGTCAAAGGATGCTTTCTAAATAAAGCTCTGTGAGATCAAGATGCACCTGCAGAATTCAAGCTATGTTGGAAGCTTCACATTGCAGGTTAAAACCAAGAAAGCACATTGTAAACACCGTCATCTTCCAATACCTGTACCTGACAACTTCATCCCATCTTCTAAATCAGTATTAAGTGTTCAAAAGCCACCTAAAAGACCCACCTAGAAATGAGTAGCCTTTTTTGTTTTTTTCTTCTTTTTTTTTTTTTTTTTTTTTTTTTTTGAGACGGAGTCTCGCTGTGTCGCCCAGGCTGGAGTGCAGTGGCGCGATCTCGGCTCACTGCAAGCTCCGCCTCCCGGGTTCCCGCCATTCTCCCGCCTCAGCCTCCAAGTAGCTGGGACTACAGGCACCCGCCACCGCGCCCGGCTAGTTTTTTTGTATTTTTAGTAGAGACGGGGTTTCACCGTGTTAGCCAGGAGGGTCTCGATCTCCTGACCTCGTGATCCACCCGCCTCGGCCTCCCAAAGTGCTGGGATTACAGGCTTGAGCCACCGCGCCCGGCTGTTTTTTTCTTCTTTGAGACAGAGTCTCACTCTGTTGCCTAGGCTGGAGTGCAGTGGCGCAATCTCAGCTCACTGCAACCTCTGCCTCCTGGGTTCAAGGGATTCTCCTGCCTCAGCCCCCCAAGTAGTTGGAACTACAGGTGCACGCTACCACACCCGGCAAGTTTTTGTATTTTTAGTAGAGACCGGGTTTCACCATGTTGGTCAGACTGGTTTCGAACTCCTGACCTTAAGTGATCCACCCACTTCGGTCTCCCAAAGTGTTGGGATTACAGGTGTGAGCCACCGCGTCCGACTGTAAGTAGGCATTTCTAGTGTTTTCTAAAAGCAGTGAGACCTTAATTCTCCCCTCTCAAAACGATAGCACTAAATGACTTAAAAACAATCCCCACTTCTGAATGGCCCCACTTCATGCCCGTCAAAGGGGAGATGAGGTCGTTAAAGGAGAAAATAAATCAGTTTTGTCTGTAACAAGGGTTCCACACTGGGGTGTCTCTGTCCCTACAGGACACTGGGTGATGTCTGGAGACATCTGTGGTTGTCACGATGCAGGGAGCTCCTGGTGTGGAGTGGGTGGAGGCCAGAGACGCTGCTCAGCACCCTGCAGTGCCCAGAAGGCCTCACCCCAGAGAATGATCAGACCCCAAATGTCCACAGCGCTGGGATAGAGCGACCAAACGCACCCCATACCCTGAAGTTGTAAACTCAACATTTCGAGCGTATAATCACAGCTCGATGTGGTTCCTTACCGGGCACCCTTAAATCAGAATGACCCAGGCAGCCTTCTCTTAAACAGGTGCATTTGTTACTTAACGAGCCTTGAGTATCTCCTGCCACCAGGTGTGGACAAAGCCTTCTTTCTTTTCAGTTTTTTACTCACTTTTAATAATATGGAGACAGGCTCCATATTTGAGACTCCATCTCAAAATAATAGTAATAATAATAATAAGACATATTTTTGTTGCTGTTAGAGATTCTTTTTTTTTTTTTTTTTTTTTGAGACAGAGTCTCTCTCGGTTGCCCAGGCTGGAGTGCAGTGGCGCAATCTCGGCTCACTGCAACCTCCACCTTCTGGGTTCAAGCCACTCTCCTGCTTCAGCCTCCCAAGTAGCTGGGATTACAGGCAAACACCACCATGCCCAGCTAATTTTTCTATTTTTAGTAGAGACAGGTTTTCACTCTACTGGCCAGGCTGGTCTCGAACTCCTGACCTCAGGTGATCCACCCACCTCAGCCTCCCAAAGTGTGGGGATTACAGGCATGTGACACCACAACCAGCCATGCAGATTATTTTTGAAAGCTTCTGGGGGTGACCCTGATGTATGCCCCTAAGGTTTCAGGACTAGAGTCAAGTTCCAGTCACTTCCTTTCCTCTCCTCTGTGACAACTCAGGCATCCCACTCCTCTACCTCCAAATGCACCCAAGAAAAAAACTGGATTGAGTACATTATTCTCCATGCTTCAGGTACCCTGGCTACGTGCTAGGAAATATTCCACGCATACATCCCGTAATTCGACCCTGAGAGGCACATGCTACCGTTTTTATTATTCCCGCTTTGCAGGGGAGTCAACAACACCTCCAAAACATGATACAGCCCACCAGCGAGAGGCCGGGTGGGAACACACAGGCGCACCTCCCAGAGGCCCCTGACTCTCCCTCAGGGCAAGATCACAGCATCCCACGATGGGAACAAGTTTGTGAACTTGGCATTTGCCTCGCTGACACCTAGCAACCGTGTGAAGACGCTTAGCTGGGGATCCGCTGCCTCTGTTCATCAAGCCTGTCTTCCACCGCCCACCTCCCAGCCCCTAGCAACCCCCGCTCCCCAGGAAAAATAAAGTACCACCCACGTCGCTCAATATCACCGTCCCAAAAACTCCCACTTTAGTTCCTGAAAAATTCAGTCACCGACAGGAGCCTTTCTCCTTCCTGAAGCGTTCTCCTTGGCACCCTATATCCTAGAAATAAACCTCAAAAAGTATTCCAAACTCCCGTCTCCTTCAGCTCACTGTTCCCAGGGGGGTTCTGCTCCGTGCCCGGTTCTAGAGCAAACAATTAACATCTCCCCCAAAAGTAGAGGGGTGAGTCCTCTCCAAATTCCTTTTAACTGGATCCTACCTGAGATACCTCCCCACACCCTGTTTTCCTCCTAATTAGTTAATGTCTAGCAAAACACCTGCCCCCAGGTTATCTCCAGCCTGGGACCTTACCCCCACCTCCCTTCTCACTACCTCACCCTAACTTCCTTCTCCCTGAACCCCCCTCCACCCCACGCACTCACAAGCTCCCCATTTCCCCTGAAAGCCCCCAGACCCCTTCTGGAACAAGCCTGGCCCCCACCTGTATGCTCCAGCCACTCTCTGGCTCACCCCAACTTTGTTCTTCTGCTCCTTTTCAGCTAAGCCTAACCCCTGGGCCGTCAATCACCGCCCTCCATCTTCACCAACCCCATTCCTCAGTCCTCTCCCTAGACAACCTCAACCTCTAATTCCCTCTGCCGCCCCCTCTCCAATGAACCCCACTTCAAACTTCATCCCCAGCCCCTCCCCAGCTCCCTGCAAACCTCAACCGCACTCCCAACTCCCTCTTCAAATAAGCTGACCCTTGACTCAACCCCTGTTCCCCTCTCCAGCTAATCTCAACCCCCAGCCACATCCCCAGCGCCCTCCCCAACTAACTCAGATTTCCAATTCCACCTCCAGCCCCTCCCCAGCTAACCTCGACCTACAATTCCAGCCCCCTCCCCAGCTAACTTGGACCTCCAATCCCACTCCAAGCCCCCTCCGCGGCTAACCTCGACCTGCGACTCTAGCCCCCTCCCCAGCAAACTCAAGACCTCCAATTCCACCCCACCTCCCTCCCCAGCAAACTCAAGACCTCCAATTCCACCCCAGCTCCCTCCCCAGCAAACTCAAGACCTCCAATTCCACCACCAGCCCCTTCCTAGCTAACCTGGACCTGCAACTCCAGACCCCTTCCCAGCTAACTCAGACCTCCAATCCCACTCCAAGCCCCCTCCCCAGCTAACCTGGACCTGCAACTCCAAACTCCTCCCCAGCTAACTCAGACCTCCAATCCTACTCCAAGCCCCATCCCCAGCTAACCTTGACCTGCCACTCCAGCGGCCCCCTCCCCAGCTAACCTCGAACTGCAACTCCAGCTCCCTCCCCAGATAACTCAAACGTCCAGTCTCACCCCCAGCCCCCTCCTCAGCTCAGACCTCCAATTTCACTTACAGCCTCCTCTCCAGCTAAGCTGGACCTGCAACTCCGGCTCTCTCCCCAGCTAACTCAGACCCCCATCTCACGCTCAGCCCCCTCCCCAGCTAATTTAGACCTCCAATCCCACCTCCAGCACCGTCCCCAGGGAACCTGAACCTGCAACTCCAGCCTCCTCTCCAGCTCGCCCTGAGCCCCAGTGGAGTCCCAGTGCCCAGACCCAACCCTTCCCCAGCTAACCTCCATCTGCACCTCCTGCCCCGTCCCCAGTTAACCTCGACCTGCAACTCCCGCCCCCTCCCCAGCTAGCCCTGAGCCCCAAGTGCAGTCCCAATCTCCAGCCCCAGGCCCTCCCCAGCTAACACCGACCCCCAAGCGCAGCCCCATCCCCAATTCCAATCTCAGCCGCCAATTGCAGCCCGGGTCCCCAGCCTCAGCCCCCCTCCTCAGCCAACTCCGACCCCCAACTCGGTCCGCAGTCATTTCGGAGCCGTCCCAGTCCCCTCGCCGGGACGCCGGCCGCACCCTCACTTCCCCTGGCCCGAAACGCTGGCGCCCTTACCTGCGCTCGGGCCCCGCGGCCGCCTCAGCCCCGCCGCGCAGCCGAACGCGCCGCCCCGGCCCGCGAGCGCTCGCTCCCCTCTGCGGGGGCGGGGCCGACACTCGGGGGGCGGGCCCTGGCGTCCCGGCACGACCAATGGCGAGCCCCGGCGGCGGGAGGCCGGAGCGGGGGCGGGGCGCGGGGCAGGCAGCGGGGTAGGCTGCGCCCAGGAGAGCGGGGCGGGGCTCCGGGCGCGGGCGGGGCCGGGGGCGGGGCGAGGAGCGGCTTTCCAGGGGTGACTTCGTGACGTCAGGAAGGCGCGAGGCGTTTCGCGAGTTCGAATCCCGCGCTAGGAGAGCGGGTTCGAATCCTGCATGCCAGCTCCAGGGTCTCATTTGAGGAGGAAGAATGTCAGTGATCATAACTGCTGCACCACTTTCTTGAATACTTTATAGGCTCCCTTTCTTGGAACCTGCTGCAGAAAGCCAGAAGGCGAGAATACTATCTGCATTTTACAGAAGAGGAAACTGAGTCTCAGAGAGGTGAAACCTAAGGTCACTTGCCCCCTAAGATCACTTGCCCAAGCCTGTCTCATCATTTCCAAGGTTTCTCAGTTTCCTAACTCATGGCCCTGGATCTACGAATTCCTGGGCCCCAACCGAGACGGAATGAACCAGAATCCTGTAGGAAACTGGACCCTGCAATCTGTCTTTTGTTTTGTTTTCATTTTGTTTTTGAGACAGGGTCCCACTCAATTGCCCTGGCTGGAATGCAGTGGTGCAGTCATAGCTCACTGTAGCTTTAAAGTCCTGGGCTCAAGTGGTCCTTCCACCTCAGCCTCCCGGGTAGCTGGGGCCACAGGCACGCACCACCACACTCGGCTTTTTTTTTTTTTTTTTTTTTTTTTTGAGATGGAGTCTTGCTTTGTTGCCCAGGCTAGAGTGCAGTGGCATGATCTCGGCTCACTGCAACCTCCATCTCTCAGGTTCAAGTGATTCTTCTGTCTCAGCTTCCCAAGTAGCTGGACTACAGGCGCCCACCACCACGCCCGGCTAATTTTTGTATTATTAGTAGAGATGGAGTTTCACCATTTTGGCCAGGCTGGTCTTGAACTCCTGACCTCAGGTGATCCAGCTGCCTTGGCCTCCCAAAGTGCTTGGATTACAGGCGTGAGCCACCGTGCCTGATCCTGGCTAACGTTTTTGTTAGAGATGGGTTCTTGCTATGTTGCCCAAGCTGGTCTTGAACTCCAGCGTTCCAGTGATTCTCCTGCCTCTGCCTCCCAAAATGCTGGGATTACAGGCCTGGAATCTTCATTTTTCACAAGCTCCCTTGGGGATATAGGGAAACACTATGTTATTCTCCAAAAGCAGCACACAGTCCTGGAAGGAAGATGGAGCCACCATATGCTGTGACCTCAGGGACTTCGTCCAGCGCTGACACTGTGTCCTTGCTGCCCCACCTGACCCTAACCCTGACCCTGACCCTGACCCTGACCCTGACCCTAACCCTAACCCCTAACCCTAACCCTAACCCTATGATTGTGATTGGAGCTGCTGGCCAAAATCCAAGATAAACTTCCCCAGTGTTTCAGTCATCCCTGCAGGAACCTCCCTGCTCATCCTCTGGGCTCCAGTGGCCTGCCCTGCAGGACACAGAGAAACCTCCATCTCCCTGCTTGCCCTCCTCCAGACTCTCCCCACTGGCATTCCCCAAGAGGAATGACTGTTTAAATAGAGGAGCTTGAGCAGGGCACAGTAGCTCACGACTGTATTCCTAGCACTTTGGAAGGCTGAAGCGGGAAGATCGCTTGAGCCCAGGAGTTCAAGACCAGCCTGGCAACATAGTGAGACCCCAACCCTACAAAAAAATTAAAATATTAGCCGGGGCTGGCTGGCACACACCCGTAGTCCCAGCTACTTCGGAGGCCAAAGCAGGAGGATCGCTTGAGCCTGGGAGGTTGAGGCTGCAGTGAGCTATGATCATGCCACTGCACTCCAGCCTGGGCAACAGAGTGAGACCCTGTCTTTAAAAAAAAAAAAAAAAAAGAAGAAAGAAAGAAAGTGTTACATACACAATGGAATATGACTTGGCCATACCAAAGAATAAAACGTCATTTGCAGCAAAATGGATGGGACCGGAGGTCATTATATTAAGTGAAAAAGTGAAATAAACCAGACACAGAAAGACAAATACTGCATGTTGTCACTGATATGTGGGAGCCAGAGAGTTGGTCTCATGGAGGTAGAGAGTAGAATGATCAATATCAGAGGCTGGAAGGTTGTGTAGGTTGAGTGAGGAGAAATGAAAAGAGGTAAGTTAATGAGTACAAACATTCAGTTAGACAGAAGGAATACATTCTAATGTTTGATAGCAGGATAGGGTGACTGTAATTAGCAACAATGTATTGTATATTTCAAAATATAGGCCGGGCGCGGTGGCTCAAGCCTGTAATCCCAGCACTTTGAGAGGCCGAGACAGGCGGATCACGAGGTCAGGAAATCGAGACCATCCTGGCTAATACGGTGAAACCCCATCTCTACTAAAAAAAAACAAAAACAAAAAACTAGCCGGGCGAGGTGGCAGGCGCCTGTAGTCCCAGCTACTCGGGAGGCTGAGGCAGCAGAATGGCGTAAACCCGGGAGGCGGAGCTTGCAGTGAGCTGAGATCCGGCCACTGCACTCCAGCCTGGACGATAGAGTGAGACTCCGTCTCAAAAAATCAAAATCAAAATCAAAATATAATCCCAGCACTTTGGGAAGCCAAGGCAGGAGAATCCGTTGAGGGCAGGAGTTCAAGACCAGCCTGGGCAACATAGTGAGGCTTCATCTTTATTTAATAAAATTTGTGTGTATGTGTGTGTGTGTGAGAGAGAGAGCGACAGATGGAGTTTCACTCTTGTTGCCCAGGCTGGCGTGCAATGACGTGATCTCAGCTCACCACAACCTCCGCCTCCCGGGTTCAAGCGATTCTCCTGCCTCAGCCTCCTGAGGAGCTGGGACTACAGGCACTTCCCACCACACTCAGCTAATTTTTTGTATTTTTTAGTACAGACGGGGTTTCACCATGTTAGCCAGGATGATCTCAATCTCCGGACCTCATGATCCACCCATCTCGGCCTCCCAAAGTACTGGGATGGTAGGCACCCACCCAGAGGCGGTGGCTCACACCTGTAATTGCAACACTTTTGGAGGCCGAGGCGGGCGGATCACCTGAGGTCAGGAGTTTGAGACCAGCTTGACCAACATGGAGAAACCCTGTCTCTAGTAAAAATAAAAAATTAGCCGGGCATGGTGGTGCGCACCTGTAATCCCAGCTACTCGGGAGGCTGAGGCAGGAGAATCGCTTGAACCCAGGAGGCGGAGGCTGAGGTGAGCCGAGATCGCGCCACTGCACTCCAGCCTGGACAACAGGAGCGAAACTCCGTCTCAAAAAAACAGCTGGAAGAGAGACCTTGCTTGAATTGTTCCCAACATATAGAAATAAGAAATAGTCTAAGTTGTGAACACCCCAAATACCTAAATATGATCATTATATATTCCATGCATATAACAAATACCACATGTACCCCATACATAGATACAAGTATTTGTAACAATTTTGAAAAAGTGTCATGTGAAACCATGTTGGAGCCTAAGACAAATGGAAAAGGCAGCATATCCCAAAATAGACATATTTTCACATATCTTTTCTCATCAATTTCCTTTGGTTTTTTTGTTTGTTTTATTTGTTGTTTATGTGTTTGTTTTTTGTTTGTTTTGAGACGGAGTCTCACTCTTGTCACCCAGGCTGCAGTGCAGTGATGTGATCTCGGCTCCCTGCAAACTCCACGTCCCAGGTTCAAGCTGTTCTCCTGCCTCAGCCTCCAGAGTAGCTGGGCTTACAGGCACCCACCACCGTGCCCGGCTAACTTTTGTATTTTTAATTGAGACGGAGTTTCACCATGTTGGCCAGCCTGGTCTCAAACTCCTGACCTCAGGTGCTCCACCCGCCTCAGCCTCCCAAAGTGCTGGGATTACAGGAGTGAGCCACTGTTCTCAGCACCCGCTGCCCACCTTTTTTGTTCTTTTTGAGACGGAGTCTTGCTCTGTCGCCCAAGCTGGAGTGCAGTGGCCGGATCTCAGCTCACTGCAAGCTCCGCCTCCTGGGTTTATGCCATTCTCCTGCCTCAGCCTCCTGAGTAGCTGGGACTACAGGCGCCCGCCATCTCGCCCGGCTAGTTTTCTGTATTTTTTTAGTAGAGACGGGGTTTCACCATGTTAGCCAGGATGGTCTCGATCTCCTGACCTAGTGATCTGCCCGTCTCGGCCTCCCAAAGTGCTGGGATTACAGGCTTGAGCCACCGTGCCCGGCTTTTTTTTTTTTTTTTTTTTTTTTTTTTTTTGAGACAAGGTCTTGCTCTGTCTCCCAGGCTTGAGTGCATTGGCACATTCATAGCTCACTTGCAGCCTAAAAATCCTGGGCTCAAGCCATCCTCCTGCCTCAGCCTCCCAAGTAGCTGGGACTATAGGTGTGCACCACCATGCCTGGCTAGTTATTTTGTATTTTTATTTTATTTTAAGTTCCGAGATAAATGTGCAGGATGTGCAGGCTTGTTACATAGGTAAACGTGTGCCATGGTGGTTTGCTGCACCTATCTACCCATCACCTACGTTGTCTTGTTTTGATTTGATTTGTTTAAGACAGAATCTCACTCTGTTGCTCAGGCTGGAGTACAGTGGCATGATCTCGGCTCACTGCAACACCTCACAGGTTCCAGCGATTTTTCTGCCTCAGCATCCTGAGTAGCTGGGATTACAGGCACCTGCCACCACGTCTGACTAATTTTTGTCTTTAGTAGAGGCAGGGTTTCGCCATGTTGCCCAGGCTGGTCTCGAACTCCTGACCTCAGGTGATCTGCTGGCCTTGGCCTCCCAAAGTGCTGGGATTACAGGTGTGAGCCACCTCATCTGACCAACTTTTTTCACTTTTTATAATGATCTGATTCATCTAGGTGGTTGCTTTTCTTACTATTCTGTTCCTTTTGATTGCTGAGTAATATTCCACAATGAGGATGGGGCACAATTTGTTCAACCATCTGCCCACTGAAGACCAGTGTTTGGCTCTTACTAATAAAGCTGCCATTAACATTCCTGTAAGGGTTTGTGTATCCACATAAATCATTTCTCTGAGATATATGACCAGGACCACAGTTGCTATGTCATATGGTAGCTGTTCTTTAAGAAACTGCCAAATATTCTTCCAGAGAGTTATGAATTTTTTAATGTTTTCTTTTGAGATGGGGTCTTACCAGGTTGCCCAGGCTGATTTTGAACTCCTGAGCTCAAGTGATCCTCCTCCCTCAGCCTGCCAAAGTACTGGGATTACAGGCATGAGCCTGTATTTTTTAATGGTTAATTTTTTTTCCAGAACATTAAAGCAGTTGAAAGTATTCAAAGATTGAAAAGATGTTGTATTGAAACTCACAATGGCATGTATCTTTTTATAATGTTATTATTAAGTTTCTTTATGTCCAAATAGACTTTGTTATAATTTTACTGTCCTAGTTTTAGTAGAAGCAAATTCTACTAAATCATCAGTCATATTTTCAAAATCTACTTCTGGAAAAAAAATCAACCACTAAAAATGCGTGAAGATATATAAAGGTGCTGGGCCAGGCACGGTGGCTCACGCCTGTAATCTCAGCACTTTGAGAGGCCGAGGCAGGTGGATCATGAGGTCAAGAGATTGAGACCATCCTGGCCAACATGGTGAAACCCCGTCTCTACTAAAAATGCAAAAATTAGCTGGGCGTGGTGACGCACGCCTGTAGTCCCAGGTACTCAGGAGGCTGAGGTAGGAGAATCGCTTGAACCCGTGAGACAGAGGTTGCAATGAGCCGAGATCACAACACTGCACTGCAGCCTGGCAACAGAGCAAGACTCCATCTCAAAAAAAAAAAAAGAAAGAAAGAAAGAAAGAAAGAAAAGAAAAAGAAAATTAGATGGGCACAGTGGCACACACCTGTAGTCCCAGCTACTCAGGAGGCTGAGGCAGGAGAATCGCTTGAACTGGAAGGAAGAGGTTGCAGTGAACCAAGATTGCACCACTGCACTCCAGCCTGGGCAACAAATTGAGACTCTGTCTCAAAACAATAAAAAGATATATAAAGATGCTTAAATATTTGGTATATGTACACATGCACACATTTTTCCTTTTGCCTGAGGCTCTCAGGGGAATGTTGGATGCTGCCTTTATTTGGGATTTTAATATTTTGTTCAATGCAGATTTTTTGTGTTTGTATCAATTTTTAAAAAAATATTGCATTAGGACCAGGTGCAGTGGCTCATGCCTGTAATCCCAGCACTTTGAAAGACCAAGATGGGTGGATTGCTTGAGGCCAGGAGTTCAAGACCAGAGTGGCCAACATAGTGAGACCCCCCCGTCTCCACTAATAATACAAAAAATAAAAATTAGCTGGGCCGTGGTGGCACATGCCTATAATCCCGGCTACTTGGGAGGCTGAGGCAGGAGAATCGCTTCAACCTGGGAGGTGGAGGTTGCAGAGAGCAGAGATCATGCCACTGCACTCCAGTCTGGGCGACAGAGCGAGACTCTCAAATACATACATATTGCATTAGTGAGGGTGGGTAATGTGACTAGGAGGGCTGTCACGAGGGAGTCTTCCATGTCACTTAAGCATCTTGTTTGTGCGGTGACTCACACCTGTCATCCCAGCACTTTGGGGAGGCCGAAGCAGGAGGATCCCTTGAGCCCAGGAGTTCCAGACCATTCTGGGCAACATAGCAAGACCCCCCCATATCTACAAATACATATATAAGAAAATTAGACGGGTGCGGTGGCTCATGCCTGTAATCCCAGCACTTTGGGAGGCCGAGGCGGGTGGATCACGACGTCAGGAGATCGAGACCATCCTGGCTAACACGGTGAAACCCGTCTCTACTAAAACTACAAAAAATTAGCCAGGCATGGTGGCGGGCGCCTGTAGTCCCAACTACTCAGGAGGCTGAGGCAGGAGAATGGCCTGATTCCAGGAGGCAGAGCTTGCAGTGAGCCGAGATGGCGCCACTGCACTCCAGCCTGGGCAACAGAGTGAGACTCCGTCTCAAAAAAAAAAGAAAGAAAATTAGCCACGTGTGGTGATGTGCATGTATCTGTAGTCCCAGCTACTCGGGAGGCTGAGGCAGGAGAATGGCGTGACCCCAGGAGGCAGAGCTTGCAGTGAGCCGAGATGGCACCACTGCACTCCAGCCTGGGCGACAGAGCGAGACCCAGCTCAAAAAAAAAAAAAAGAAAGAAAATTAGCCACGTGTGGTGATGTGCATGTATCTGTGGTCCCAGCTACTCGGGAGGCTGAGGTGGGAGGATCACTCGAGCCCGAGATTGAGGCTTCAGTGAGCTGTGTTTGCACCACTGCACCACTCCAGCCTGGACGATGGAGCAAGACCCTGTCCAAAAAAAAAAAAAAAGTAGTATCTTGTGACAGTGTTTAGAGGAAGTTATGTGTGTGATAAAACTGTATAAACCACATACACATACGTGCTCAGATGAGTGCATGTAAAACCGGTGAGACCTGTGTCCTTCCACTGTGCTGGTTCTGAGGTTGCACTGCAGTTATGTGAGATGTAAACACAGCTGGGGGGCTAGGTGAAGGGTGCATTGGACCTCCTTGTACCTTCCTGTGAATCAATAATTATTAATAAATGAAACGTTTTAAAAATCGCAATGAAGACCGGGCATGGTGGCTCACACCTGTAATCCCAGCACTTTTGGGAGGCCAAGGCAGGTGGATCACCTGGGGTCGGAAGTTCGAGACCAGCCAGGCCAACATGGTGAAACCCCATCTCTATTAAAACTACAAAAATTAGTCGGGCGTGGTCGTGGGCACCTGTAATCCCAGCTCTCAGGAGGCTGGGGCAGGAGAATTGTTTAAAGCTGAGATTTCACCACTGCACTCCAGCCTGGGCGACAGAGCAGGACTCCGCCTCAAAAGAAAAATAAAAGTAATTTTTAAAAGAGGGTGTCTCAAAACCCATGGTCACCTGGATAAATAGAGGAGGGGGTCCCAGGCAGGTGCTATGCTGCCTGCAGCTAGAGCTGGGATTCCACCATCTTCACATTTGACCAGGAGGATATAGCACTAACCACGGCCCTCTCCCGCCTCCTGGGATCCTGGCAAGCCAGACTTCACGTTACACAGATAGGGAGAGTGAGGTCCTATGGGTTTCTCCCTTTGTAAAATAGGGCTCTTAGTGCCTGTCCAACCTCCTCAGCCAGCTGCAGTAACTACACGGTGCAGCAAGGCCCTCGAGGTCTCTTGAGGGAAGTGTTGAAATGTTCCCATAATGCCCTGGCGTCCTTCTCGTGAAAGTCCAGCTCTTCCCACAGCCCACCAGGCACTGTTTGACCCCTGGCGACCTTCAACTTCACTGGCCACCCTCCTTCTCCTCCCTCCACTCCTGCCAGCCAGGCCTCACCTGTTCCTGCTTCAACGTCTTTGCTGGTCCCCCTGCCCAGTGCTCCGTCCCAGGTCCCCTTGGAGCTGGCCTCTCCCCCGCTTCCCACATCAGCAAACATGTCGGCTTCTGAGTCAGACCCCAGAGGTGATGCAGGTTTATCTCCTGCGTAGGGAACACGTGTCTGCAGTGATTTGATCCACTTCTTCATAGACAATCATCGTCCCCGGTGGGTTATGAGTTCTGAGCGGGCAGGGACTCTGGGGCTTGTGTCTGTCACTGTGTCCCCAGCATCAGGGTAGGGCCAGGCATACAGTGGTGCCTCTTGCATACTGGATGAATGAATAAATGAACCAATGAAAACATGAATGAATGGTGTCTCAGTTCTTCCTTCCAGTCTGTGCCTGAACAAGGCCTTACCTCTTTAGCTCAGACCCCTGCCCCAGCCTCCTCTGGGTTGGGGGTGGGGGGGTGGGGGCTGGGGTGGCAGATGGGACAAGCAGGGAAGGTCCCCTGACGTGGTTTGGCTCTGTGTCCCCACCCAAATCTCATGTTGAATTGTAGTCCCGTGTTGGAGGTAGTGCCTGGTGGGAGGCGACTGGATCACGACAGTATATCCTCATGAATGGTTTAGCACCACCTCCTCAGTCCTGTCTCATAACAGAGTTCTCACAAGATCCTGTGGTTTAAAAGTGTGTGGCACCTCCTCCCCTGTGCTCCTGCTCCGGCCAAGTGACCTGCCTGCTCCCTTCTGCCTTCCGCCATGACTGTAAGTTTCCTGAGGCCTCCCAGAAGCAGCAACTGCCATGCTTCCTGTACAGGCTGTGGAACCATGAGCCAATTAAACCTCTTCTCTATCAATTACCTGTCTCAGACATTACTTTTTTTGGGGGGGTGGGGGTGGGGGGTGGAACAGAGTTTCACTCTTGTTGCCCAGGCTGGAGCACAATGGTATGATCTCAGCTCATTGCAACCTCCGCCTCCCAGGTTCAAGTGATCCTCCTGCCTCAGCCTCCCGAGTAGTTGGGATTACAGACTCCCGCCACCACGCCCAGATAACTTGTTGTTGTTTGGTTTTTCTTTTTGTTTTTTGAGACAGAGTCTCACTCTGTCGCCCAGGCTGGAGTGCAGTGGTGCAATCTTGTCTCACTGCAAGCTCCACCCCCGGGTTTCACGCCATTCTCCTGCCTCAGCCTTCTGAGTAACTGGGACTACAGGAGCCTGCCACCACTCCCAGCTAATTTTTTGTATTTTTAGTAGATACTGGGTAATTTTTGTATTTTTAGTAGAGACAGGGTTTTCCATGTTAGCCAGGCTGGTCTCAAACTTCTGGCCTCAGGTGATCTGCCCTTCTCGGCCTCCCAAAGTGCTGGGATTACAGGCGTGAGCCACTGCATCTGGCCCAGCCTGGGTATTTGTTTATGGCATTGCAAGAATGGACTAATACAGTCCCCTCTGCCCCAACACCACTGGGCCTGCAAGGAAATTGCCCAAGTTCACAGGAAGTCCAGCTGGGAGAATGTCCGCAGGTAATGTGCACAGAGCGAATCTGGAAACTGAGGCCCTAGAAAAAAGCCACATGGAGACATCTCCAAGCAGAGTCCCAGACCGGTCCTGCCTTGCCTCCCCTGTTGCGTGTCCTCACCCCACTCCCTCCACCTCCCCACCACCATTCCATTCCTCATTTCCTACACAGGTCCTCTCCTCCACCCTTCACCCCATCCCTCACTTCCTACACCCATCACCTCAACGGTCCACTCTTCGGCATCCATCCCTCACTGTTGCTACAAGGTGATCCAAACACACGCGTCAATCCCATCCCTCACGGCCTAGAACCCATCACCTCCGGCCACCCCCATACCCAGCCGCCACTGGCCGACACACCAGCACACCTCCAACCACCCTTCATCCCATCCCTCACTTCGACACTAACATCAGAACCTCACTCCACCCTTCACCGCAACAGATCCCACACGAAACCTAGCACCGCATCAGCCTCACCCACACCCATCACCCACCCTCACTTCCACCGCACACCCATCAACACCCCATCCTTCAACCATCCCTCACTCGCTACAGACCTCCCGCTCCTCCATCCTCATCCACATCCCTCACTTTCTACACAGGTCCCCTCCTTCACCCTTCATCCCATCCCTCACTTCCTACACCCATCACCTCCTCCATCCTTCATCCCATCCCTCACTTTCTACACAGGTTCCCTCCTTCACCCTTCATCCCATCCCTCACTTCCTACACCCATCACCTCCTCCACCCTTCATCCCATCCCTCACTTCCTACACCCATCACCTCCTCCACCCTTCATCCCATCCCTCACTTCCTACACCCATCACCTCCTCCATCCTTCATCCCATCCCTCACTTTCTACACCCATCACCTCCTCCACCCTTCATCCCATCCCTCACTTTCTACACCCATCACCTCCTCCACCCTTCATCCCATCCCTCACTTTCTACACCCATCACCTCCTCCACCCTTCATCCCATCCCTCACTTCCTACACTCATCACCTCCTCCATCCTTCATCCCATCCCTCACTTTCTACACCCATCACCTCCTCCACCCTTCATCCCATCCCTCACTTCCTACACCCATCACCTCCTCCATCCTTTATCCCATCCCTCACTTTCTACACCCATCACCTCCTCCACCCTTCACCCCATCCTGCACCTCCCCACCTTTCCTGATTTTTTGCAGGTGGCGAGCTGACACCCCACCCCCACCACAGAGACAGGCACTATGCTGGTGGGGAATACAGGATCCACTTTTTTATTGCAGGAAGACTATGTCTAGAGCGAAGGCTACACAGACCCCACGATGGGGGAGTGGGGGCACCCACATGCGGGGGGAGAGGGGTGGGGGCAGAGTCACAGCAAGCATGGCCTGGCACAGTCCCCAGCACCAGGGATGCCCAGGCAGTATGAGCCAGCAGCCAGGGCAGGCTCAGGCCCCCTCCTATTGCAGATCCCCTCTCTCCCCAGGGTCTGGACAGGGTCTGGGATGGGAGAGGCCTGGAGGTGGGCAGGGCCCCAGGGAGATTGTGCTATCAGGGTGTGTCCCTGAGAAAGGGCTGCAGACCCCTGCCCAGCCTCACTCTCTCTGGCACCTTCAGAGCCCAGAAGCTACTGCCAGGACAGGAGAGGAGGCAATGTCAGCTGCTGGTGGGGCCTGGGCCAGCCCAAGTTTTGGGGGGACCCAGCTCTGCTCAGACACAATGCCAGCTCTTCTGGGAGCCCAGTCCACGTGCTGGATAGCAACACACACACACACGTATGCACACTCCCTCTCTCTGAGTGTGTCCAGTAAACATTTGTTGAGTAAACACTCACATGAACACAGAGGAAAACAAACATGCTTGTACCAAATCAGACACGAGCAACATGTTATCTACATAGTCCCATGTACCAAATCAGACACGAGCAACATGTTATCTACATAGTCCCATGTACCAAATCAGACACGAGCAATCTGTTATCTACATAGTCCCATGTACCAAATCAGACGTGAGCAACATGTTATCTACATAGTCCCATGTACCAAATCAGACACGAGCAGCATGTTATCTACATAGTCCCATGTACCAAATCAGACACGAGCAACATGTTATCTACATAGTCCCATGTACCAAATCAGACACGAGCAACATGTTATCTACATAGTCCATGTACCAAATCAGACACGAGCAACATGTTATCTACATAGTCCCATGTACCAAATCAGACGTGAGCAACATGTTATCTACATAGTCCCATGTACCAAATCAGACACGAGCAACATGTTATCTACATAGTCCCATGTACCAAATCAGACACGAGCAACATGTTATCTACATAGTCCCATGTACCAAATCAGACACGAGCAACATGTTATCTACATAGTCCCATGTACCAAATCAGACATGAGCAATCTGTTATCTACATAGTCCCATGTACCAAATCAGACACGAGCAACATGTTATCTACATAGTCCCATGTACCAAATCAGACACGAGCAACATGTTATCTACATAGTCCCATGTACCAAATCAGACACGAGCAACATGTTATCTACATAGTCCCATGTACCAAATCAGACATGAGCAATCTGTTATCTACATAGTCCCATGTACCAAATCAGACACGAGCAACATGTTATCTACATAGTCCCATGTACCAAATCAGACACGAGCAATCTGTTATCTACATAGTCCCATGTACCAAATCAGACAAGAGCTACATGTTATCTACATAGTCCCACGTACCAAATCAGACATGAGCAACATGTTATCTACATAGTCCCATGTACCAAATCAGACATGAGCAACATGTTATCTACATAGTTCCATGTACCAAATCAGACATGAGCAACATGTTATCTACATAGTCCCATGTACCAAATCAGACATGAGCAATCTGTTATCTACATAGTCCCATGTACCAAATCAGACACGAGCAATCTGCTATCTACATAGTCCCATGTACCAAATCGGATACGAGCAACATGTTATCTACATAGTCCCATGTACCAAATCAGACATGAGCAACATGTTATCTACATAGTCCCATGTACCAAATCAGACACGAGCAATCTGTTATCTACATACTCCCATGTACCAAATCAGACATGAGCAATCTGTTATCTACATAGTCCCATGTACCAAATCAGACACGAGCAACATGTTATCTACATAATCCCATGTACCAAATCAGACATGAGCAATCTGTTATCTACATAGTCCCACCTGGCCACATGACTACAGAGACACATGCGTGCAATCTCTCTCTCTCAGTGTACAAAAGCGTGCACACACACACACACACATGTTGCTTCCTCACACCCAATAGGACCAACACCTCCATTTCACCTTCCCTCACTGACTTAGCTGCCGTGCTCCAAGCCCCACTATGGAGAGACCCACATGGCACAGAACAAAGAGCAGCTTCCAGCCAACAGCCAGCGAGGAACTGAGGCCCTCAGTCTTTCAACAGCAAGGGACTGAATGCTGCAACAACCACATGAGCTTAGAAGAAGCAAATCCTTCCCTGATCAGGCCTTCAGATGAGACCTCTGCCTGGCCAATGCTTTGATTGCAGCCTCCTGAGATCCTCAGTAGAGGACCCAGGGAACCTGCACACAGGCTCTGACCTGTAGAATCTGTGAGATAATAAACGTGTGTTGTTTCTGGTTGCTCCGTTTGTGGTCATTGGTTACACAGCAATATCCAACTGATACAGATTTGGGACCAAAGTCACATGGCTAGAGAGTCATGTTGCTACCGAGTGGGACAGAGATCGTGTCCCTCAATCAAGACAAACATATTTACAGATAAATGCTCTCAGATAAATCATATCACCCACTCCCCAAAATAGAGTCATGCTCATACAGGCACAAAGATTCACACAGACACATCACAAATACCCAGTCTTGTTGACAACCACACACAGGTATCTACAACTACCCGCCTCTCTATAGACCCTGCACCACTATTACACACACAGACTGCCACGAAAACATACCATCCCTGACAGACACACACAGGTATACACGCAGATGCACGTAGATACAAGTCGCCCATCCACGCACCCCAGGTTGCACAAATACACCAAATACACTGTTCCATAGTCACTTCTGTGTATGTTGGACACAACCCTGTGGGGTCACATGAGTGTGGCATCACTCAGACTCTCTCACAAAAACACCCAGAACCTCATGGCTGCAGATACACCTGACTCCAGGACGCCACCTTCCTGGGTGGGTCCTGCTCTCTGGGGCACAGGTGGTGGGGAGGAAGTGGGCGGGGCAGACCTCTGCCTGGAGGCCCCTCGGATCCTGCTGGTGCTGGGTCCTATCAGATGTCCCTCTACGGGGGTGTAATTGATGTCTCTCTGGCCAGGGCCCCGGGCACCCCCTCCTGAGCACCCCAGGTCCCCACCCACCATGCGTTGCTAACGTCTCTGTCTTGGTGGAAGAGACGGGTCCCCGGGTGGATGGTGTCTGGGAAGCCCCTCCACGTTCATGGTGCCTCTCCAACCGGGCAGTTGTGCTGTGGATGTGGCCGGTCCCGGGGGTGGGACTCGGGGCTGGCAGGGGCACTGCTGCAGGCCCTGTGGTTATTGCCTGGTGGCCTGAGGCCCATCCCGCGGGCCCCACACCCTGGTGTGAAGACAGAGGAGAGAGGGGTGTTCTGGGACCAGAGGAGGGGCACAGATCAGAGGTCGTGAGGGGCCGGGTGGGTTTGGGTGTATGTTAACACCAAACAGGAGAAAAAAGAAAAAAATATCTGCAGATGTGCATTTTCAACTCCCCCTCCCCCGGAAGGTCACAGTGATCAAATGTGAGGGACAGGACCCGCAGGTCTGGCTGGGGACACCCCAGGGAAAGAGATGGAGATGGGGAAACGCAGCCTCCTCTGATCCCGGTGGGAACAAGCAGCTCCTCTTGACAGCTCCCCGTCCTGTTTTCCCATCTGCAGGACAAGGGGCCACCACCAGCTCTTGGTTTTGGGGGGCGGGTACAGACAGAACAGGAGGGTGGAAAGAGAGCGGGGGAAGAAGAAGAGCCCCAGCCCTGCCTCGGGATGGGCAGGGGCAGCGGAGAGGGGGTGGCCTCGGTTTCCCCAGCCGAGGTGTCAGAGGAAGGATGAGAGAAGAGGAGGAGGCCAAGGAGGGTGTCAGTGTTGGGGGAGGCAGCGGGGGCCGGAGCCAGTGGGGGTGGGCGGCGGGCAGGCGGGCGTTCCGGGCTCACATGAGGGTGCATTTGCCCTTGACGCGGTCTGTCCTCTTCTGCTTCCCGGAGCGCTTGCCGTCGATGTTGAGGCTCATGTTCCGGCGGGTCTCCAGTGTCAGCAGCTCCTGGAAGAGCTCCTTGACGTTGTAGTTCATCTTGGCCGAGGTCTCCATGAAGGCGCACTTCCACTCCTGGGCCACCGCCTGCGCCTCGCGTGTGTCCACCTCCCGCTGCGTCTCGTCGCACTTGTTGCCCACGAGCATCACGGGGATGTCCTCCACGCTGCCCTTGATCTGCACGATGAGCTTGTAGATGGGCCCCAGCTCCTCCAGTGACTGCTTGCTGGTGACGGAGAACACCAGGATGAAGGCATGGCCCTTGGAGATGGACAAGCGCTGCATGGCCGGGAACTGGTGGCTGCCGGTGGTGTCTGTGATCTGCAGCGTGCACACGCTCTTGTCGCAGCTGATCACCTGCCGGTAGGTGTCCTCGATGGTGGGGATGTACGTGTCACGGAACGTGCCCTTCACGAAGCGCAGCACCAGCGAGCTCTTGCCCACGCCGCCCGCCCCGAACACCACCACGCGGTAGTCATTACTCTGTTCGGGCATCTTCCCCGCGGCGGGTGGGGGGCCGGGGCTGGGAGGGTCTGGTGCCGGCTGCAAGAACCCCAGACCGAGCCTGTGCGGAGAGGAGGGTCAGACGTCAAAGGCCACCCAGGCTGGAGGAGACAGCCCCACGCCCTAGGGAAAGAGGCAGACAGGGCGGCTTCTCAGAGGAGGTGGCTGCTGTGCCTCCTGCCTCCCGAAAAGGCCCATCTGCTTGCCGTGGCTGACTTTGCAGTTCTGTCCCGCAGGCGGGCGCACAGCCAACACCCTTTGCTTACTTCTCGCTAACCAAATCTGGGGCCTGAGTTTCCCCGGGGGGCGCTGAGCTAGGAGAGGCGTGAGAGATGCTGGGATGCCCACAAAACTCCTTCCCCTGGTGCGGGTGTCCCTTCCAGGCTGTGCGGCTTCCTCCTCCCTTCCCAGCGCCGCCGGGGCCCCTGAAAGCTAGCAGGTCTGGGTTCCACCTCTCGCTCCACACCTGCCTGACTCTGAGGCCTCGCTGAGCCATTGTGCCACCCTGAGCCTGTTTGGTGGATCAAACGGTGCCCGTCTCCAACAACCATGGGTCCCCTGCTCTTCCCCCACCCCAGAGATGGCTAATCCTTGTGGAAAATGCACATG
This sequence comes from Rhinopithecus roxellana, assembly GCF_007565055.1. NCBI lineage: Eukaryota > Metazoa > Chordata > Mammalia > Primates > Cercopithecidae > Rhinopithecus > Rhinopithecus roxellana. Next base: position 8,001,894 of record NC_044556.1, read on the forward strand.
GTGCAGTGTTTAAGATGCATGGGTCAGGGCTGCAGCCCTAGGTATGATGAATCAGTCAGCCAGGGCAACAGCCCTGGGAACTTGTATTTTATTTTATTCTTCTTATTTATTTATTTATTTATTTTTAGACAGAGTTTCGCTCTTGATGCCCAGGCTGGAGTGCAGTGGTGCAATCTCGGCTCACCGCAACTTCCGCCTCTCGGGTTCAAGCTATTCTCCAGCCTCAGCTTCCCAAGCAGCTGGGACTACAGGCATGCGCCACCACGCCCGGCTAATTTTATATTTTTAGTAGAGACGGGGTTTCTCCATGTTGGTCAGGCAGGTCTCGAACTCCTGACCTCAGGTGATCTGCCCACCTCGGCCTCCCAAAGTGCTGGGGTTACAGGCACCTGGCCTTCTTATTTTTTTTAAGACCAAGTCTTGTTCTGTTGCCCAGGCTGGAGTTCAGCGGTGCAATCTCAGCTCACTGCAACCTCTGCCTCCTCGGTTCAAGCAATTCTCCTGCCTCAGCCTCCAGAGTAACTGGGACTACAGGCACGCACCACCACACCCGGCTAATTTTTGTATTTTTAGTAGAGACGGGGTTTCGCCATGTTGGCCAGGCTGGCCTTGAACTCCTGACCTCAGGTGATCCTCCCACCTCAGGCTCCCAAAGTGCTGGGATTCCAGGCGTGAGCCACCGCGTCCAGCTGGAACTTGTATTTTAAGGCTGCTCTCCTCACCTCCCATAAATGGGATCCTGAGGTTGGGAGTCTGAGAACCACAATTTGCAAATCAGGGCACCAATTTCCAATAGCCACACCGGGAGGCAGGGTCTTGCAGCCCAAGTGGGACACAAAAATACAAAACCAGAAGCTGAATGGGAAAATCCCCGCTCCCTAAATTATAAAATCAAACTATGGCCTGGCATGCCCTAGGCCTTCCCATTCAGCTCTGATGGATCCTTAGGAATAGCGCTTCCTGGGAGGGGGTCCTTTTAGCCCCTCTCTTCTCTCTTGGGCTCAGAGAGGTCCAGCAGCCTGAGGAGGTCACACAGCACAGCGGATCCTGAAATGATGGAGGTGGGGAGACAACCCTGGGGGAAAGGCAGGTGGCTTATCTCCAGAATTTATGTCCTCCCCTCCCCTTCCTCCTTCCAGTCTCTGGGATGGGGGTGGGGAGTCCCCCAGCAAGGGGGTCTACAGTGGGAGAGAAGGAGGCACCAGTTTCTACCTGCTGCTGCACTTGGGGTGGGGTTATGTTTATGGGGAGGGTCCAGAGGTTCCCTGGGAGCCAGTGGTTTGAACCTAAACAGGCAAATTCAAGTCCCCAAGCCTCCGTTTTCTCTTGTGTGAAATGCAAGCCACTGTTGGGACAAGTAAGGTGACAAGGTGGAGAAAGGTCCCAGGCAGTGCCCCGTACAGCAGAGACTCGGATCACAACAGTGATCACAATCACAAGGGCTTGGGGCCGGTAGGCAGGGCACTTGGCTGTGCCAGTTGGTTGCAAAGGCACCTTCTGGATTATCAAGGGTAACAGATTTGCCAGAAAAAGAAAACAGGATGATGAAAGCGCCAGCTGACACAGTCCCCAGTTGTGATGAGCCAGGCAAACTTCTGGGCGCCTGGGCAATGCCAACTCATGTGATTGGCTGCCGGGTGTGTGGACTACATGCATAGTAATTCTCGGCCTTCGGAGGAGGCTGGGGGTGCTGGTGGTTGGGGGGAGGCAGCCTGCACTGCAGACCCTGCCCTTTCCTGGGTGGGCGCCCTGAGAGGCAGGCACGCTGCTGTGCAGAAAGATGCCACCAAGATGGGCCTGGGGTCCTAACGGCCATGGGTTCTGTGGACCCAGACCCAGCCTTTGCCTTGCTGTGGGCGCTGACGCTCCAGCCCCCATCATCAGCACTGTCCTCCCCGGGTCGCCCCGCTGGGTCTGGAATCCCTGACTGGGAAGGCGCTTGCACTCAAGAGCCCTGAAGCCCGCGAAGGCCAGGCGGCTTCCCACCTCCACCTCCTGGGGGATGCGGGTGGAGGGAGGCGGTCGTGGGCACTGAGGCAGGAGCAGGAGGGGCTGGCTCAAGGTCACAGAGCAGGGGGCTGGAGGCGCATAGCTGGGCTGGAAGCCCACCCTGCTTGGCTACACTGCCGGGGTTTCCCGCCTGTGCCGGGCAGCCCACCCCCAGACACCCAGGCAGGGCCAATGTACCCCGGCCCTGGGTGCCTGAAACCCGGCTCCTGGCCGGACACGGAATGGTTGGTGGGGGCGGGGGTGTCAAAGCAAGCTCAGGGTCAGGAAAGCAGAGAGAGCCGCGACCCAGGGGTCTAGCAGGGGTCACGCCTGACCAAGGGTGGAGCGGGGGTCTGACCCAGGGCCGCCTGACCGGTGAGGGGTCTGATGGAGAGAGGCCTGCTCTAGGGGGCCGAGGGCGCAGAGGCATAGTGCGGGGCCAGCCCAGGGGCGCCCCTTGACTCAGGAGGACCTCAGTGGTGGACAGGAGGAGCCCACCCCGGGAAGGGGCGCGGAGGGAGGGGCTTGGCTGGGCAGCGGGGCGGAGGGCGAAGTGGGCAGCTGCAGGAGGAAGGAGGCCCTGCCCGAGGGGACCAATGCGGAGAGGGGCGGCGGGGTGGGCCTCGGTGGGGCGGGCTCGGCGGGGGGGGGGGGGGGCGCCCTCCGGGTGGGGGAGGGAGGCGGCCAGGAGCTGTCCAAGGTGAGCCGCGGAGGGGCCGACCGGGCTGGCGGGATGGGACCGGGGGCGCCCGGCCAGGGGCCCTGGAGTCAGGCGGGGAAGGGCCCGGCCCCGAGGCCCGGGAGGGTGGGGTCGGGACAAAGGAGGGACGAGCGGCGGGGAGGACGGCCGGCGGGGGGCTGCGCAGGGACCCCCGCCCCGCCCCGGGCCGCCTACCTGGGCCCGCTGCTCCCTGCGGCGCCGCGGCCGCTGCTCCTGCCCGCTCCGGTGTCCGCTGGCGCCGCCGCCCCCCGCCCGCCCGAGCCGCCGCAGTCGCGCCCGCGCCGTCCCCGCCCGCCGGGCCCCGCGCTCCGCCCCGCCCCGCCCCGCCCCGGGGACCCGCGCCCACGGGGCCCGCGCGCCGCCTGGCCAAGGTCACCGCCGGCCCACGGGGGACCCCGGACCGCCACCCCCCCGGCACGCCTGCCCGCGCCCGGGGTGGGGGAGGTCGCCAGGATCCGGGACCCCCGCCTTGCCACGTGGCCACCTGCGCGCGCCCTCCCTCGGGATGGGAGCGTGGGGCCGCTTCCCGGGAAACCCCGAGTGGGGGCCAGGAGCCCGGCTCGGGAGGAGCAGAGTCCAGCCAGGGGTGGGGGGCTTTGGCAGAAATGCGGATAAAAGGGGTGCAGAATGGGACCCCTGAGGCCGGCTGGGGCCCGGTCACACGCAGGGCGGGGAGCCAGAGGGGTGCGCTGTGAAATGAGTACGTCGATAATCAACACTCAATGAACAGGTTTAGAAGCGGGCAGAGGTGGGAGGGTTCAGGTCAGTGGGGTGCACCTGGAGGCCCACCCATCCCAAGGGCCCGGGCAGGGGCGGGATGGGGGTAGAAGTGGACTTAGCGCTCAGTAGGGCTGGTTTTGTGGATTGGGAGGCAGCCCATGGCAGCCAGGCCTAGGGAGGTGGGGGATGAGCAAAGGGGGCTGGTGCTGCTCTGCAGAGAATGGGTTTGCGGTTTTGGGTTAGGAAAATGTTTGTGTTCCCCCAACAGGAGGCGTCTTAGGGGAGCATTGACTTTCCTGACGGCGTCTGTGTATCCACAAGAGACCGTGGCTCCTCCTCCATTTTGGAGACCCGGAGGCTGAGCTTCCTTTTGGCCTCATCCGGCAGATCCCAGAGGAGACTGGACTTTGGGGTCCAGTGACCAGGTCAGAAGGTGCACTTAGGGGTGAGTGTAGGACAGTCCCAGGCCGCAAGGCTGTTAGAGGAAGACGACCAGCCGTGGTGGAGAGGCCAACTCTCGGACCCACAGGGGACTCTCCCCAGTCAGAGTGGTCAGTGGGTGAGAGGCTGGTCTGGAAGGTGGTGAGCTCCCCGTCACCAGGCCTGTGAGCAGGTGCTGCAGCCCGGGGAAGCCCTCGGGCCCTCAGCTCCTGGGTTCTCCATGACCACCATTTCCATGGCCCTGGATGAGGTGGGCTCTTCTGCCTCTGCAGAGACTTGGCACTGCCCCCAAGACCACTCAGTCCCCTCTCCTGTTGCCACTGAGGCCGGGGCACTGAGGTTCATATGGCTTTGGTACTCTGTCTCTCCCTGACTTGACCCCACTCTCCTTCCTGGCCTCTAGACCCCCACTCTGCAGCCCTCCTACTCTGCCACTCAGTGCTCCAACTGGAACATGGGCCTCCCCTGCTCTAACGCCACCCATGGCTCCCTTCTCCCAGGTCAAGGCCCAGCTTCTCAGCCTGGCATCCATGGCCTGGCCTGAGTGCTCCTGGTATGCACCTCCCTCCTGCCCTGACCCCAGCCCTGTGGGAGCATCTCAGCGCATGGTCCGGCCCCTGATCCTCATCTGGGGGTGCCCTCAGCAAGAGATGGAGACAGCCCCGAGGCAGACAAATCCCAGCTTCTGCTCTACATGGCTGCCTGCAGGGAAGTGCGTTCTCCAAGCCTCGGTTCCCCCATCTGTCAGTGACGCCACTGTTGCCCGCCTGTAGGGTTGCTGGGAACACATGGGCAGGGTGCCCATCTACACGGGGCTGCTGGGCACCCAAGCACTCAGACGGCAGCCCTGCCCCTTCCCAGTCTGCCTGCCTGCCTTCGTCTCCTGAGTGACCCACCAGCGTGGGGCAGGGCGTCGGGCCGGCTCCCTGGCTCCTCCGGGCACCAGCTCAGGCCGGGGCAGGCTGACTCATAGGTAGGAGAGTGGGCAGGGCAGTAACTCCACGCTGCGGCTGCTATTTATAGCTCCCAGGCCAGGCTGTGGGCCGAGTGAGCTGGCGAGGCCAGGCCCTATTCCCCTCCTCACTGTCCCTGGGGAACAGAGGCTCCACCCCTGACCCGAGCACCCAAACTAGGACAGCAGGAGCCTCTCCCCCATGGCGGGCCAGGAAGCAGAGGGTTCGTCCTGGCCTTTGTGAGTGGGGGTGGGTGGGCGCCCCAGCTCTGCCTCTCCTTGGAAAGGTCCATGATCCAAATCTCAGGGACCAGGGCACTTGCACACTGGGGCGCTGAGCAAGCCGGGGCTGGCACTGGAGTTTCCTGGGTTCCCTGCTGCCTCTCCTACCCGAGTCCCTGTTTGGAGAGTCCCTGGGTGTCCTGAGGCACAGAGGTGGGCGAGGAGGACTGAGGCCAGCTGCATCTTTGCCAAGGAGAAGAGGACCCATCAACCTCTCCAGCTCCCGAGCTGGGCGGGATCCACAGGCGTCCACACTGAGTCCCCAGGGTGAAACCGGGGGAGTCTGCATGGATACCGCAAACACAGAGTGCCAGTGTAGTGGGTGCTGGGCCCTCAGCTGTCTGTACGAGGCCACTGTCCCTGCCCCCGTCTGGAAACTGCTGCTCAGAGAACGGAAGCGGTTCGCCCATGGTGGCCCAGTGGGGAAGAGGCCCGTCCAGATCCATTAGGCTCTGAAGCCACAGCCCAGCCTCCTTGGGATGGATGGCCACCCCCTTGTGATCCTCTTGCCCTGTCCCTGCCTATCTGGAGTCCTGTCCCGGGGACAGTCGGCCTATCCTGCCTTACAGATCTCCTTTCAACAGAACAGCAAGGGACGGCATTCATCTGCAACATCCAGCTCCTCAGCCGGCCCTGCAGCTCCACGGCCCCTCTCCTCACCCTGCTGCCCTGGCCAGGGCCACGCAGGCCTCACTGAGCCCCAGCTAGCCATTGGAGAGGAGGGCAGTAGGGTCCGGTCCTCGGCTCTCTTCAGTGGTCTCTGGACCATGTGGGCAAAGCCGAGTTTGCACATCCCGGCCTCAGGGGGAAGAGTCACCCTGGAGGCCCAACCACACAGTTGCTTTTCAAGTTTAGCATCTGTCAGTCAATCAATCAATCTATCACCTATCTATCATCTATCAATCATCGATCTGTCATCTATCAATTAATTATCTATCATCTAACAATAATCTACCAATCATCACCTATCAATAATCAATCATCTACCGATCTTCTATCATCTATTAATCATTTACCTATTGTCTATCAATCTGTCATCTATTAATCATTATCTATCACTTATCTATCTATCTATCTCTCTATCTATCTATCTACATCTATCGAGACAGGGTCTCACTCTGTCACCCAGGCTGGAGTGCAGTGGTGAGGTCACAGCTCACCGCAGCCTTGACCTTCTGGGCTCAAGCAATCCTTCCTCCTCAGCCTCCTGAGTAGCTGGGACTACAGGCACGCACCACCAGGCCCAGCTAATTTTTAAAAATGTTTCTGGGCTGGGCACAATGGCTCATGCCTGTAAGCCCTGCACTTTGGGAGGCTGAGGTGGGCAGATCACTTGAGGTCAGGAGTTTAAGACCAGCCTGGCCAACATGGCAAAACCCCTTCTCTACTAGAAACATAAAATGTTAGCCAAATGTGGTAGCATGCACCTGTAATCCCAGCTACTCGGGAGGCTGAGGCAGGAGAATCACTTGAACCTGGGAGGCGGAGGTTGCAGTGAGCTGAGATCACACCACTGTACTCCAGCCTGGACAACAGAGCAAGACTCTATCTTAAAAGAAAAAAAAAAAAGAAAAAAGTTCTGGGCTGGACGCAGTGGCTCACGCCTATAATCCCAGCACTTTGAGAGGCTGAGGTGGGCTGATCACGAGGTCAGGAGTTCGAGACCAGCCTGACCAACATGGTGAAACTCCATCTCTACTAAAAATACAAAAATTAGGCCGGGCGTGGTGGCTCAAGCCTGTAATCCCACCACTCCGGGAGGCCGAGAAGGGCGGATCACGAGGTCAGGAGATCGACACCATCCTAACACGGTGAAACCCCGTCTCTACTAAAAAATACAAAAAACGAGCCGGGCGAGGTGGCGGGTGCCTGTAGTCCCAGCTACTCGGGAGGCTGAGGCAGAAGAATGGCGTAAACCTGGGAGGCAGAGCTTGCAGTGAGCTGAGATCCGGCCACTGCACTCCAGCCCAGGCGACAGAACGAGACTCCGTCTCAAAAAAAAAAAAAAAAAAAAAAATACAAAAATTAGCCAGGCGTGGTGGTAGGCACTTGTAAACCCAGCTATTCAGGAGGCTGAGGCAGGAGAATCGCTTGAACCTGGAAGGCAGAGGTTGCAGTGAACTGAGACCATGCCATTGTACTCCAGCCTGGGTGACAGAGCAAGATTTAAAAAAAAAAAATCTGTAGAGATAGGGTCTTACTATATTGTCGAGGCTGGTGGCATCAATATTTTAAGATACAACAAAGACTATTTGTCAAAAACCAGTTTGCCTTCAAAGATGAACGGGCTGGCATCCCCAAGTCCCAAGTCCCCCCACCCCCCCCCTTTTTTTTTCCCCATCGGCATCTGCAGAGCTGCTCACCGCTGCTCCCCCAGCCCCCACGCCACGCCTCACCCTGCCTGGCCCCTAGAATCAGCATTGGGTTCCTCTCTAACATCAGAGTGCTATGGTTTTATGTTTTTGTTTTTGTTTTTGTTTTTTAGACAGAGTCTCACTCTGTCACCCAGACTGGAGTGCAGTAGTGTGATTTCAGCTCACTGCAACCTCCACCTCCTGGGTTCAAGCAACTCCCCTACCTCAGCCTCCCTAGTAGCTGGGATTACAGGTGCCCACCGCCACACCCGGCTAATTTTTATACTTTTAGTAGAGATGGGGTTTCACCATGTTGCCCAGGCTGGTCTGGAACTCCTGACCTCAGGTGATCCATCCGCCTCGGCCTCCCAAAGAGCTGGGATTACAGGTGTGAGCCACGGTGCCTGGCTGGGGTGCCGTCTCATCACCACCTCTGAGAAGTGGGGTTACTGAGTCTTTAGCATTGGCAGGATAAGCTCCGGTAACACCTGGGTCTTCTTAGAGAGAAGAAGCCACTCTGGTCATCAGAGAAAAAAAGCTGAGAACTACAGAGGGGCCCCAGGGCCTTTGCACATGCTGCTCCCTCAGCCAGATGATCTCTCTCTCCCCCATCTCCTCCTCACTCACTTCCTCCAGTCCTCTGCATGTCACCCCAGAGACTGCTCCTGACCACGGAGCTAAAATCATCTCCTTTTGCCGTCTCTCACCATGTCCTGATTCTTTTCAGGGCATTTATTGCTACCTGGTACCACGTGACATGCTGGCATCGGCTCCCTCTCCAGAATGTGAGCCGCCTTAGTTCTGGGGCACTGGTTCCCACCCAGGGGGTGATTCAGTCCCAAGGGGAGACTGGGCACTAGATGGGAACATCTGTAGTTCTCACAACTGCAGGTGCTTCTGGCATGGAGTGGTTGGAGGCCAGGGATGCTGCTCAGCACCCTGCAGTGCCCAGGACAACCCCATCCCAGAGAACCATCTGGCCCCTGGGTCCACAGTGCCCAGGGGGAGAGACCCTGGAGGGGTCAATGGGTCTCAAACTTTGCCCACCCCAGCATGGCCAGCGTTGCCCGGGAACTTGGTGGAATGCAAATTCTCAGGCCCCACGCCAAAGCCCAGCTGCAGCTCAGCTTCCCACAAGGCACAGGATGGCCCCAGATGTCCACAAAGCCGAGGCACAGAAGCCTGTCCTGGGGGCCAGCTCATCTAGCCTGAGTCTGGCTGAACCTCCACTAGCTCAGACGGAAGCCCAGCCAGCCCGCTCACCTCTTCATGGAGAAGCCCGACACAGCGCTGGCCACTCCCTCCGCTCTGTGTGCAGCTCCCAGGCTCTGAAGCACTCACCTGTCTAACCCGATTCTCACCCTACAAGACCGCAACCCGCCATCACTTCCACCCTCAGCCAGGACACAGAGGCCAGCTGTGTCACTGCCCCGAGGGGCTGCAGGTGCATGGCCGCAGAGGCCTGAGGAGTGGCAGGGACAGAGGTGGGGGCATCTTCCCACTCCAGCCCCATCTGGCCTCAGCACCCGACAGCCGGGAGAGGAGTTCTGGGGTCTTCCAGACAAGCCCCCACGTCCTGCAGCAGCCCCTCCCTCGAAAGGCAGATGTCTCCTCTACTTTCGGGAGCCTCCGCCTCCTTCCCACCTGCAGGTGGACCCTGGAAAGGCTGGGGCAGCCTCCGAGCATTGAGGTGAAGGCCGGGGAGTCTTTATTAGTGACAGGCTGCTCACTGGCTCTGTCCCAAAAGCAGACACAGCTCAAGGCACCAGCTGGGTGCAGACTGGCAGCTGGAACAGGTGGGATACAGCCCCCTCTCTTCCCAGTGGGGCAGAGGGTCCGGAGCTGCTGGCCAGGACGGTCTGATGGTGCCATGGGCTGGGAGACACCATCCCATCCACCACCGACCTCCCCGTCCCGCCCCGAGCTAATAACTTGTGTAACAGAAATGCAAACAACAGACACCGTGGGGCCGACAGGCTGTTATTACGGCTGACTCAACCCCGCAGGCCTGGGTGCCGTCTCGTCATTTTCTCCTTTTGTCTCCAGATCCAGGTGGGGGAATCCAGCGATGCCATCCAGCTGTCTGTGCTGAGAACCCCATAAGGTGCTTCCTTCCCACTGGAGCCCGTCCCTGCGCCCAGCTGAGACCCCGAGCCCAAGTCCCAAGTCAATTCTCCAGCTTGCAGAGCTGAGTGACACCCCCACCCCTGCCCAACCTCTCTGTCCCAACAGAAAAACCTGGACCCACCTGGGGTCTAGGCAAGGCTGCTGGGTCTGTGTCCGGCAGGGCAGTGGCTGGGCCTGACGTGGGTCCCTCCCATCTGTGACCTGCCTGGTCATAGACAAGAAAAGCCTCTGGCCAGGCACGGGCCTAAGGGTAGCCATGGCCCAGCCAGGAGCGTTGCATTCGGGCAAAGGTGGCACTGGGTGCTCTGCGCTTGGAGTTCTGGTTTTTTGTGTATTTTTGAGACCGAGTCTTGCTCTTGTTGCCCAGGCTGGAGTGCAGTAGGGCAATCTCGGCTCACTGCAACCTCTGCCTCCCGGGTTCAAGCGATTCTCCTGCCTTAGCCTCCCACGTTGCTGGGATTACAGGAGCCCGTCACAACACCCAGCTAATTTTTGTATTTTTAGTAGAGATGGGGTTTCGCCATGTTGGTCAGGCTGGTCTCCAACTCGTGGGCTCAACTCATCTGCCCACCTCAGCCTCCCAAAGTGCTGGGATTATAGGAGTGAGCCACTGCACCCGGCCGGAGTTTCGTTTTTTAAACAGGAAGCTGTCTGTGTTATCCAGGAACGATCTGTCCAAGCTATTCCTGGTCTCTCACAGCACATGAAACAGTTGGCAGGTGTCCCCTGTCCTCCCAGTGTCTCTCTTGTGAACGGGTGGTCTACACAGCCCACCATCACCTGCCCTGGGTCTTCCTATGAGTTGGGCTGGGTGTCTCCCCCTGTGGACATTGGGACCAAACTGTTCTCTGGGGTGGGGCCGTCCTGGGCACTGCAGGGTGCTGAACAGCATCCCTGGCCTCCATCCACTCCATGCCAGGAGCACCCCCATTCAAGACAACCACAGATGTCCCCAGACAAGGCCCGGTGTCTCCTGGAGGCAGAAGACTCCCGGCTGGGAGTCACAGTCAGTAAAAGAGACCCGCAAAGAGGAGGACCCTTGGCTTCTGCAGGTCACATGACACTTCTGTGACTCAAAGTTGTGTAGAGATGGAGGCGGCCGTGTGCAGCCAGAGCTGGCCTGCTCTGCAGTGCTGTGACGTCGGTTTGAGGCAGGAGTGGTCTGCGGCTGCAGGCGGTGACAAACCCAGGCTTCCTCAAGCAGTGGCTCCTAGCACTGGATGACAGTGTATCTGTGGGCAGAGCCAGAGGAGACAGAGTCGCTGGGCTGCCTCACAGGAGCCCGGACCCGGCCGCTGTCAGCCAAGGGACCTCGGGAATGAGCCCTGCGCCTCTGGACTCTGTAGGATGGACGAGATGACCACTCCACGTCTTTACCCCAACATGGACATATGCTGGGTTCCTCCTCAAAAGTGGGTAAAGCCGCCAGGCATGGTGGCTCACGCCTGTAATCCCAGCACTGTGGGAGGCCGAGGCGGGTGGATCACCTGAGCTCAGGAGTTCAAGACCAGCCTGACCAACATGGTGAAACCCCATCTCTACTAAAAATACAAAAATTAGCTGGGCGTGGTGCCGGATACCTATGGTCCCTGCTACTCTGGAGGCCGAGGCAGGAGAATCACTTGAACCCAGGAGGCGGAGGTTGCAGTGAGCCGAGATCGTGCCACTGCACTCCAGCCTGGGCGACAGAGTAAAACTCTGTCTCAAAAAAAAAAAAAAAGTGGGCTGGGCATGGTGGCTCACGCCTGTAATCCCAGCACTTTGGGATGCCGAAGTGGGCGGATCACGAGGTCAGGAGTTCGAGACAAGCCTGGCCACCATGGTGAAACCCTGTCTCTACTAAAAATACAAAAATTAGCTGGCCATGGTGGCGGGCACGTGTAATCCCAGCTACTTGGGAGGCTGAGGCAGGAGAATCGTTTGAACCTGGGAGGTGGAAGTTGCAGTGAGCCGAGATGGCGCCATTGCACTCCAGCCTGGGTGACAGGGCGAGGCTCTATCTCAAAAACAAACAAACAAACAAACAAAGTGGTGAAAGCTGACCAAAAGTGGCTCAAGAGATACCCTCCTGCCTTGGGGTCCTGCCGGCCCCAGGAAAGCTCCTTTCGTGCCCCCTGAGACTCTGGGACGGAGAAATCTGGAGGCCACAGCCTGCTCACCCTTGCCCCGCCTGCGTCCTGCTTTCTGGCTGCTGCCTCTGGTCTGCTGCGGTTAGAGGAGCAGAGCCAGCCCTGAGCTCCCACCCTCGGGAGGACAGATGTGGCTGACGGCACAGCGCTGGTGCGGGACAATGTGGTCTCGGAGGCTCCTCTGGAGGGAAAGGGAAGAAGCTGCTTAGGACCCTTTGTGGGAGGCAGTGGCTGGGCCTGCAGGGGTCGACAGCTGGGGTCCCTCAGGCCACCCTGGGGAGCTGATGGCTGGTGAAGGGCAGGGCCCCACTTTGTGCTTCCAGCTGTGATGGGTGAAGGTGGATGGGGACCCCAGGAGCAGGCGGTGCTCTGCCCCATGTGGGTTCCTGCTGGATTTGGGGGACAGGGACCCTGCGCCTTCCCATGTGGGGGGCCTGGATGTCCCTATCCCCTGGCAGTCGTGAAACTCAAGCCACATTCCCCACCAGTGCAGGGACCCAGCAGCTTCACAACCCAGCCACCCGCAATAAAGGACAAATGGCCTAGGCGGGGTGAAGTGGGGGAGGGAGGGGCAGAACCACACTGCGTTCAGGACACTGCGAAACTCCTCCACCCCGGAGCCAGGGCCAGGCTGCACGGGGTTCAGAGATGGGTCCCCGGTAAGACGTTCAGAGTTCCAACAGCAAAGGGGTAGGGACCCCCTGGAGTGGAAGTTGGCGGGGAAGGTCTCAGGAGCGGAGGGCAAACCTCAGGTTACTTACAGACCCCATGGAGTGGAAGTTACTTGCAGGGGCCGTGCGACTTTCCTGGCTTCCCAGGGCCCCTGTGACAATAATCCTGGCAGCCACCGCCCTCTCGAGGTCGTCCCTACCTGTGACTGGCCCCTGGGAGCTGCAGCAGGGCCATCGGCCGGCACGCCCCTCAGAGAAGTCACTGGCTGGCCCTGGAGCTCCCCATCTGACTAGAGGGATGGACTGATAGACAGGAGACCCGCCAGGCCCAAGCCCACAGGCCAGATGGGGGCCTCTCCATGTAGCACCCCCACAGTCAGTCTTGTGGGCTGGTGTAGGGAGACGTGGCGGCGAGGCAGAGTATGGGACGGGAGAAGGTTCCCTGGGGCCTGGCACCCAAAGCTGAGCGACAAGGGAGGAGGTGAAGACAGCCAGAGGCCCTCACAGCCCTGATGGGGCCGGGGCTCCAGGTCAGAGCGAGGAGGTGGTGAAGCCGGTGGAAAAACCCAGCCCGGGCGGGCAGGCCGGGCCCTCTTCCACGGCGCCACAGCGGCTTCAAGCCAGGCAGAGCAAAATCCCCGAGGAAAGGAGTCCTTCCCCAGCTCTCACCTCCCCAGACCCGGCAGGGTTGCCTGGACAACGGCTCAGGCCTTCCGGAGGTTGCCACGGAGCTGGGAGCCCAGGGCTGCCCCAGCCCACGCTCAGCTGCTCGTCCCCCGCGCTCCTGCCCTCTCGGGAGCGGTGTCCGGGGGAGGGAATAGCGCCACGGGGCCCCTGCTCCACCGCCGGTGGGATCCATCTTCCTCTGGAGACCCCAGTGTGTGCGGCGGAGCTGAGGACTGATCCTCAAGCTGCTTCCTGACCCTGCTTATGTGTCTCAGGAAACTGTGACACTCACCCAGCCCAGGGGTCCCTGCTCCAGGGGCCACAGCAACAGGGAGAGGAGGAGAGGGCACTCCTGAGGGAGCACAGCCCACTTGCGGGGGGCGCAGCCTGTGTGGCAGAAGGGACGGAGCCTGGCTGTCCCACCACAGAAACTCCAACCTCTTATAAGCCTCAAGACACTCTCGGGGCTCGGGTGGCGAGATCTTGGCAACAGAACAGGGCAGAGGACGGGCCTTCAGGACTCCCAGCTGGTTCCGGAGGCACAGGCGGTGCAGCCCCCACTCTGGCGACAGCAGCCAAATGCTCCCGTCCTTCTCCACAGGCTGGGGGTGTGCGGCAGGGAGAGGAGGGTCCTGACTGTTCTCACCTGGACCCAGGCCCCGGCCCTCCCGCCCGCGGGTTGCCACACCCCTCAGCCCAAGGTTGACATGGCCACACAGCTTTGGTAAAGACTTTTAAGAGAAAGAAGTATTTTCAAAAGTAGCAGTGCTCTGAGACTCGGGCTGTAGGATCAGGGGGCACAGCCTGGTTCCGGGAGGCCCCTTGTGCAGAGACGGTGGCCCGGGGCCACAGTGCTTGCTCTCAGGGGAGGCGGGGCCAGGGGACGCGGCCTGTGTCTGGCCCGGGGCTCCCGGCGGGCTCCGGCGGAGGGGACAATGGCGAGGCTGCTCACCACTTCAGGAAGACCATCCCGGCCAGGACGGCATAGCCCAGCACCAGGAAGAGGACCTTGAGCAGACGGTCACTCTTCTCCTCCAGCTCCTTGGCCAGGATCTCCAGGAAGGTGATAAAGAGGAAGGTGCCGCCCGCCAGGCCCTGCAGCAGCACGGAGGCCACGCTGCCCGGCACGCCCTGGGCGCTCTCAATGCCCAGGCCCAGGCCGATGCCCAGGGGGATCATGGCGCTCACGGTGACTGCTAGCTTGGCTGCGTCCCGCAGGGGCATGGCACTCCGGGCCATGCTGATGCCCAGGGCCACGGCCACCAGCGTCTCGTGGACAGCCACCCCCACGAACAAGCTCACCACTTTCTCCCCCTCCTCCTGCAGGCCCAAGGCCAGGCCCTCAAAGACCGAGTGGGCCGACAGCGCGAAGGCCAGGCTGAGCAGGCGCACAGGGCTGGCACGCGAGAGGCCCTGCACGCTCAGGCTGGGGCCGTGGCCATGGGGCTCCACGTAGAGCGCGTGGCCCCGCGCGCCCCCCATGAAGGGGCTCTCGTACTCCGAGTCGCTGCCCACGTCCGAGCCGGCGTTGAAGGTCTCCAGGTCGATGAAGGACGGCTTCTCCTTGCGGAAGGTCAGGATCAGCTGCTCCAGGAAGACGGTCATGAAGAAGCCCAGTAGGAGGATGGTCTCGGCCAGCGGGTAGTCGGTGCTGATGTGGCCGAGGCTCAGGACCTTCTGGAGCTGCAGCCAGGGACACCCGAGAGAGAGAGAGAGAGACCCACACTCAGGGGTGGAGGCGACAGGACCGGCCAGATGTCACCGTTCAAAACAAAGTCCAGAAACCCCCGATTCACACAGAGGTTAAAACAAGTGGGAGAGGAAGGGCTTATCTGTGATTGATTAACAACAAACAAACGAGCTGGGGGCGGTGGCTCACGCCCGTGATCCCAGCACTCTGGGAGGCCAAGGCGGGCGGATCGCTGGAGCCCAGGAGTTCGAGACCGGCCAGGCCACCATGGGGAAACCCATCTCTACTAAAAATACAAAAATTAGCTGGGTGTGGTGGCGAGTGCCTGTAATCCCAGCTACTCGGGAGGCTGAGGCAGGAGAATGGCTTGAACCCAGGAGGTGGAGGCTGCAGTGAGCTGAGATCGCGCCACTGCACTCCAGCCAGGCTGACAGAGCGAGACTCCAGCTCAAAATAAATGATAAAGAGCTGCACTGGCCTTGCGTGTTCTGCTGCGGGGCCTCCTCTGTGCTTCCCTGACTGACACGCCCAGGCCCGACTCTCCTCCCGGTCAGGGCTCTCCTAGCGAGGGGAGACTTTGGTGGGAAAAAACTAGATGCAAGTCAGACAGGAGCCGCATCTGCAAGAGGTACACGCTCCTAAGGGAGTGACAACCGCTCATGGGGCGGACACGCAGGCATTGGGCTATGCGCCAGGATGAAGTGTCCCGTGAAAGGCAGGCTGTAAACACCCACAACAGCTCCCTGGAGCCCTGTCAGGACAGGGCCAGAGTTCACAGCCACCCTCCAGAAAGACCTCGAGACCAAAGCAGGAGAAAATCAGAACATGCCCGACACTCACAACACCTGCTTCCCTGCTTCCTTCCCAGCAGACTGCATTACAACCTGCGCGTGCACACACACACGCACAAACGCACACACACACGCACAAACGCACACACACACGCACAAACGCACACACACAGATGCACATGTGCGCACACACAGACGCACAAACGCACACACACAGACGCACATGCGCGCACACACGCACAAACGCACACACACAGACGCACATGCGCACACACACACACGCACAAACGCACACACACAGACGCACATGCGCGCACACAGACGCACAAACGCACACACACACGCACAAACGCACACACACAGACGCACATGCGCGCACACACACACGCACAAACGCACACACACAGACGCACAAACGCACACACGCACAAACGCACACAGACGCACATGCGCGCACACACACACGCACAAACGCACACACACAGACGCACAAACGCACACACACACGCACAAACGCACACACACAGACGCACATGCGCACGCACACACCCGCACAAACGCACACACACAGACGCACATGCGCGCGCACACACGCACAAACGCACACACAGACGCACATGCGCACGCACACACGCACAAACGCACACACACAGACGCACATGCACGCACACACACGCACAAACGCACACACACGCACATGCGCGCACACACACACGCACAAACGCACACACACACACACACGCACATGCGCGCACACACACACGCACAAACGCACACACGCACATGCGCGCACACACACGCACAAACACACACACAGACGCACATGCGCGCACACACACACGCACAAACGCACACACACACGCACAAACGCACACACACAGACGCACATGCGCGCACACACACGCACAAACGCACACACACACGCACAAACGCAGACGCACATGCGCGCACACACACACGCACAAACGCACACACGCACATGCGCGCACACAAACGCACAAACGCACACACACACGCACAAACGCACACACACAGACGCACATGCGCATGCACACACCCGCACAAACGCACACACACAGACGCACATGCGCGCACACACACGCACAAAAGCACACACACACGCACAAACGCACATGCGCGCACACACACGCACAAACGCACACACACGCACATGCGCGCACACACACACGCACAAACGCACACACACACGCACAAATGCACACACACACGCACAAACGCACACACACAAACGCACACACACGCACATGTGCACGCACACACACGCACAAACGCACACACACAGATGCACATGCGCGCGCACACACACGCACAAACGCACACACAGACGCACATGCGCGCACACACATGCACAAACGCACACACACACGCACAAACGCGCACACACAGACGCACATACGCACACACAGGTGCACATACAAGCGCACACACACGCACAAACGCACACAGAGGCACATGCGCACGCACACACACACACAGGCACACACACGCACAAACGCACACACACGCACAAACGCACACACACACGCACATGCGCACGCACACACACGCACAAATGCGCACACACACGCACAAACGCACACACACACGCACAAATGCACACACACACGCACATGCGCACGCACACACGCACAAACGCACACACGCACATGCGCACACACACACGCACAAATGCGCACACACACACGCACATGCGCACGCACACACACACACGCACAAACGCACACACACACAGACGCACATGCGCACGCACACACACACACACGCACAAACGCACACACACACGCACAAACGCACACACACGCACACAGACGCACATGCGCGCACACACGCACAAACGCACACACACAGACGCACATGCGCGCACACACACACGCACAAACGCGCACACACAGACGCACATGCGCACACACACACAGGTGCACATACAAGCGCACACACACGCACAAACGCACACACAGAGGCACATGCGCACGCACACACACGCACAAACGCACACACACGCACAAACGCACACACACAGACGCACATGCGCACGCACACACACAGGTGCACATACAAGCACACACACACACGCACAAACGCACACACACAGACGCACATGCGCACGCACACACACACGCGCACACACACACGCACAAACGCACACACACACGCACAAACGCACACACACACAGACGCACATGCGCACGCACACACACAGGTGCACATACAAGCGCACACACACGTACACGGTAGTTCTCAACCACGGCGATTCTGCCCGTGTGCACACCTGGCAATGTCCGGAAACATTTTTTATTTTCACAACTTGGGTAGGGGAGAGGTGTTGACATTTGGGGCTGGATTGTTCTCTGGGATGGGGCCGTCCTGGGCACTGCAGGGTGCTGCTGAGCAGTGTCTCTGGCCTCCACCCACTCCAGGCCAGAAGCATCCCCAGTCCCGACAACCACAATGTCCCCAGACATCACTCAGTGTTTCCTCGGGGCAGATCACGCTGGGTGAGCCTCTGCTGCAGCAGAAGACTGTGTTTCCACAGAGAAGCCACTTAACTCCCTCACTGACCACCGGCTGGTGAGTGCCTCGCTTGGGGACAAGCTCACAAGGAACTCTAGTTACTCCCAAGAGACGGACATTGATCAGGAGAGATGAGGCAGACGCACAGGAGCTGTGAACCAGGCACCATTTTCCAGGGGTGACTGAGAGCCTGGCCCTGCAGTGGGTGACGCTGGGGGCTCAGGAGGAGGGACCGCACCCGCCTGGCCAGCCCGAGGGCAGGGGAACGGCAGGGGAAGGTTTAGGTGCTGTGAGAAGGCCACTGTGATGTGGGGGAGGGAAAAGCGAGCTCCCTGCAGTCGCCCAGGCCTGCAGTCAGAGGGTGATAGGGGTGACGCCATGACTCTGGGGGAAAAGGGGGCTGGCAGTGGCCTCTGGGATGCAGGAGACATCAGAGACGACCAAGATCTCCATCCTCGCAGCACTGATGTCAGTCTCCACACGCTGCGTAACAAATGAACGCAGACTCAGCCACGCAGAACAGCAGGAAGGGGGTGTCTCGGCTCTGAATGGCAGGAATCCAGGTGTGGGCTAGCTGGGCTCTATGCTCCAGGTCTCGCGGGGCTGGAACCAGGGTGTCGTCAGGGCTGAGATCTCACTGACGCCCAGGGTCCTCTTCCAAGCTCACTGGAGGCTGGGAGAGTCAACCTCCTCGCGGCTGTGGACTGAGGCCCCTGTGTCCTGGCTGGCTGTTGGCAGGGATGGCTCCCGGCACCAAGAGGCTGCCCTTGGATCCTCACTTCATGCCCCTCTCCTGGCACACCCTGGCTTTTTGCTTCTCCAAGGCCAGCAGGAGGGGGAGTGGCTCACTTGATTAGGCCAGGCCCACCCCCTCCCTTCGGGTGAACCGTGTTAACTGATATGGGTCGGTCATCACAGCTGCAAAAAAATCCCCTCTGCTGGGATTCTGACATAATGGCAGGAGTGACACCCACGGCAGTCCCAGCCCCACCCACACTCGAGGGCAGGAAACAGCACAGGGTGTGTGGAGCAGGGGCTGGAAGCTCGGGGGCCACCCTGGAACTCCACCCTGTCACACTAACAGGCTCAGAGGATTTAATCCCAGACAACAGCCCCTCTCCTCCTTTCTGGACACCAGGCACGAGGAAAAGCAGGGCCAGGGGGGGGTGGTTAGCTTAGGGCTTCTGTGCTTTCATTGGGAGGAAGAATAGGGGGTCCTCACATCTCCACCAAGCTAGTAACCAACATAAACTCAACCGTCACATCCGGCCCAGAGAGAGGAAGCCCCTCACTCACCCAGTGTCCCCCAGCAAGCATGGCCAGGGCTGGTCAGTGTGGCCCGACAGGGGACCCATACTCTGGGCTGCTGATGTAGGAGAGCTCAAGGAACAGGTTACCAGAGGACGATGCCATCAGGAGTTAGGGTGGACAGACTCCAAGATGGCGCCAGAAGCCCCTGCCTCCTGACAGACATACCCTGTGAGGTCCTGGCCACTTGAGTGTGGGAGGAACTTGAACTTGCTTCTAACCGGAAGGACACTGGGGCAGAGGGGAAGGGATACGCCGCCATCTCTGTATGACACAGGACTGTGCCCTCTGTCTTATATGGAGGCATGGCCATCTTCTCCATTTGCTGATGAAGGAACTGGCCATGCCGCGGAGGCCCACATGGCCAGGCTCTGAGGGCTGCCCAGCCAACAGACACTGACTGACAGACATCTTCGGTCTGACAATTGATGAGGAACTGAACCTGGCTTACAACCACATGAGTTTAGAGGCTGACCCATCCCCAGTTGAACGTTGAGATGAGACCACAGCCCAGGAGACATTTTGACTGCTGCCCTGTGACATCCTGAAGCAGTGCCCAGATAGATCCCTGCCTCACAGAAACTGTGAGATGATAAACGTGGGTAGTCTTAAGATGCTAAGTTTGCTATAATTTGTTACGTAGCAGTAGCTGACTGATACAGGAACTGAAGAGAGGCCATGCTTTCCAGCTTCAGGACAGAGTGTGTGCTACCTGGGTGGGTGGTCTGGTCTGATTATCAGGTGACAACTGACAAGTCCACCTGTTGGGAATCCCAGGTCTGGTCCAAGCCCCTTGTTTAGCTGGGAGAGCACAGAGACAGAAAGCAACCAGTTCACAATCACACAGCAAATTCACTTCCTACTTTCCGTCACCCTCACAGCATCAAGGCCTCCACTGAACTTGGTATCAGTGCTGAAAATGCATCAGAGTCCCTTGGCCATAAGGTGCCAAGGGCTGCTGCAAGCACCCAGGGAGCCCTTACCTTTTCCCTCACAGCAGGCAGCAGAGCATTGAAGCATGTGGCCAGGAACACCCCTCCTCCAAAGGTGTTGCAGAGAGACAGGATCTTTTTGGAGCGATGGGCCTTCTCAAAATCTGTCTCGATGATCTTCACGGGGAGCAGGGAGCCAAGCAGCATGAAGAAGAACACGCCCACCATGCAAAGAATTTTGGCCACTAGCAATTTCACCATGGTGGCAGCTTGGGTTGCTCTGGTCACCGCAGGGCCAAACCCCACGATGTGCTACCGAGCCCAGCCACGCAGTTGGAGGCTCATGGCTTAGTCCGGCAACTGTGAACAGCAGGGGCATTGCATTAGCCTTTTTTTTTTTTTTTGAGACGGAGGCTCACTCTGTCACCCAGGCTGGAGTGCAGTGGCGCGATCTCGGCTCACTGCAACCACCACCTTTCGGGTTCAAGCGATTCTCTCACCTCGGCCTCCCAAGTAGCTGGGATTATAGGCGACCGCCACCACACCCGGCTGATTTTTGTATTTTTAGTAGAGACAGGGTTTCGCCATGTTGGCCAGGCTAGTCTCAAACTCCTGACCTCAGGTGATCTGCCTGCCTTGGCCTTCCAAAGTGCTGGGATTACAGGCGTGAGCCACCGCGTCCGGCCTTTTTTTTTTTTTTTTGAGACAGAATCTCGCTCTGTTGCCCAGGTTGGAGTGCAGTGGCTGGATCTCAACTCACTGCAAGCTCCGCCTCCTGGGTTTACACCATTCTCCTGCCTCAGCCTCCCGAGTAGCTGGAACTACAGGCGCCCGCCACCTCGCCCGGCTAGTTTTTTGTATTTTTTAGTAGAGACGGGGTTTCACCGGATTAGCCAGGATGGTCTCCATCTCCTGACCTCGTGATCCGCCCGTCTCGGCCTCCCAAAGTGCTGGGATTACAGGCTTGAGTCACTGCGCCCAGCCAGCTTTTTTTTTAGACAGAGTCTCGCTCTGTTGCCAGGCTGGAGTACAATGGCACAATCTCTGCTCACTGCAACCTCCGCCTCCTGGGTTCAAGAGATTCTCCTGCCTCAGCCTCCCTAGTAGCTGGGATTACAGACATGCGCCACCACCCCCAGCTAATTTTTTTTGTATTTTTAGTAGAGACGAGGTTTCATCATGTTGGCCAGGCTAGTCTCGAACTCCTGACCTTGTGATCTGCCTGCCCCGGCCTCCCAAAGTATTAGGATTATAGGTGCTAGCCACCGCACCAGGCCAGTTCTTCAGTTTTAGAACTCGTACTGGTTTTCTTTGCTTCTCAATCTACAGACAACTGTGGGATCTTGTAAGCATGTAAGTTAATACTTAATAAATTATCATTTATATATATAACTATTCCATTAGTTGTGTCCCTCTAGAGAACCCTAATACACTGTCTCAAAAAAAAAAAAAAAGTTCATGAAAACTAAAAAAAAATCCAGGCGGGGTGCGGTGGCTCACACCTGCAATCCCAGCACTTTGGGAGGCTGAGGCGGGTGGATCACCTGAGGTCAGGAGTTCAAGACCACCCTGGCCAACATGGTGAAACCCCATCTCTACTGAAAATACAAAAATTAGCCGGATGTGGTGGCTGACGCCTGTAATCCCAGCTACTCGGGAGGCTGAGGCAAGAGAATCGCTTGAACTCAGGAGGCGGAGTTTGCAGTGAGCCAAGATGGCACCACTGTACTCCAGCTTGGGTGACAAGAGCAAAACTCCGTCTCAAAAAAATAAATAAATAAACAAACTAAATAAACTCTAAAATTCCACTCCTCAGTCTCCCTGGCCACATTCAAAGTGCTCAGTAGTCACACAAGCCTACTTGACTTCTTTGGTTATCATATTTGACAGCAAAGGGAACACTCTTGTCACTGTAGAACGTTCTATTGGATGGTGGTGGTTCATGGCTTCCCCATGCCCCAAAATAAAGTCTAAACTCTGTACCCTGAGGCTGAGGCTCTGCACGACAAGCTGCTGCCTCGCCTTGGCCCACACTGGTCCTTTCTGTGCCAAGCTCGCTCATGCCTCAGGACCTCTGGTTCTCTTCTCTCCACCTGGAACACTGCTCTCTCCTGACTTTCCAGTGATGCCTCCTTCTTCTCTCTTGCTTCACTGCATCCAGGACCCCTTAAAAGGGCCTCCCTCAGCCAGGCGTGGTGGCTCATGCCTGTAATCCCAGCACTTTGGGAGGCTGAAGTGGGCAAATCACCTGAGGTCGAGAGTTCAAGACCAGCCTGTCCAACACAGTGAAACACTGTCTCTACTAAAAATACAAAAATTAGCTGTGTGTGGTGGTGGGCACCTGAAATCCCAGCTACTCGGGAGGTTTAGGCAGGAGAATCACTTGAACCCAGGAGGTGGAGACTGCAGTGAGCCAAGATCACGCCATTGCACTCCAGCCTAGGTGACAGAGTAAGACTCTGTCTCAAAAAAAAAAAAAAAAAAAAAATTAGCTGGGCATGCTGGTACGCGCCTGTAATCCCAGTTACTCGGGAGGCTGAGGCAGGAGAATCACTTCAACCCAGGAGGTGGAGGTTACAGTGAGCCGAGATCGCGCCATTGCACTCCAGCCCGGGCTGCAGAGTGAGACTCCGTCTCAAAAAAAAGAAAAAAAAAAAGGAGCCTCCTTCTCTGACCGTGGCTGACTCCCGCCCTAAACCATATCCCTGAACCCGCCGGAAGGCCTGGTGCACAACAGACACTAAAAAACCGCTGGCTGAACACAGGGAGGAGCGGAAGCCTGTGGGCACTGATAAGGGCCGCATTACCTGATGCAATGGCCCAAAATGGAGTCGGTTTCACTCTGGACCCCAAAATGTCACCATTCTTAGGAGGAATCTCAGCTCCTCCCCTGGTCCTTGAGTTTTCCCCAACTGGGATTTCTCCCCCATCATCAGCGCCAAGCGTCTCATGGCCCCGCTACCTCCCTGCATTCAGGTCTTCGGGTCACTGCTCAGATGTCTCCACTCACAGCCTTCCCCGCCCCCTTCCCTGGTGTTATTTTCTTTTATGTTGTGCTGCAGAAGGGAACTAGGAATTACATTATTTTAAGTCGATTGAAGTCGTCCCGCCCCCCACCCCCCAGGCGGTGAGTTGGGCGGGACCAGGCTGTCTGTCTTGCTCTGGGCCAGCTGCACCCAGCGCAGAGCCAACCAGGCACACAGTAGGCGCCCAATAAAGACCTGTCCGGCATCTGGATGCCTCAGGCTGCACAGTGAAGGTGAGGGTGGCCTGCACGCTGTCAAACTGTAGGCTGCTCGGGCCGGGATGCGGAGGGCGCGGGCTCATTCATTCAATCAGCACTTATTGAGCGCCTTCTGTGTGCCTCGCGCGGCCAGATACCGGAGTCGGGCCTCGGCTAACGTGCGGGTAGAATCCACCAGACCACTGGCCGCCCAGCGCCGCCCCGCCCCGCCGCCCCGGGTCCTCTCTCAGCCCGCACCTACCTCCCGGGGAACCTTCGTCCCCCGACAGGCGCCGCTCCCCGCCCAACCGTCGCGTAGTCTCGACCCCACAGACGCGGCCTGGAGAGGCCCCGCTCAGCGCGGCTGGCCCACGCCCCGCCCACGCCCCTGCCCATTGGCCTCCCTGAGAGCTGCTGGCAGAACTTTCCATACTATTGGCTGCGGAACCTGCCACTCATATGCGACTCCACCTCTTCTACCGGCACAGGAAAGGGGTTTCCTCCCGCTGAGCGGCGGGCGCAGCCACCAAGCGGCCCCGACGGGAAACTCGGATCGGCGAGGAACGGTTCCGGCAGGATTGGGTTTCCAGAGCTGTCCAGGGGCATCTGGTGCTGAACCCCGCTTGGAAGGAGCTTGGAGGTGTGGACGGGAAGTGATTTCCAACGCAAGCGGCTCCTCTCTCAGCGTCCTCGCTGCTGATCCCCTTACGGACGGCTGAAGAAGCAGCTTCATCCCTTCAACAAATCTCTGTTGATAGGCAGGAGAAATAAGTCCAAGAGACCGACAGTACATCACAGTGGCTACAGCTCGTAACAATGTATTGCATACTGCAAAATTGCTAAGAAAGTAGATGTTACATGTTCAAACCATGAAAAAATAAGTATACGAGGGAACGCATAAGTTAAAAACCAAATCTTGGCAGGGCGCAGTGGCTCACACTTGTAATCCCAGCACTTTAAGAGACCGAGGCGGGAGGATCGCTTGAGTCCAGGAGTTCAAGGCCAGCCTGGACAGCATAGTGAGACCCTATCTCTAAAAAAAAAAAAAAAATTTTTTTTTTTTAGACAGAGTCCTGCTTTTGTCACTCAGGCTGGAGTGCAGTGGTGCGATCTTGGCTCACTGCAACTTCCAACTCCCGTGTTCAAGCGATTCTCCTGCCTCATCCTCTCAAGTAGACGCAATTATAGTCGCGTGCCACCACTCCAGCTAATTTTTGTGTTTTTAGTAGAGACGGGGTTTCACCATGTTGGCCAAGCTGGTCTCAAACTCCTGACCTCAGGTGATCCTCTTGCTTTGTGCTCCCAAAGTGCTGGGATGACAGGCATGAGCCACTGCACTTGGCCTGATGACTTGATTCCAACAAACAGAAAATGGCAAGCGAATAGGATGTCATTCTGCGATTAGGCTCTGAGAGACTGTGACTTCTGTTTTCCTAGCAGAGCCTGTCTCTCACCTTCTCAGCCTACACGCCTTGACAAAGCAAGCTAAGATGCTGGAGAGATCCACAGGGTAAGGAACTGAGAGTGTCCTCCAGCCAACGGTCAGCAAGGCAATGAGACCCTCAGCACAACAGCCCATAAGGAACCAAATGCTGCCTACAGTCATGAATATTATCATGGAAGAGGGTCCTGCTCCAGGTGAGCTTTTGATTGACTGCTTCACTTCAATTGCAACCTTTGAAAGACCCTAAAACAGGGCTGTATACAGTGGCTCACGCCTGTAATCCCAGCACTTTGGAAGGCCGAGGTGGGCAAGTCAGTTAAAGTCAGGAGTTTGAGACCAGCCTGGCCAAGATGGCAAAACCCCATCTCTACTAAAAATACCAAAATTAGCTGGGCATGGTGGCGGGCACCTGTAGTCCCAGCTATTCAGGAGGCTGAGGCATCAGAATCATTTGGACCTAGGAGGCAGAGGTGACCGTGAGCTGAAATCATACCGTTACACTCCAGCCTGGGCAACAGAGTGAGACCCTGTCTCAAAAAAAAAAAAAAGGAAGAGGACGGGCGCAGTGGCTCAAGCCTGTAATCCCAGCACTTTGGGAGGCCGAGACGGGTGGATCACAAGGTCAGGAGATCAAGACCATCCTGGCTAACATGGTGAAAACTCGTCTCTACTAAAAATACAAAAAAAAACTAGCCGGGCGAGGTGGCGGGCACCTGTAGTCCCAGCTGCTCGGGAGGCTGAGGCAGGAGAATGGCGTGAACCCGGGAGGCGGAGCTTGCAGTGAGCTGAGATCTGGCCACTGCACTCCAGCCTGGGCGACAGAGCGGGACTCCGTCTCAGAAAAAAAAAAAAAAGGAAGAAAGAGAGAGAGAGAGAGAAAGAAAGGAAAGAAAGAAAGAAAGAGGGAGATTGAAAGAAGGAAAGAAGAAAAGAAGAAAAGAAAGAAAGACAAAGACCCTGAAAACAGAAGACCCATATGAACTGCACCTGAATTCCTGATCCAGAGAAACTGAGATAATAAATGCTGTTTCAAGCCACTTAGTTTTGTGTTTGCTTGTATTTTGAGAGAGGGTCCTGCCCCATCACCCAGGCTGGAGTGCAATGGTGCAATCATAGCTCACTGTAGCCATGACCTCCAGGGCTCAAGCAGTCCTCCCATCTTAGCCTCCCGAGTACCTGGGAGCATGTGCCACCATGCCTAGCTAATTTTTTACCTAATGTCACACAAGCCAGTCTTGAATGCCTGGATTCAGGAAATCCTCCCACCTCAGCCTCCCAAAGTGCTGAGATTACAGGCATGAGCCACCATGCCTGGTGGCACTAAGTTTGGGGGGAATATTGTCATATGGCAATAGATAACTAATACACCTACATACCAGAAAAACTATAGGTCATACTAAGTTCTGTGAAGAAAGAAAGAGAGAGACTTCTGTGCAGGAATTAGCCAAGTCAAATATACTGAGAAGGCTGGGTGCGGTGGCTCACACCTGTAATCCCAGCACTTTGGGAGGCTGAGGTGGGCAGACCACTTGAGGTCAGGAGTTCAAGACTAGCCTGGCCAACATGGTGAAACCCCGTCTCTACCAAAAATATAAAAAATTAGCAGGTCGGCCGGGCGCGGTGGCTCAAGCCTGTAATCCCAGCACTTTGGGAGGCCGAGACGGGCGGATCACGAGGTCAGGAGATCGAGACCATCCTGGCTAACACAGTGAAACCCCGTCTCTACTAAAAAATACAAAAATCTAGCCGGGCGAGGTGGCGGGCGCCTGTAGTCCCAGCTACTCCGGAGCCTGAGGCAGGAGAACGGCGTAAACCCGGGAGGCGGAGCTTGCAGTGAGCTGAGATCCGGCCACTGCACTCCAGCCTAGGCGACAGAGCCAGACTCCGTCTCAAAAAAAAAAAAAAAATTAGCAGGTCATGGCCAGGCGCGGTGGCTCATGCCTGTAATCCCAGCACTTTGGGAGGCTGAGGCGGGCAGATCATGAGGTCAGGAGATCGAGACCATCTTGGCTAATACAGTGAAACCCCATCTCTACTAAAAAATACAAAAAAATTAGCCAGGTGTGGTTGCGGGCACCTGTAGTCCCGGCTACTCGGGAGGCTGAGGCAGGAGAATTGCACGAACCCAGGAGGTGGAGCTTGCAGTGAGCCGAGATCACACCACTGCACTATAGCCTGGGTGACAGAGCAAGACTCTGTCTCAAAAAAAAAAAAAAATTAGCAGGGCATGGAGGTGGGCACCTGTAATCCCAGCTACTCGGGAGGCTGAGGTAGGAGAATCGCTTGAACTTGTGAGGTGGAGGTTGCAGTGAGCCAAGATCATGCCACTGCACTCCAGTCTGGGCAGCAGAACAAGGCTCCATCTCAAAAAAAAAAAAAAAAAAAAAAAAAGTACTGAGAAGTAGGGAGAGGAGACAGGATAGTTGACAAAAAGATGGAGAAGGGTTTGCTGCATTTGAGGAGTTGGAAAGCCAGCCTGGCTAAATGTCCGTGAGCAGTGGGGAGATGGGAGATTAGGGACAGTCCCGTAGCCCGTGCTGTGGAACTTGGATGTTACCGTAAGTGCAGTGTGATTCACTGAAGGATGTTAAGTAGGTGAGGGTTGTCATCTAATTTTATGTCCTAAGATTATTTCGACTCGTGTGTAAAGAAAGCCTGAATTATAGAGAAGCAAGAATGGAAGCAGGGAGACTACTTCAGAGTCCTCTGGGCAAGAGTTGGGCTGGGTGCCTTGGCACACGCCTGCAATCCTAGCACACGGGGAAGCCAAGGAAGGAAGATCGCTTGAGCCCAGGAGTTCGAGACCAGCCTGGGCAACATAGTGAGACTATCTCTATTTCTAAGACTTGATGGTAGTTTAACTGAGGGCATTGACAGGAGAAAGGACAGTGAGTGAGTTTGAGAAATATTTTGGAGGGTGAATTGACAGGACTTGGCACTGGTTTGTCTGTGTGGGTTGCAGGAGAAGGAGGTGTTGGGGATGACTTCTGGTTTTCTGCTTTGTGCCATCGGATGGATTCTGGTGCTCACTAAAATAGGAAAGACCGGAGGAGGCACAGAGATTGAAGGCGTCAAAAGACAGAGTTCAGTTTTGCAGAGGCTATAAATGAGACATCTACAAGTTCTTAGCATTTAATGCCATTTTCTGCCTGCGTGGAGCTGACATCGTCTTGTGGAACACGCAGTTTGTGGTAGCTATTTTTATTATCAGATGCAGAGTGATCCGACTCTGTTTCTGTTTCCCATAACTCACGACAAGAAAAAGATGGCTTGTAACACGAGCACACCAGGTAGACGCCACAGGACGACTACTTCCTAAGGGGAATTCACAGCATGTGATATTTATTCATGATTGTTTGGCGAATCAGGCTGCTCAGAGAAGGAGCTACGTAAGCTTTGAGCTTTGATTCATTCAGCATGTGTTTTTGAAAACCTCCTGGCCGGGCGCGGTGGCTCAAGCCTGTAATCCCAGCACTTTGGGAGGCCGAGACGGGTGGATCATGAGGTCAGGAGATCCAGACCATCCTGGCTAACACAGTGAAACCCCGTCTCTACTAAAAAATACAAAAAAATTGCCGGGCGAGGTGGCGGGCGCCTGTAGTCCCAGCCACTCCGGAGGCTGAGACAGGAGAATGGCGTAAACCTGGGAGGCGGAGCTTGCAGTGAGCTGAGATCTGGCCACTGCACTCCAGCCTGGGCGACAGAGCGAGACTCCGTCTCAGAAAAAAAAAAAAAAAAAAAGAAAAAGAAAAAAGAAAACCTCCTATGCACCAGAAGCTATGTAGGAGCAGGTGTCTTCAGAGTGCAATAGAAAAAAACACTAAACAATAAAATAAAATAAAAGCAGCACAGTGACACATGCCTATCATCCCAGCACTCTGGGAGGCTGAGGTAGGAGGATCTCTTAAGCCCAGGAGTTGGGAGACAAGCCTGAGCAAGATGATGAGACCTTATCTCTCTCAAAAAAAAAAAAAAAAAATACTGACATATTTGACTGCATTGAGTATTTCAAAAATCTTCCATAGTAAAAAAACACCATGAATGGGTTTAATAGACAAGAAACAGGCTGAGAGAAAAATGTTGATATTATAGGAGACAGAGCCCTTGATAGAAAATAAACATCCTCAAATAAAAATGGGAAGGAAGATGAATGAGCAGTTCACAGGAGAACCAATATAAGAGGTGAATAAATATAAGAAAAGAGTCTCAATCCAGGAAGATAATCACAAAAATACAAAATAAAACAAGATGCCGGGCACGGTGGCTCATGCCTTATAATCCCAGCACTTTGGGAAGCTGAGGCAGGAAGATCGTTTGAGCCCTGGAGTTCAAGACCAGCCTAAGCAACATAGTGAGACCCTGTCTCTACAAAAAAAAAAAAAAAAATTAATTAATTTCCCAGGTGTGGTAACGCACACCTGTCACCCCAGCTACTGGGAGGAGAGAGGATTGCTTGAGCCCAGGAGTTCAAGGCTACAGTGAACTATGATTCTGCCACTGACCTCCAGCCTGGACAACAGAGAAAGACCCTGTCTCAAAAACCTAAACAAACAAACAAACAAACAAACAAGCAACAACAAAAAGGGCCAGGCGCGGTGGCTCACGCCCGTAATCCCAGCACTGTGGGAGGCCAAGGCAGGTGGATCACTTGAGATCAGGAGTTTGAGACCAGGCTGGCCAACATGGTGAAACCCTGTCTCTATTAAAAATACAAAAATTAGGCCGGGCGCGGTGGCTCAAGCCTGTAATCCCAGCACTTTGGGAGGCCGAGACGGGCGGATCACGAGGTCAGGAGATCGAGACCATCTTGGCTAACACAGTGAAACCCCGTCTCTACTAAAAATACAAAAAAACTAGCCGGGCGAGGTGGCGGGCGCCTGTAGTCCCAGCTACTCGGGAGGCTGAGGCGGGAGAATGGCGCAAACCCGGGAGGCGGAGCTTGCAGTGAGCTGAGATCGGGCCACTGCACTCCAGTCCGGGCGACAGAGCGAGACTCCGCCTCAAAAAAAAAAAAAAAAAAAAAAAAAAAAAAAAATACAAAAATTAGCTGGACCTGTAATACCAGCTAGGTGGGAGAATCACTTGAACCCAGGGGGCGGAGGTTGCAGTGAGCTGAGATTTGTCCACTGCACTCCAGCCTGGGCGACAAGAGCAAAATTCCATCTCAAAAACAAACAAACAAAAAAAAAACAAACGAACAACGGACAAAATTTGAATATAGACTGTATATTAAATAATCATGTTATGCCAACATTCAGTATTGTTTAATTTCCTGAATTTAACAATTATGCTGTATTTATGTAACAGAATGTCCTTGTTCTTAGGAGAGATACAATACAAGATGTCTGGGACTTTCATTTGAATTGTTCGGCAAAAAAAAATAATGATTATTATACACAGATACACACACATAAGAAGAAAAAAAGAAAATTTGGCAAAATGTTAAGAATAAGTGAATCTAGGTGAAGAGCATAAGAAAATTCATTGAAAGCCGGGCACGATGGCTCAGGCCTGTAATCCCAGCACTTTGGGAGTCTGAGGCTGGTGGATCGCCTGAGGTCAGGAGCTCAAGACCAGCCTGACCAACATGGAGAAACCCCGCCTCTATTAAAAATACAAAATTAGCCAAGTGTGGTGGCGCATGTCCGTAATCCCAGCTACTCGGGAGGCTGAGGCAGGAGAATCACTTGAATCCAGGAGGCAGAGGTTGCGGTGAGCTGAGATGGCGCCATTGCACTCTAGCCTGGGCAACAAAAGTGAAACTCCATCTCAAAAAGAAAAAGAAAATTCACTGAAATATAAACGTGGTGTTTTTGTTTGTTTGTTTGTTTTTGGTTTTCGGTTTTTTTTTTTTTTTTTTTTTGGAGACGGAGTCTCACTCTTGTCGCCCAGGCTGGAGTGCAGTGGTGCAATCTCAGCTCATCGCAACCTCCACCTTCCAAGTTCAAGTGATTCTCGTGCCTCCATCTCCCAAGTATCTGGGACTACAGGTGCCCGCCACCATGCCCTGCTAATTTTTTTGTATTTTTAGTAGAAATGGGGTTTCTCCATGTTGGCCAGGCTGGTCTTGAACTCCTGACCTCAAGTGATCCTCCTGCCTCAGCCTCCCACAGTGCTGGGATGACAGGCGTGAGCCACCACGCCCCGCCTCACATGACATTTACTCATCACATCTTCTTAGACCCCTCTTGCTGTGACAGTTTCTCAGACATTCCTTGTATTTCATGACCTGGACAGTTTTGAGGACGACGGGTCAGACATGTTGTGGAATATTTCTTTTTTTTTTTTTTTTTTTTTTTTTGAGATGGAGTCTTGCTCTGTCACCCAGCTTGGAGTGCAGTGGTGTGATCTTGGCTCACTGCAAGCTCTGCCTCCCGGGTTCATGCCATTCTCCTGCCTCAGCCTCCCGAGTAGCTGGGACTACAGGCGTCCGCCACCATGCCCGGCTAATTTTTTTGTACTTTTAGTAGAGATGGGGTTTCCCCATGTTAGCCAGGATGGTCTCGATCTCCTGACCTCATGATCCGCCCATCTCGGCCTCCCAAAGTGCTGGGATGACAGGTTTGAGCCACCGCGCCCGGCCTGGAATATTTCTTTATTGGAGGTTTCCTGATAGTTTTCTCACCGTTGGACTGGAATTGTGTTTCTGTTGTTTGTTTTTGAGGAAGACTGCAGAAGCGAGGCTCCATCCTCCTCACATCATGTCAACATCCATGCAGTCAACGACTTACCACTATTGACACTGACTGGGTCACCTGGCTGACATATGTCAGGTTTTTCAACTGTAAAGATCCCTTTTTTTTTTTTTTTTTTTTTTTTTTTTTTTTTTTGTGAGATGGAGTCTCCCTCTGTAGCCCAGGCTGGAGTTCAATGGCGTGATCTCAGCTCATTGCAACCTCCATCTCCCGGGTTCAAGCAATTCTCCTGCCTCACTCTCCCAAGTAGATGGGATTAGAGGCGCCCGCCACCATGCCTGGCTACTTTTTGTATTTTTAGTAGAGATGGGGTTTCACCATATTGGCCAGGCTGGAGTCTTACTATGTCACTTAAGCTGGTGTTGAACTCCTGGTCTCAAGTGATCGTCCTGACTCAGCCTCCGAAAGTGCTGAGATTACAGGCATGAGCCACCAAGCCCAGCCTATTATTTCGTGTGTGTAGAGACAAAGTCTTCCCATGTTGCTCAGGCTGGTCTTGAACTCCTGGATTCAGGCAATCCATCCGCCTCAGCCTCCCGAATAGCTGGGACTATAGGTGTGTGTCACCACACCTGGCTAGCACCTGTTTTTCAGGTCCTTCAACTTGAGCTATTCTGGCATAGTTGTTTGCTATTATGGTTTTGTTTTGTTTGTTTTGAGATGGAGTCTTGCTCTGTTGCCCAGGCTGGAGTGCAGTGGCACCATCTCAGCTCACTGCAACCTCCGCCTCCCAGGTTCACGCCATTCTCCTGCCTCAACCTCCTGAGTAGCTGGGACTACAGGTGCCCGCCGCCATACCCAGCTAATTTTTTGTATTTTTTTTTTTTTTTTTTTTTTTTTTTTTTGAGGCAGAGTCTCACTCTGTCACCTGGACTGGAGTGCAGTGGCCAGATCTCAGCTCACTGCAAGCTTCGCCTCCCGGGTTTACGCCATTCTCCTGCCTCAGCCTCCCGAGTAGCTGGGACTACAGGCGCCCGCCACCTCGCCCAGCTAGTTTTTTGTATTTTTTAGTAGAGACGGGGTTTCACCGTGTTAGCCAGGATGGTCTCGATCTCCTGACTTCGTGATCCGCCCGTCTCGGCCTCCCAAAGTGCTGGGATTACAGGCTTGAGCCACCGCGCCCGGCCATTTTTTGTATTTTTAATAGAGACGGGGTTTCACAGTATTAGCCAGGATGGTCTTGATCTCCTGACCTTGTGATCCACCCGCCTCAGCCTTCCAAAGTGCTGGGATTACAGGCGTGAGCCACTGCACCTGGCCGAAATGTCTAAGTGTTTTGCTCGTTAAGAGAATTGGGTCATCTCTCTTCTTCTCACTGATTGGTAGGAGTACTTGATATTTTTATAAAGTACGTATTGCAAACGTCTTCACCCACTCAATGGGTCAATTTATCCCTCTATTTTAATGGCATCATTATTTTAATGCAGTCTAGTTGTTGATTAAAACAAACAAACAAACAAACTTGGCCGGGTGCGGTGGCTCACACCTGTAATCCCAGCATTTTGGGAGGCCGAGGTGGGCAGATCACCTGAGGTTGGGAGTTCAAGACCAGCCTGACCAACATGGAGAAACCCCGTCTCTACTAAAAATACAAAATTAGCCAGGCGTGGTAGTGGGCGCCTGTAATCCCAGCTACTCGGGAGGTTGAGGCAGGAGAATCGCGTGAACCCGGGAGGCAGAGGTTGCGGTGAGCTGAGATCTCGCCATTGCACTCCAGCTTGGGTAAAAAGAGTGAAACTCTGTCTCCAAGAAAAAAAAAAACTTTATAGTTAGTGCTTTTTGCTTTCTTTCTAAGAAAATTTTGCCTACCCCAAAATAGACCCTATATTTTCTTCTGAAACACTTGTGTACCTTTTGCAGATTGTACTTGTATAACTCTCAAAAACAGGCACCACCCATCCATGGCATCAAACGCTAGGTCAGTGTCACCCTTCGGGTAGGCAGTGAGTAGCAGGAGTGTGGGGGAACTGCTTAGGTTTGGTTTCTCGGTGTAGGTGCCAATGACATGGGTGTGTTCCCCGCGTGAAAATAAATTCATCATGATGTTTACTTCTTTTGAGATGGAGTCTCGCTCTTGTTGCCCAGGCTGGAGTGCAGTGGCGCGATCTCGGCTCACTGCAACCTCCACTTCCCGGGTTCAAGCGATTCTCCTGCCTCAGTCTCCCGAGTAGCTGGGATTACAGATACCCACCACCACACCCGGCTAATGTTGGTATTTTTTAGTAGAAATGGGGTTTCGCCATGTTAGCCAGGCTGGTCTCGAATTCCTGACCTCAGGTGATCCACCCGCCTCGGCCTCCCAAAGTGCTGGGATTACAGGTGTCAGCCACCACGCCCTGCCCGTGATGTTTGCTTATAATTTGAGCACTTTGGTGTAGGTATGTTTCACTTCCATTAAAAGCTTTAAAATGCCTGTAGTCCCAGCTACTCAGGAGGCTGAAGTAAGGGGATCGCTTGAGCCCAGGAGCTCAAGGCTGCCGTGAGCTACGATGGTGCCACTGCACTCCAGCCTGGGGAACCTATCTCTTAAAAAAAAAAAAAAAAAGAAGAAGAAGAAAAAGAAGAAGACTGGCACAGTGGCACCCACCTGTAACTTTGGGAGGCCAAGTTGGGAGGACTGCTTAAGGCCAAGAGTCTGAAACCAGCCTAGGCCATACCGCAAGATCCCATCTCTAAAAAAAAAAAAAAAAAAAAAAAAAAAAAAATTATCCAGGCATGATGGCATATGCCTGTAGTCCCGGGTACTCGGGAGGCTGAGGCGGGAGGATTGCTTGAGCCCAGGAGGTAGAGGCTGCGATGAGCCGTGACTGCACCACTGCTCTCCAGCCTGGAAAGGAGACACACAGAAAGAGAGACTTTGTCTCAAAAATAAATAAAAATTGGCTGAGCGCGGTGGCTAACACCTGTATTCCCAGCACTTTGGGAGGCCGAGATGGGTGGATTACCTGAGGCCAGGAGTTCAAGACCAGCCTGGCCAACGTGGAGACACCCTGTCTCTACTATAAATACACACACTCACACACAAATAGCCAGACGTGGTGGTGTGTGACTATAGTCCCAGCTACTCTGGAGGCTGAGACATGAGAATCACTTGCACCCAGGAGGCGGAGGTTGCAGTGAGCCGAGATCATGGCACTGCGCTCTAGCCTGGGGGACAGAGCAAGACTCTATCTCCAAAAAAAAAAAAAAAAAAAAAAAAAAAAAAAAATTAAAATTAAAAGATAATAAATAAGTAAATAAAAATTTATACAGGTGGAAAAGGCACAGTTAACAAAAGAGAGGGAGACAGAGGAACAGGGCTCCCCAAGTCTACCTGGGCTTGGCAAGAATTCAGGACCATCGTGAGCTGATGAGAATTTCTGGTTTCTGGTGGGCTTCGCGCGTCCTCGCGCGCCCAGGCTACCGCCTCTCATGGCGTTGACCCTGCATCCCACAGCTATGCAGGGCCAGCCTGGCTCCCTGCTCCACTGCGTGCATCCTCTTGGCTCCATCAAAGCACGAGCACCCGGTAGGGCATCCCTGCTTCGGGGGACGTTTTCTCCGTGTCATTTTGAAAGGAGACCCGCTTCTAAGAGCAAATCACTAGGAGCCGGGCGGTCCCTAGGCTCTGGCCCGGGTGGCTGCAGGAGGAGCCACGCCTTGTCGATCGCAGCCCGGGCAGCTGCGGACACACGTGGGTGCCCGCGGCTACCGCGCCCCCTGGCGGCTCCGTACGGAATCGCCCCGGCTCCCCATTTCCGAGGCCACATCCCAGGTGTTTGGTCTCCAACCCAATATTAATTTATTTATATTTATTTATTTATTTAGAGTCGGAGTCTCGCTCTGTCGCCCAGGCTGAAGACTGGGTGTTCGGTCTGCAACTCAATGTTAATTTTTTTATTATTTATTTATTTATTTATTTATTTATTTAGAGGCGGACTCTCGCTCTGTTGCCCAGGCTGAAGACCGGGTGTTTGGTCTCCAACCTAATGTTAATTTTTTTTTATTATTTATTTATTTAGAGGCGGAGTCTCGCTCTGTCGCCCAGGCTGGAGTGCAATGGCGTGATCTCGGCTCACTGCAACCTCCAACTCCCGGGTTTAAGCGATCCTCCTGTCTCAGCCTCCCGAGTAGCTGGGATTACAGGTGTGCACCACCACGCCCAGCTAATTTCGTGTTTTTAGTAGAGATGGGGTTTCTCCATGTTGGTGAGACTGGTCTCGAACTCCTGGTCTCAGTTGATCCTCCCGCCTCGGGCCTCCCTAAGTGCTGGGATGACAGGCGTGAGCCACTGTGCCTGGCCTTTTTATTTTATTATTTTTTATTATTTTATTTGAGACAGTCTCGCTTTGTTGTCCAGGCTGAAGTGCAGTGGCATGATCTCGGCTCACTGCAACCTCTGCCTCCCAGTTCAAGCGATTCTCCTGCCTCAGCCTCCCGAGGAACTGGGATTACAGGTGCACGCCACCACGCCCAGCTAATTTTTGTATTTTTAGTAGAGATGGAGTTTCACCATGTTGGCCAGGTTCATCTCGATACCATAGTAAGGCAGGAGGAAGGAAGGGAAGAAGTGAGGAAAGGGAGGGAGGGAGGAAGGAAAAGAGGGAGGGAGGGCACATGTACCCCCGAATCTAAAATTTAAAAATAGGCTGGGTGCGGTAGCTCACCCCTGTAATCCCAGCAATTTGGGAGGCCGAGGCGGGTGGATCACTTGAGATGAGTTCGAGACCAAATTGGCCAACATGGCAAAACTCCATCTCTACTAAAAACACAAAAATATTAGCCAGGCATGGTGGCGCACGCCTGTAATCCCAGCTACTGTTGAGGCTGAGGCAGGAGAATTGCTTGAACCCAGGAGGTTGAGGCTTGCAGTGAGCTGAGATCACGCCACTGCACTCCAGCGTCAGTGACAGAGTGTGACTCTGTCTCAAAAAATAAATAAAATTTGAAAGTAATAAATAAAATTAGCTGGGCGTGGTGATCTATGCCTGTAGTCCCAGCTACTTGAAAAGCTGAGGTGGGAGGATCGCTTGAGTCCAGGAGGTTGAGGCTACAGTGAGCTATGGTCATGCTGCTGCACTCCAGCCTGGGCAACAGAGCCAGACCCTGTCTCTAAAAAGAATAATTTGAAGTAAGATATTTTTGCCGGGCGCGGTGGCTTAAGCCTGTAATCCCAGCACTTTGGGAGGCCGAGACGGGCGGATCACGAGGTCAGGAGATCGAGACCATCCTGGCTAACACGGTGAAACCCCGTCTCTACTAAAAATACAAAAAACTAGCCGGGTGACGTGGTGGGCGCCTGTAGTCCCAGCTACTCGGGAGGCTGAGGCAGGAGAATGGCGTAAACCCGGGAGGCGGAGCTTGCAGTGAGCTGAGATCTGGCCGCTGCACTCCAGCCTGGGCGACAGAGCGAGACTCCATCTCAAAAAAAAAAAAAAAAGACGTAAGATATTTTTGAAAGATGGAGAACAGGATGGGGAAGGTCACTTCATTTGAGTTTTTTTTTTTTTTTTCTTTTGAGATGGAGTCTCGCTCTGTCGCCCAGGCTGGAGTGCAGTGGCCGGATCTCAGCTCACTGCAAGCTCCGCCTCCCGGGTTTACGCCATTCTCCTGCCTCAGCCTCCCGAGTAGCTGGGACTACAGGCGCCCACCACGTCACCCGGCTAGTTTTTTGTATTTTTAGTAGAGACGGGGTTTCACCGTGTTAGCCAGGATGGTCTCGATCTCCTGACC
This sequence comes from Rhinopithecus roxellana, assembly GCF_007565055.1. Taxonomy (NCBI): domain Eukaryota; kingdom Metazoa; phylum Chordata; class Mammalia; order Primates; family Cercopithecidae; genus Rhinopithecus; species Rhinopithecus roxellana. Next base: position 8,039,273 of record NC_044556.1, read on the forward strand.
TCGTGATCCGCCCGTCTCGGCCTCCCAAAGTGCTGGGATTACAGGCTTAAGCCACCGCGCCCG